>NC_134358.1:480769898-481114898 GCF_048569485.1 Anomaloglossus baeobatrachus
TATGGGGACCCCACCCTGGAGAGCCCCAAAATCCATGAGATAATTACCATTGCAAAAGAAAAAGGAGGGAGTTACCATCCACTTGATGTATAAACCCCCCAATACCATTTTACCACAAACTCCAAGAACCCATCTCACTACCGCCTGCCAAAATGATGTAAACACTATCTCCTAACAACCCATACCCCAACTCAACACAGGGCAGGAGGGAGGGACATTTTCTGGTGGTCACATGCGCCGCTATGGTAGTTTACACACCCCCTTCCCAACCATTTATACCCACTTAAAAACTTAAACCACCCCCCTAAACTTTTGACCCCCCAGAGCCCGTGCTTTCCTTTCCTCCTAAAAGTTAACCCCTCATTGCCCTACAAAGTGAGTCATGGGTCACTTTGACCATGGCTTCGCTGTGGGCTCCATTAAGTCTATAGTGAAAGAATGACAGAACTCACAACTGAGCAAAAGAGAAAAGAACAGAAAGAACTACTACTCCAGCCAGTAATGTGTTGTAGAATTACAGCAGTGAAGAAGATGAGTGTAGTAGAATTGATAGGTAGAAAGAAAGATATGAGAGGTGTCACAATCAGTGACAGACTCAGTTTGATTGATCCGTGATATGGTATAGCTGGAATATGGCCTGCTGCACTTAAATTACTATTATATATATTTATGTCTTCCTTCTTAATACACAATATTTTTTTTACAGAAAATGGTTATGAAAGAATAAAGTTAAAAGTTTTGGAATAGCTAAGTCAAAATTCTGACCTTAATTCTATAGAAATAATGTGGACGGATATAGAATGAGCAGTTCATGGGAGAAAAGCCTCTACTATAAGAGAGTTGAAGTTGTTTTTTAGGGAGGAATGGGTTAAAAATCCTCCAAGCTGACGTGTAGAACTAATCAACATTATCGGAAAAGTTTAGATGCAGTTATTGTTGAAAAGTTGGGTCATACCAAAAACTGAATGTACACGTTCACATACTTTTGCCGCTAACGAATATGCGATATTAGATCATTTTCTTCATTTATATAAATTACATTGTTTAATATTTTTGACTCATTTGTTTGATTTGGTTCACTCTGTTTACTTTTTTAATGTGTGAAAATCCAATATCATTTTATGTCAAATTTATTCAGAAACAATGGAAATTCTGCAGGGTTCACAAACTTTAAGTACCACTCTAAGGGTGGCTTTGCACACTACGACATCGCAGGTGCGATGTCGGTGGGGTCAAATCGAAAGTGACGCACATCCGGCGTCACTTGCGATGTCGTTGTGTGTAAATCCTAGATGATACGATTAATGAGTGCAAAAGCGTCGTTATCGTATCATCAGTGTATTCGCCGACATTTCTATAACGCCTCCTTAGGAAGGAGGCGGGTCGCTGGCCAGAGCGACGGTCGCAGGGCAGGTGAGTGCATGTGAAGCTGGCGTAGCGATAATGTTCGCTACGCCAGCTATCACAAGATATTTTGTACCTGCGACGGGGGCGGGGACTATCGCGTGTGACATCGCAGCATCGGCTTGCGATGTCGCAACGTGCAAAGCCCGCCTTATTCGATGGCAGAACCCGTCCATTATAGATGCCGAGCAGTAATTTAAAATGCTTAAAAAACCTTCAAATCCAAAAAGATGGCGCTGATCTCCAAATATATTATAACAGAAGAAGTTTTATTTGGCTAATGCAAGATATTACTGTAATATCTTGCATTAGCCAAATAAAACTTCTTCTGTTATAATATATTTGGAGATCAGCGCCACCTTTTTGGATTTGAAGGCTTTTTAAGCATTTTAAATTACTGTTTTCCTGTGATCCTTGGGCAGAGGTGATTCACAGTGCATCAAATCTTGGTGAGCAGCAGATTGGGACGGAGATTGTGGAGATTGATCCTAAGAGATCTGTGTTTGATCCAACTTGCAATAAGGTGAGTGCAATTTATGCACATCTTATAACCAACATTTATGGATTTGAATTACTACATTTAGAGTGGCGCCACGTATGTCCCTTTTTACTTCTAACCCCTTAAGGTTTACATTCGTATTATAGATGACGAATAAGTTTAAATAAATTGAAATCTTGGTCAGGGACGGACATATAGCTGCATCGGGGCCCAGACGGAAAGGCGGGCCCCTCACAACTAGAATAGGACCATGACCTGTACTAAATACTGTACATGTCTGGGTGCAACTGGCTCACGGGGAAGCTGGTGAATCCTGATGAGCCCCGGAACCAGTAAGAGACTGTTCTTATTGAAAAGCTCCCTTGCTGCTGTGTAATACACTCCGTTCCTCCCCCAGCTGAGTGAGAGCGCGGAGAAGAAGGTGGCCGGGACTCACAGCTCAGGAGAGGATGAAGGCTAAAGCATCTGCAATGATAAGAACAGGCCTGCAAGAGAGGAGGGTAGAATTGAGGGGACAGAAGGAAGATGGAGGTCATACAACTCCATATCCACAGCAGGAGAGGAAGCACAGGACACAAAATCTACAGGGTCATCAGCAACTTATTAAGAAACAGAAAGTATACTTGCTGGATCTGCTTGTCATGCAGTGGCAAGTGGGGTTTTACTATGTACTAGGAAAACCCCCAGTAGTTGCTGTAACACACAGGGTACATAGAGGTAACAATACAATGGAGGGCCCGGGTGCTAGGGAGAGGGGAGCGGGGTCACCACCTGCACTCACCTGAGACTGAACCTTGCATTCCCTGATGTCCCTACATGGGATGGGTTCTTTCACCGTGTTGCCGATCACATTCCTAAGCCCTCGTTTGCCCTAAATTCACCCTGGCTAGTGAGAAGACCGGCAAGCTTGCTAGTCTTACCTCTGCAATAAAGAAACTCTAAAGGTAGGAAAACTGAGTGGGGAAATAGACACAAAAAGAAAAACACTCCAAGGAGCTATTATGTAACTAACACCACAGCTGCAAAATGATGAGACAAAAAGCTTCTTCCAGAGCTAGACTCCTTCCAAAGTGGACCACATAGAAATGAGGATTCAGTTTCTATCACCGGCATCATCTAAATCAGACACATGACTTTATATAGTGAAAGGGAGTGGTAGAAAAATGCAACACCTGGGATTGAAACTACAGCCAGCAGCCAGACAGGAAAAGGTGCTTAACCCTTATAACACTACAAGCAAGTAGATGTCATTCAAGTATCAATAGTGGATCTGCATGCAATAAGGCACTATGACCTTCTGATTCCAGATTCACCCGAGATCTCCCCTGGGTGGGACACACTCCTGACACTGCTTGTATCGACATATAGGCTGTGCTGCTTGTACTGTATATACAGTGAGGAAAATAAGTATTTGACACAATGCTGATTTTGCTAGTTTTCCCATCTACAATGAATGGAGAGGTCTGTAACTTTTATCGTAGGTACATTTCAACTGTGACAGACAGAATCCCCCAAAAATCTAGAAAATCATATTGTATTATTTTAAAAATAATTAATTTGCATTTGATTGCATAAAATAAGTATTTAATACAATAGAAGAACAGAACTTAATATCTGGTACAGAAACCTTTGTTTGCAATCTCAGAGGTGAGACGTTTCCTGTAGTTCATGACCAAGTTTGCACACACTGCAGCAGGGATTTTGGTGAACTTCTCCATGCAGATCTTCTCCAGATCTTTCAGGTTTCAGAGCTGTCAGTGGGCAACATTGAGTTTCAGCTCCCTCCAAAGATTTTGTATTGGGTGGAGACTGGCTAGTCCACTCCAGGACCCTAAAAAGTTTCTTATGGAGCCACCTCTTAGGTGCCCTGGCTGTGTGTTTCAGGTGATTGTCATGCTGGAAGACCCAGCCATGACCCATCTTCAGTGCTCTTACTGAGGGAAGGTGGTTGTTTGCCAAAATCTTATGATTCATGACCCCACCCATCCTCTCTTCAATACAGTGCAGTTGTCCTGTCCCCTTTGCAGAAAAGCATCTCCAAAGTGTGATGTTTCAGGGGACTGTGAGGGCCATTGTAAAACATTTAGCATGCGCCTTTTGAGGTTGTCTATTGTGGATTTTGTCTTGTGTTTAGGATCATTATCCATTTGTAGAAGTAAAAATTATGGAACTAAAGAAACAGAATGTACCGCATCTTTATGGAACTAACAGAATGTACCGCATCTTTATGGAACTAAAGACACTTCTTGGCTAACACGGTACAAAGATATATTTTACTTGTACCATTTGTAGAAGACATTCTCTTTTCAACTTCAGCTTTTTTTTACAAATGATATTATGCTTGCATCAAGAATTTGTTGAAATTTTATTGAATCCATTTTTCCCTCTACCCGTGAAATGTTTCTCGCATGTGATTGGTTGCAAAACAAACCCAAAGCATGATTGATTCACCCCGAAGCTTAATGATAGGTGTTATGTTCTTTCCTGAAATTCTGTGCCCTTTATTCTCCAAATCATACCTTTGATCATTGTGGCCAAAGAGTTCTATTTTAATCTCATCGGTCCACAGGGCAAATGCACTAGGCTTGTTTAGATGTTCTTTGACATACTTTTGATGCTGAATTTTATGGTGACGACACATGAGACTGAGTATACTTCAGATTACTTTTCCATGAAGCCCATATTTGTGCAGGTGTCTGTGAAGTGTAGAACAATGTACCACAACTCCAGAGTCTGCTAAATCTTCCTGAAGATCTTTCTGATTTGCCTCTGTAGCAATCCTACAAGCAGCTCTCAGAGAAATTTTCCTTGATCAACCAGACCTTATCTTGACCTTCACTATTCTTTTTAACTGCCATTTCTTAGTTACATTTCGAACTGAAGAAAGGGCAACTTAAAAAAGCTTTGCTGTCTTCTTATAGCTAAGTAAAAGATATGAAGCAGGCATCACTCACCATGTATGTCCAAATTTTCTTTATTCAATCTTTGAGATCCATAAAATCACCATCTTATGGGATGCAGGCAAGGTGAGCGGGGAACATCCAGAAGATAGCTATTTCACTCGTGTCGTTTTGGCGTGGTTTGACATGTGCAAAACGGTGTGGTGTCAATATTAAGGGTTAATGACAGCTGTGATTTGTCAAAAAATTACAGTTGCCATCAAGCTATGGATTAGTAATGGGAGGCATCTATGAGACAACCCTATTACTAATCCTGTAAGTGAAGAGAAATAAAACACAAACACTGAAAAAATCCTTTATTTGAAATAAAGCACACACACCCTCTTTTACCCCTTAATTAACGCCCAAAACATCCTTGCAGATCCAGCGTAATCCATACAAAGTCCCATTGCTACATCCAGAGGCTGCAGAGAGGGAAAATATGTCTGCTCTCTGCAGGTTCCAAGAATCACTGACAGTGGATGGGTGACCCAGCTGTGAGCAGGTGATGTCACTCAGTTCAGCAGAGGTCACACATGGGCTCCCCTGCTGCTGTTAGTGAAAGTGCTGCCAGATTATGGTACTACGGGACATGGCTGTGATCCGCAATCTGACAGTCCAGCAGCCGCTTCTACTTTCACTGAGAGCAGCAGGGGAGCCACCAGTGTGACCTCTGGTGACCTGACTGCTGGACTATCCTGACAGTCTAGCAGTCAGGTCACCTACAGTCAAATTGGGGGCTCCACTGCTGCCCTCAGTGAAAGTGGAAGCCATTGCCGGACTGTTGGCAAAACATGGTGGGAGCAATCATACAGCAAACTGACTGCAACCAATCACAAATGCAAACATAAGGTGGAGGCACGTATAGCAGTCTGCAACCAATCAAAGACACTGGAACAGAAGGTGGGCGGGGAAAGCAGTGTATATTGATGAAGCTTAATAAACGTGCCTGGAAAGAGTCTGACTGCAGTGTGATCCTCCGGGAAACACGATATATATAATAGATGGTGGCCCAATTCTAACGAATTCTATCGGGTATTCTAGAATTTATTGTGTAGTTGATGTATGATTTTTGGCTAATAATGGAAGGAAGATACAATATATTTTTTGTCAAAGATAAATTTTATTCTTTATTGTGAATGTTTAACATAAAGATGTAAATACCCATCCGGGTATAGTCTCCATCCTTGTATGTTCCCCATCCTGGTATGGGGGTTGATGCTGGTATGTGGCCCCATCCTGGTATGTAGCCCCATCGTGGTATAAGCAGGATCCTTGTGTATGCAGCATCCTGGTCTGTGTCCCATCCTGGTATAGTCTCCATCTTTGTATGGCCCCCATCCTGGTATGTGGGTGTCTGTGTAGGGCGGTGTTTGTGTTGCATGGTGTGTGTGTGTGTGTGTATTGCGTTGTGTGTGTGTGTTGCGGTGCGTATGTGAGGCGATGTGTGTGTGTTGTAGGGGGGGTGTTTTATGTACGGTGTGTATTTGTCTGTGTGCCACGGTGTGTGAGTGGGGGCGTGTGATTGTGGGGCGATGTGTGTGTGCAGGGGTGTTTGTGTGCGGCTGTGTGTGTGCGCCCGTGTGTGGGTGGTTGTGTGTGTGTGTGTGTGTGTGGGGCGGGTTTGATATGAGTAAGGTTGTTGTGTGTGTGTGTGTGCGCGGCGGTGTGTGTGCGTGGTGATTTGTGTGTGCCGGTGTGTGTGTTTGTGTTGGGCTGTGTGGTCTCCCCCGACATTCGTGGCATAGCACAATAATATTCAAATATACTTGTTTCAGTCTGCTTAGCACCTCTTTTGGGTGTACGCTATTATATTGGAATTGTGCTCCTGGACTTTTCCTATTTTCGCGGTAATTGCTGTCCTCTTTCCTGCACTTTATCTCCCCCTGTAACAAAGTTCTGTGTACATTTTATGAATTTTTAATAATAATAAAAATTATACATTTTATATTCAAAAAATTGGAATATGACTCCGTTGTTGTTTTTTGATTGTCTGCAGTGAATGTTAAGTAGCCGCTCATGAATAGTAATGAGCGGCTCGTTAACATTCACAGCAGTGTTAATATTTAAGTAGCCATGTGCTTCCCCTGCATTTATCGTTGGTTAGTGGGAGAGCTGCGTCCCGGAGTGTTGGGTACCTAGTGCGCCACAGCTGCGTCTCTTCCGGGCCCCATCCCTCTGTGTGTCTCTGTGGCATGGGGAAGCCCTGCGATGCCTTAGCTGCGTCTCCTCCGGTCCACGTCCCTCTGTGTGTCTCTGTGGCGTGGGGAAGCCCTGCAATGCCGCAGCTGCGTCTCCTCTGGTAACCATCCCTCTGTATGTCTCTGTGGCATGGGGAAGCCCTGCGATGCCGAAGCTGCATCTCCTCCGTTCCCCGTCCCTCTGTGTGTCTTTATGGCGTGGGGAAGCCCTGCTATGCCGTAGCTGCGTCTCCTCCGGTCCACGTCCCTCTGTGTGTCTCTGTGGCGTGGGGAAGCCCTGCAATGCCGCAGCTGCGTCTCCTCCGGTCCCCATCCCTCTGTGTGTCTCTGTGGCGTGGAGACGCCCTGCAATGCCGCAGCTGCATCTCCTCCTGTCCCCGTCCCTCTGTGTGTCTCTGTGGCGCGGGGAAGCCCTGTGATGCTGCAGCTGTGTCTCCTCCGGTCGTTGTCCATCCTCTGTGTCTCTGTGGCACGGGGAAGCCCTGCGATGCCGCAGTTGTGTCTCCTCCGGTCCCCGTCCATCCTCAGTGTCTCTGTGGCGCGGGGAAGCCCTGAGATGCCGCAGCTGCATCTCCTCTGGTCCCCGTCCCTCTGTGTCTGTGTGGCGTAGTTGGGTCTCTGACCTGCGCTTTGGGGCCTCCTGTGGGTCGGGGCTTAGGGCGCTTTCACACTTACATTCAGCGCAATCTGCCGCTATGGAGAATAGCACAGTCCGTTAACGCACTGCGCTATTCTCCATAGACTTGTATTGACGACGCACCGTAACGCAAGTGTCTGCGTTCCATCCGGTGGACGACGCTGAGTCGTTATTTTGACGCAGCGTCGGGTGGAGGGAACGCTGCATGTAGCGTTTTTTGGGTCGTTAGAATCCGCCAAGGTGTCTAATGATTGTCTATGGGGGCGGATTCCGCCGCAATCCACTAAGCGGCGGAATTCGCTGACGGATTCCATCACATTCTACTACGCATTCTCAGCATGTCCAGCAGAACAATCTATATCGTTTAAAATCACTCCTGGTCTCTGTCCCCCCTCCCACCACCTCTCTCATTCTCACCGATCACCTGCGTGGCGCTGCACAGCTGTCACACTGCTCTGGCGGCTTCCCCTGCTTTTAAAAATGCCGGCCGCTCATTATTCTATCTAGTATTCACTGCTTCTCCCTCTCACTGGCGCCTATGATTGGTTGCTGTCAGACCTGCCCCCACGCTGAGTGACAGCTGTCTCACTGCAACCAATCACAGCCACCGGTGGGCAGGTCTATATCATGCAGGACAATAAATAAATAAATAATTGAAAAAAATGGCATGCAGTCCCTCCTAATTTTGATACCAGGCAAGATAAAGCCACATTGCTGAAGGCTGGTATTCTCATTATGGGGAGCCCCACGTTATGGGGAACCCCCCAGCCTAAAAATATCAGCCAGCAGCCACCCGGAATTGCCGCATCCATTAGACAGTCCCGGGACTTTACCCGGCTCATCCCTAATTGCCAAGGTGCGGTGGCAATCAGGGTAATAAGGTGTTAATGCAGGCCATAGCTGCCACTAAGTGCTAGGTTAATCATGGCAGGCGTCTGAGACACATTCCATGATTAACCTGTAAGTGAAAGTTAATAAACACATACACCCGAAAAAATACTTTATTTGGAATAAAAGACAAAAAAACACCCTCTTTCACCACTTTATTAAAATACCCAAATACCCCTCCAGGTCCGGCGTAATCCACGAGGTCCCGCGACGCATCCAGCTCTGCTACATCGGAAGCTGACAGGAGCGGCCGTAGAACAACGCCGCTCCTGTGAGCTACACGCAGAAACTGAAGGGAGTCGCGCTGTCAGCAGGGACGTCACTGAGTTATGCCTGTGTGTGTGCGGTGATGATGGGTGCAGTAGTGCCTGCATATGTGCAGGTATAACGAGTGCGGTACTGCCGGTGTGTGTGGTGATGATGGGTGCAGTAGTGCTGAGGTGTGTGCGGTGATGATGGGTGCAGTAGTTCCGGGGTGTGTGCGGTGATGATGGGTGCGGTAGTGCCGCGGTGTGTGCGATGATGATGGGTGCGGTAGTGCTGGGGTGTGTGCGATGATGATGGGGGCGGTAGTGCCTGAGTGTGTGCGGGGATGATGGGGGCGGTAGTTCCAGGGTGTGTGCGGTGATGATGGATGCAGTAGTGCCAGGGTGTGTGCGGGGATGATGGGGGCGGTAGTGCCGGGGTGTGTGTGGTGATGATGGGAGCAGTAGTGCCGGGGTGTGTGCGGGGATGATGGGAGCGGTAATGCCAGGGTGTGTGCGGTGATAGGCGCAGTAGTGCCAGGGTGCGTGCGAGGATGATGGGGGCGGTCGTGCCTGGGTGTGTGCGAGGATGATGGGGGCGGTAGTGCCAGGGTGTGTGATGATGATGGGGGCGGTAGTGCTGGGGGGTGTACGGGGATGATGGGTGCGGTAGTGCCGGGGTGTGTACGGGGATGATGGGTGCGGTAGTGCCGGGGTGTGTGCAGAGATGATGGGGGTGGTAGTGCCGGGGTGTGTGAGGGGATAATGGGGTCGGTAATGCCGGGGTATGTGCAGGGATGATGGGGGCAGTAGTGCCGGGGTGTGTGCGGTGATGATGGGTGCGGTAGTGCCGGCGTGTGTGCGGAGATGATGGGGGTGGAAGTGCCGGGGTGTGTGAGGGGATGATGGAGTCGATAATGCCGGGGTGTGTGCAGGGTTGATGGAGGCAGTAGTGCTGGGGTGTGTGCGGTGATGATGGGTGCGGTAGTGTCGGGGTGTGTGCGGGGATGATGGGGGCGGTAGTGCTGGGGTGTGTGCGGTGATGATGGGTGCGGTAGTGCCGGGGTGTGTGCGGTGATGATGAATGCGGTAGTACCTGGGTGTGTGCAGGGATGATGGGGGCGGCTCATCCCTAATTGCCCAGGTGCGGTGGCAATTAGGGTAATAAGGTGTTAATGCAGGCCATAGCTGCCACTAAGTGCTAGGTTAATCATGGCAGGCGTCTGAGACAGATTCCATGATTAACCTGTAAGTGAAAGTAAATAAACACATACACCCGAAAAAATACTTTATTTGGAATAAAAGACAAAAAAACACCCTCTTTCACCACTTTATTAAAATACCCAAATACCCCTCCAGGTCCGGCGTAATCCACGAGGTCCCACGACGCATCGAGCTCTGCTACATCGGAAGCTGACAGGAGCGGCCGTAGAACAACGCTGCTCCTGTGAGCTACACACAGAAACTGAAGGGAGTCGCGCTGTCAGCAGGGACGTCACTGAGTTAATGCCTGTGTGTGTGCGGTGATGATGGGTGCAGTAGTGCCTGCATATGTGCAGTGATGATGAGTGTGGTAGTGCCGAGGTGTGTGCGGTGATGATGGGTGCAGTAGTGCCGGTGTGTGCACGGTGATGATGGGTGCAGTAGTGCTGGTGTGTGCGCGGTGATGATGGGTGCGGTAGTTCCGGCCGGTGTGTGTGTGGTGATGATGGGTGCAGTAGTTCCGGGGTGTGTGTGGTGATGATGGGTGTGGCAGTGCCGGGGTGTGTGCGGTGATGATGGGTGCGGTAGTGCCTGGGTGTGTGCGGGGATGATAGGGACGGTAGTTCCAGGGTGTGTGCAGTGATGATGGATGCAGTAGTGCCAGTGTGTGTGTGGGGATGATGGGGGCGGTAGTGTTGGGGTGTGTGTGGTGATGATGGGGTCGGTAATGCCGGGGTGTGTGCAGGGATGATGGGGGCAGTAGTGCCGGGGTGTGTGCGGTGATGATGGGTGCGGTAGTGCCGGTGTGTGTGCGGGGATGATGGGGGCAGTAGTGCCAGGGTGCGTGCGGTGATGATGGGTGCGGTAGTGCCGGGGTGTGTGCGGGGATAATGGGGGCGGTAGTGCCTGGGTGTGTGCGGGGATGATGGGGGCGGTAGTGCCGGGGTGTGTACGGGGATGATGGGTGCGGTAGTCCCGGGGTGTGTGTGGGGATGATGGGGGCGGTAGTGCCAGGGTGTGTGCGGGGACGATGGGGGCAGTAATGCCAGGGTGTGTGCGGTGATAGGGGCGGTAGTGCCAGGGTGTGCGGGGGTGATGGGGGCAGTAGTGCCGGAGTGTGTGTGATGTTGATGGGGGCGGTAGTGTCGGGGCGTGTGTGATGATGATGGGGTCGAAAGCGCTGTTCTCCGTTGCGTCGGGAGCTTCCTTGGCGGTGTCCCTTGTACCTGTCCGCCTGCTGCGTCATGGCGTTGTCAGGGTTTCGGCGAGTGGGCTTGTCCTAACTGAGCGGTCGTCACTGCTGATTGGGTGTGGGTAGAGTAAAGCGGCCTTTACACGCTGCGACATCGCTAGCCGTTGCTAGCGATGGTGAGCGTGATAGCACCCGCCCCTATCGTTATGCTGATATTTGGTGATCGCTGCCGCAGCAAACATTATCGCTACGGCAGCGTCACACGCACTTACCTGGTCGGCGGCGGAGCTGTGACTGCCGAACAATCCCTCCCTCAAGGGGGAGGGACGTTCGGCATCCCAGTGACGTCACCGTGACATCACTAAGCGGCCGGCCAATCAAAGAGGAGGGGCGGAGATGAGCGGGACGAACATCCCGCCCACCTCCTTCCTTCCTCATTGCTGGCGTGTGGCAGGTAAGGAGAGGTTCCTTGTTCCTGTGGCATCACACGTAGCGATGTGTGCTGCCGCAGGGACGAGGATCAATTTCGCTCACGTGACAGCAGCGATATTTGAGAATGGACCCCCATGTCAACGAGGAGTGATTTTGGATGTTTTTGCAATGTTTCGCTCCTAGGAGTCACACACAACGAGATCGCTACAGCGGCCGGATGTGCGTCACAAAATCCGTGATCCCCAACGAAATCGCTGTAGCGATCTCGTAGCGTGTAAAGCCCGTTTAAGGTGTAGGTGTGTGGGTGGTGTGATGCAGGGCCGCTGCTGATTGGGTGAGGGTGGAGTGAGGGGTCGGTGTGTGGCATGGTTTACGCGGTTTCAGAGTATGACATCATTTCTTGGACAGACAGACAGAGAGCCAGAATAGGGAAATTATATATAACTATCCTGCTCTTTCTACCATTTAACTTCCATTTGCAGCTCTTTAGCGCTTACTACGGCCATTTTACAGCCCAGAACTTCTTGCTACCATCTACTTGTATGGGTTTCATTGGCTGGGATCAAGTTTGGAGTCAGGTTCGGCTGCCGAACCCAATTTTTTTTTTAGTCCGTGCTGGTTCAGCAAACCGGAATATCCACAGGTTTGCTCATCACTATTCAGCATTCATGCCAAGGTAGATGGCACAAATTGCTGAACCCTGTGATTAGCTAAAGTGGTGACATGTGACATTATATCTTCAGCCTGTAAGCATAGACAGAACAGTAGCAAAAAGACATCACTAGGCAAGATGCAAATATGGAACTGATTTATTCTTTTTTACCTAGCGTACAAAAAAATGAACACGGAACACCCCTTTAAGAAAGAGGAGAGGGGCTCATACACAATTCTTGCACAGCTGACCTTTGCTCTCCGTGTGCGCCCCTGATCTCGGCAGAAATCTCATTGAGAAATTATGCCGCTTCACCATGAATGATGCACATGCATTTAATTTCTCACAATGCCAATGAAATGTGACAGGATTTGTATAAAAAGTCATTATTTTCCTCCTCACATGATTAACTCCAGAAATATGGAAGTATAGTTTGGATAATGATTATTTTTAGAGCAAAATGTAAAGAAAGACAAATATGCCTTAAATTAAGTTAAGTTGATGCTATACTAAACTTTTACATGAAATATTTATTTATGTCTAACACAATATAAATAGTCAAATACCTCCCAAGAAGTTGGAGAACAAAACCACACAGTACATGACATGAAGGTACAAGAAATCTTTGTTACTTAGGGATTTATAACTAAAATATCAGGGTCTGGAACACATTTGGGGTACATGTATCATTTCATGCTTATCATATTAACAGTTGAAAAGCTAAACCTCAGAACAGTTTCTTCTTTAGTAGAATGTTTTAACGGAGTTGTCCACTACTTTTACATTAATGGCCTATCCTTAGGATAGGTCATTGATGTCTGACCAACCATGGTCCGACACCCCACATCCCCACCACACAGCTGTTCTCAGTGCTGGTGGCGACAGTTCTGGAGCTGCCCCATCAACGGATAGTGGACACGGCCGGAGAGTGCACATCCGCCTCCCATTCAAATCAATAAGAGGCGGATGTGCAGTATCCAGTCGCGACCACTATCAGAAGTCGGGGTACCTCCGATACTAAGCATTTTCGGCCGCGTGCTGACGCCACCGACACCGAGAATCGCTGATCAGCAGGGGTGCTGGGAGTCGGACCCCAGACAATTAGAGATTGATGACCTATCCTAAGGATAATGAATCAATGTAAAAGTAGTGGACAACCTCTTTAGGGTAAATGTACATTTAAGGTTGATTTTAAGGGCCAACTTTAAAACACAATTTAAACTTAATGCATGGTCTTATGGGGAGAAGTAAAGGGGCATTTCCAGTGCAAGAAAATTGTGAATGAGCATTGTTAATAACACTCCTTTCACAATTATCTTGTCATGTAAATAGGCTGCTGATTACCATGAAAAAGCAAAGTGCTCCTTCATTAAGTGCAGTTATCTTTTATGCAGCATAAAAGATCATCATTCTCGGTGGTGCATCGTCCTGTGTCAACAGGGCTTACATTGTCGAGAATAGTGGTAGTCTATGTGCATTGACGGCTCTAGTATAGATTGCTCAGTGTGCTTCATTTACTTTGATATTTCTTACTAAAAAGGTAGTCAAACAACTGCAAGCCTGCAAAAGTATTGTGCTGTTGGTTCATCGGTCTAAACGGACCTTTAGCCCCTATAAAAATTGAAATATTTCTGTGTACAGTGGCGCTAGGCGTTAGTTGTGGGCGAGGAATTCACACCCTACACCCTGGCCTACTATATGTAATGCTTGGTCCTGGCTAGGTGCGTGGACTTACTCTGTGTTCTGTGTGTTTGTTCAGGAAGCATTTGCCGCTGTTCTCAGCTCGCCGGGACCATAAGACAACTCGCAAGACCACCAGTTCAACTTAAACAACAGTTCTTTACTTAATGGTTCTGACAGTTCATCAGTTACAAATTTATTCATGGGATGGTGATCACATAACTTCCAATACGTTCCAGTTTTACCGCACATCATCAGACACTGGGTTGTTCCCGATGTTACTGGTTCTTAGAGTTCCAGCACAACCAAGCTATAACGCTCACTTACCCTGATGTGGGAAGGGCTTAAGTAAGCATCTGGCAGGTAAACACCAAAGCCCAGATGGTGAGGATGGGCTTGGCTGCCAGTAGACTCCAGATACCACTCCCAGGGCAGTGTCTGAGACTATTGCACTTGGCGTCTACCAGCAGCCAAGCCCATCCTAATCATCTGGGGCTCTGGTATATACCTAGTAAGTGCTTAGCTAAGCCCCTTCCACATCAGGGTAAGCCCGTGTTTCCCCTCTAGTACAGTGGGTCCACTACCGTTCACCACCTCAGCACCAGTAAGCATTACAGATTGCGTAGTTCCACTGGTTCAGAAACACAGCATATTAGTTCAGACAAGAGTACCTCATCAACAGAATCTAATGTCAAAAAATTCTGAAGGCATCGGATGGGAATCTGGTAACGATCCACCACAGCCTGTTGTATGAAGTCTCCAGTACATCTGGAATCAAGGTGGTCCATCTCAGAGAACTGAATTCCTACATACAGTATGGACACGGAAAGGATCAATGGAGAAGAGGGATTGTTCTTGCCTAGGGTAGCGCCCAGGGCAAGAGAGTCCTGGCTTCAAGGGACAAGGATAGATGAATTGTTCAGCTCCTCCGCAGTAGAAACACTGACCCATGGCTTGATGATGTTCTCGTTGTTGCTCGGACATCTTGATATAATCAACCTGCATTGCTTCAGGAGCCGGAGTGGAAACTGCTAAACCAGCGGACTCTGGAGAGATGAAGCTCGGCACATAGGTTTCCTTTCATGAGTCACCTCCATGGATCATTCCTGGAACGTGCAATCAACCTGGGTAGACAAGGAAATCAGATCATCCAGCGTAGATGGACTATCATGGCCTGCTAGTTCATCCTTAATCCTCCTGGATAGACCTTCTCAAAAGGCAACCACCAGCGCTTGATTATTCCATCCTAGTTCCGAGGAAGGGATGCGGAATTAAACTAAATACTATGGGGAGATAAGGTATGCACACCAGTGACTATGTAAGGGGAATACATGGAATAGCAGAAACTGCTGTGTGAATACTGACTTGAAAAATCCAATAGCTATGTGTAAAAGTGAAAATGTGAAAAATGGAATCTGCATTACTGCCATGAACATATGAATCAAGAGAAATTTAGCTACTGAATTGATCAATGCAATAGAGCCCCAACACTACGCCAAAGTATTTCTCTACGTTGGGGTCCCTAGCTTGTGTGTGTCCTCTCATGCAGTTAAAAAACTTACCGTATATGGGAAGCTGAGACCCAGGCTATTTATGCGTATTGTATGGATTGGCAATAGGTGTGGTGGGGAGGGTTCACAAACGAAAAACTACTAACAATAATGAATAACGTTTGGAACACCATTCTAAGTCTGAGTAAGAACTGGTTTTTTTGCACCCAGTTCAGACTTAGAATGGTGTTCCAAACGTTATTCATTATTGTTAAACTAAATACTGACCGACAGTCTGAGCTCCTTGACACAGCAGCAGAAGAGAGGATGTAGCAGAGGCAACATGAACCAGCTCATCAGATGGTGAAGATGGGCTTGGCTGCCGGTAGATGCCAGGTGCCACAATCCCCGACACTACCCTGGAAGTGGCACCTGGTGTCTACCGGCAGCCAAGCTCATCCTCACCATCTGAGGCTCTGGTTAATACCTGGTAGGTGCTTAGGTAAGCCTTTGCCACATCATAGTAAGCTCATATTCCCCCTCTGGTCCAATGGGTCCACTGCCAACACTGCCTCAACACTGGTGAGCGCTAAATATGCCCAATACAATAGTACAGTTTGTGACAGTCACCTTCCCTTCTAAAAGATACATGTTTAGTCTCCTTAATGGTCCTATTATAACCAGAATAAAGCTTTGTGCTCCCAGACACTCGAGGACAATCCGTAAGGGGAGTCACCCATGTTCACACACCAGTGAGGATAATCCAGTATCTTGATGGATAAGGGACCTGGCCATTACTCTGGATTCTGGCTCCTTCAATCAAGGTCTGCTAGTTCAAGGGTTCGTTTCTAGCCCTCTCGTTGTTCTCGTCCGGTGCTTAAACCAACACTCAAGGATCACTTCTCCTGCCAAAAGTCACCCAATACATATGGCCTCAACAGTCTGCAAACTATATTTCCATTCTTATTACACACTAGGTCTTAACTGAAGATCTAGAAGGAACTGTCTCAGCCCTATTATTGTGGGCTAGTCCCAACAGTTTTAACACTTAACTGCTTCGGAACCTGCATTCTGTTGCTGTGCAGAACTCTATTGCTAAACACTATAAGCATTATGCATTATAATCTTTTAAAATAACACTGCTATACCTTATACATTACATATCACATTATCAACACTACATATTACAGGTTACACTATACATTACACAGGAATACATTACAGTACATTACACTATCTTCACAAAGGACGCTTCGTTCCCATTACACAGCATAATAATATAATAACATGATTGGTGTATTCAGGGGTAGGAACATGACCACACCAGTCCACCACTCTTACAACTGTAAAAATCTGAGCCTTTGTGAAAAAACCCCTTCTTTATTCGCTTATGCTCAGTGCCTCTCAACTAGTGATGTGTCGGTCGCGAACAATCCGACACAAAGATCCGGCTCCCTGCTGTGAACGACATGAGCCGGATCACAAGTGTGAGCCACTAAAATATCTAAACGGCTCTTTACGCCGTCAAAACCCTGCCCGCCCGCGGCTAAACTCCACCTACTCAGCAATCTAATTGGCCCCTTGTAAGTTGGCGGGGTTTAGCCGTGGGTGGGCGGGGCTTTGGCGGCGTTATTATAATCTTAAATATGTGTTCACCTAGGGTGAACACATATTTAATAAGGAGCCGAGAACGAGCTGAAAGAGCCAGCTCTTTTTGGTGAGTGGAGCCATGGGAACCGGATCACCAAAAAGAGCCGGACTGCCCATCACTACTCTCAATATGGCCAGCAGCTACCCTGCAGTGTTCTGCCCCCTAAATTTGGATAGTCCCACCTCCTTCTCTGGTGATTTACAGCACTGGCTTGTGAAGAAGCATAAAAGTGTAATCCAGCGCAAAACGCCCATAGCTGGTATATATAATGTATGCACTACCTCCCCGGCCTTTGTCATTTTTGAGCTTTAGATACAATAAAAAAAGATGTATTTTACTCTTTGGTGAGTGACTTTGTTCATCATTTACATAAGGAATTCATGGTTTTGCTGTTTACATGAATGAGCACCACTATTTGAAAGTGGTTATCAAGTGCTATAATCTTCAAATTATTATAGTCAGTATGCCAAAGCAGTTCTATAAAATATAGTGCCAAGCCACATGTCTTTTTTGGACTGTTGCCAACACTCATTCACTGTCAGATTTCCTAGATCAGAGTATACGCACACAGCTTTCTCCTCTCTAGTGCAGTCATACACTACACATTGTAGCGGAGAGGCTGCAGCAGAGAAGTGAGAGCTCTGTACACACACATTTCAATAGAGAACTCTGTGCACACACTGTCACGGTTGCGCTGTACGGAGCATCTTGCATACTAGTGATGATCTACCACGCTCTCCTCAACTGCAAAGCTGGCACTTACATGTTTCCTTTGTGCAGAGCATTTTGCATTTGCAGATGCTCTGCTGTGTTTCTTGAGCATTTACAGACAGGTTGTTTCTCAACACTAGGTTTCCATGCTGGTTCTGGGAGTTGCTTAAGCAGGTGCTCCTTATTCCTGGTAATTGCTCTGTTTCATTACTGAGCATGTGTCGCGGGCGGAGGAGGGGACGCTGCGCTCTCCCACTGCTCGGGTCCGGCTGCCGCTGCTACTGCGGCCTGCTGCTGCTCGGTGGCTCGAGCGATGGGCCGGATCCCGGGGACTCGAGCGGCGCTCCTCGCCCGTGAGTGAAAGGGGTTTGGTTTTTGGGATAGTTTATTGTCCGTGACGCCACCCACGGTTGTGGTGATTGTAGGGACACCACCGCTGCTCTGTATGGGAATCCCGGGAGCGGTGACAGGGAGCAGCAAAGTTGTTAGTTCTCCCCTCCGTTGGTAGGGGGTTGGTTGTCTCGGGGCCCAGTGATGAGTTGGGGGATGAGGGATGGCGGGGCCGGGGCAGGGCTTGGTGGGGTGCAGGGACGCAGGGGCAGCGCTGTGCCTCACGGCACTGTGGTACTCACTCAGCCTGAGACGGGGACACAGTTCTCGGTAAAACACACGGCTGGAAAGACGGTTCCCACGGACGGCTGCTGTTGCTTTTCCCCAGTAGTTGACGGTGACGGTCCCTTTTCCTGCACCTAAGTCTATGTTGGTAGCGATGGGTTCCCACCGGTAACCCGCTCCCCGGCTTGGATATGTGCCGGAGGAGCCCCTCTTTGTCCGCAGGTGCTGGCCCTGAGAAACTGGTGCCTTGGCGGTGGCGGTGTCTCTCTCTAACGGTTGGACTGTTGCCTTCAATCGGGACTTGGTTGTTGGGAGACCCAGAGGTCCCCTTCACTGACGGATTTGGCAAATTCACGGCGACTCCTAGCCTTGCCGGGATCCGAAAGGCCCCTGCCAATGGTGCTGGCTTCTCTTTGTATACCGCTCCAGTACCGCCGGGCCACCACCCAACCACGGTCCTTTCGGCAACCTCCAAGCAGCCTCTCCTGCAGACGGTCACCGCCGTCTGCTAACCTTGCTGTTCTCAATCCGGGGCACACACCCGGACCAACTTCAGGCTTTCTCAACTGTCACTTTCTCTGTCACTACTCTCACTGTCCTCCTTCTCCTTCCTCTCTTGCTCCTCTACCACTTCACTGTTTACTCCTTCACTTCCCTAGCTTGACTCTCCTCTCACTTCCTCCTTCAAACTCTAACTCTATCTGCCCGGTTTTCCCGCCTCCAGGGCTGTGAACTCCTCGGTGGGTGATGCCCACCCCCTGGTGTGGACATCAGCCCCTGGAGGAAGGCAACAAGGATTTTTGTGTAGCTTTGGTGTACCTATCCGGGGTGTAGGGTGTGGTGGTGTCATGACCTGTGACCCCTGGCTTGCCCAGGGCGTCACATTCCCCCTTAGCAAATTGCAGACCGTCCGCGGGCTGCCCGTCCAACACCGGTTTTATTTTTTTTCTGAAAAAAAAGATAAAAACATAACAAGCATAATAACTTCATCCCACAGCGGGAGGCACTTTTTCTTAAATGTTACGGAACATTAAAACGGTTGCTGCTGCCGCTCTCTCCCACCCAAGTAACCTGGCCCTGATGCTGCCTCTAAGAAACAGGCAGCACCCCTTGACCCCAGTCCTGAACCAGTTACCCGAGCGGGATCTGTCCTTCCCTTCCAGAGGATAGCCACCGGTTCCTGTGGTGGCTGGGCCCCAGCCTGCTCTACTGCGGGCCCTCCCTCCAACCTGCCTCTCCGGAGGCGGTAACGGTTAGCTGCAACGGAAACATTTTTATTTACAAGCCACTTAACGTTTGTGGTTGCCCTGCAAGTTCTCGGGCCTGTTCATAGAGAGTTCCCTATGCAAAACATTGTGGAAGGTCCCCACGGGGACAACAATGATGGCAACGGCCGGTTCCAATCACGGTTGACAATCAGCTGAGGCTTTGGTTGATTACTTTCATTTTATCTCAAAACTTTCAAAACTTTCAAACTTTTAAACACACAGCTTTGGTCCCAACGGGGACGGTGCAACAGTGCTCCGCTGCCATCACTCGGAGTCCTCAGCATCACCTGAGGGAGGGGGTTCGGCGCTCACACGGGACTCCTGGCTGCCCCTTAACTTGGCATCCAGCGCGAACCACCCCCTCTCCCCACAGTGCCGGGTGTACTGGACTATGTCGCCCGGCATCAGGTTACGACCGGGGTGCTCCTATGGCAGGTAAGCATTCACATCCCGCCGGGCTATAAACACTTCGGCCTCCAGGCCCGGTTCATAAATAAATCCATAGCCCCGGCGGACATCAAACCGCCTCACCTGCCCTTCATACAGCGGGCCCCGGACCCGGAAGGTAGCTTGTCTCAGGCTCTCTTTCTCCCGGATCGCACGGGCCACCAGCTCTGCCTTCTTTCTTTCTCTCTCACCGATTTCCAGGCCCAGCGGTACCGGCTCCCTGTCCCAATACGGCGCTGCTGCGAGCTCCGGCGCACGGGTCGGGCCCCGCAGGACATTTTGGACGCTGCCCACTGTTAGGGATCTGGGCGGCAGGTCCCGCGGTGTCTTGGCCTTGGACGCCGCCTTACAGCGGCAACCCGGCGCAACCTCAGCCGAGGTGTGGGGGATGGGCACAGGGGCTTTCCTCTCCTGGGCCTTCGGCACGGAGCAGGCTGTCGGCTCCGGCTCGGGGGACTTCTCGGGGGATGCCTCTGGTTCAGACTTCGGGGCTTTCCACGGCAGCACCTCCGGCTTGCTACGGGCTCCGGCTACAGGTCGGCCCGCCGGGGCGGGCATGCTGGGTATCGCTACCGGTTGCGGTGGCAGCGGGCCTAGTGGCGGGGTCACAGCTTCCGAGACGGGTGGCGAGGGAGGTAACAGGGCGAGAGGGTTTAGACCGGGTCCCGCAGCCGCGATGACCAGCCCTTCAAGGGCATCGGGGCGTGGGTCACTCACCCTCCCTTCCTCAGCTTCCTCCTCGCGTCTCCGCACGGTTGCTATCACGTCTGCCATGTCGGTCTCCCACTCCTCCATGAGGAGCTGCATTTTGACCTGCAGCCTCTGGTAGAGCTGCGCGGTCCGGATCTCCACCCACGCCGCGGTTCCCGGCGCGGGGGCTACGGTGCTTCGGGACGGCATCCACATGCTGCTGGCGGCTCCTTCCAGGAACAAGATGGCTGCAGAGTCCTGGCGTCCCTGCTTTTATAGCCGCGGCTACATGCGACCAGTCGCCATTTCGTCCCCCTTAGCCTCTTTCCGGCCCCTCCTCTATCGGGGCAGGGTTTTGGCCTTCGCGCCTCTGCTACTCGAGAAGATGCTCGAGCGGGAACTCTTCGCGCCAAAGATGGCGGCTTCTGGAATTTTCCGGCCGGACACCTCCGGCGGTCACAAGGCGCACCTCTACCCAACGGCAGAGCGGTAAGATCCTGTTCGTGACGCCAAGTTGTCGTGGGCGGAGGAGGGGACGCTGCGCTCTCCCACTGCTCGGGTCCGGCTGCCGCTGCTGCTGTGGCCTGCTGCTGCTCGGTGGCTTGAGCGATGGGCCGGATCCCGGGGACTCGAGTGGCGCTCCTCGCCCGTGAGTGAAAGGGGTTTGGTTTTTGGGATAGTTTATTGTCCGTGACGCCACCCACGGTTGTGGTGATTGTAGGGACACCACAGCTGCTCTGTATAGGAATCCCGGGAGCGGTGACAGGGAGCAGCAAAGTTGTTCGTTCTCCCCTCCGTGGGTAGGGGGTTGGTTGTCCCGGGGCCCAGTGATGAGTTGGGGTATGAGGGATGGCGGGGCCGGTGCAGAGCTTGGTGGGGTGCAGGGACGCAGGGGCAGCGCTGTGCCTCACGGCACTGTGGTGCTCACTCAGCCTGAGACGGGGACACAGTTCTCGGTAAAACACACGGCTGGAAAGACGGTTGCCACGGACGGCTGCTGTTGCTTTTCCCCAGTAGTTGACGGTGACGGTCCCTTTTCCTGCACCTAAGTCTATGTTGGTAGCGATGGGTTCCCACCGGTAACCCGCTCCCCGGCTTGGATATGTGCCGGAGGAGCCCCTCTTTGCCCGCAGGCGCTGGCCCTGAGAAACTGGTGCCTTGGCGGTGTCTCTATCTAGCGGTTGGACTGTTGCCTTCAATCGGGACTTGGTTGTTGGGAGACCCAGAGGTCCCCTTCACTGACGGATTTGGCAAATTCACGGCGACTCCTAGCCTTGCCGGGATCCGAAAGGCCCCTGCCAATGGTGCTGGCTTCTCTTCGTATACCGCTCCGGTACGGCCGGGCCACCACCCGACCACGGTCCTTTCGGCAACCTCCAAGCAGCCTCTCCTGCAGACGGTCACCGCCGTCTGCTAACCTTGCTGTTCTCAGTCCGGGGCACACACCCGGACCAACTTCAGGCTTTCTCAACTGTCACTTTCTCTGTCATTACTCTCACTGTCCTCCTTCTCCTTCCTCTCTTGCTCCTCTACCACTTCACTGATTACTCCTTCACTTCCCTAGCTTGACTCTCCTCTCACTTCCTCCTCCAAACGCTAACTCTATCTGCCCGGTTTTCCCGCCTCCAGGGCTGTGAACTCCTCGGTGGGTGGTGCCAACCGCCTGGCCCACCCCCTGGTGTGGACATCAGCCCCTGGAGGAAGGCAACAAGGATTTTTGTGTAGCTTTGGTGTACCTATCCGGGGTGTACGGTGTGGTGGTGTCATGACCTGTGACCCCTGGCTTGCCCAGGGCGTCACGCATGCTCTCCCAAATCTTCACCAGTCGTACTTCCTAATTGATCAGTTGTGCTCTTGGCTCCTGTTTATGTTAGTGTTCTAATCTAGGCTTCTCTATGCCGGACGGTTACTGACTCCTATCTGCCTGCTCCCTATTCTTGTTGTTACCTTTTGGCTTCTGACCTCGGACTATTACCTGACCACGGCTCTGTTTGCTCCATGAATTCTATATGTATTCTCCTGGAATTCTGACACTTAGCCTGTGACTTGACTATGTCTCTGCTTTCTCCCTCTGTCCTGTCGTGTCTTCCTGTTTTCTGATCCCGGCTTGTCTGACAACCCTTCCGTCAATATTGCTCGTAAGTAGTGACTAGCATCACACACACACACACTCCAAAATAAGAACTCTATCAGTGAGTGAGGGCAGGAACTAGCTTTCTCTTGAGACAGCACTGGCTCTGAACCAGCCAATAATCAGAAAGGCAGACACAAGCTTTTGGCTGAGATATTTTAAAGGGGACCAATTACCAGGATTTTCGTATATAAGCTAAAGCCAGTGCTATACTGGCACTGTCAGGCTGATTCTATACATACCTGTAGTGGTCAGCTCAGATATTTTGGTTTTGAAATCCAAGAAAGTAAAGTGTATAAAATTAGCTGCTTGTTGAGTGACAGCATCTGAGGATCAGATAATATCTGGGAGGGATTCATAGTTATCCCCTCCCTCTGTTAGAATTAGCATAAGTATAATACAATCGACCTAGCAGGACCTGTAGTGATATCATACCCCTGTGACCAGAAAGGGCAGGGCCTCAGCCAACAAAGCTGGATACCAGGTCACATGAGTATGACCTCACACATAACGATGAATTTTAATTGAATTTATTTAAAATTTTTATTAGACCAAAGTTATCCCATTTACCTCACTTTGTTGCGCTCAAGTGGGGGCTGTTTGTAGGATGTGTTCGGCCTTTCAGAATTTTATGAGATCCCCAACTTACAGGATATCTTTAACAATGGAGGGCCCAGGAGGAAGATATTGTGGTCATATTTCTAATCATGATTTTATCTTTTTATAGAGATGAAACATGGTATGTATAGCATCATCCATTTCGCCGATATTAAGTTGGAGGTGTTCTGGTGTTCTGTTGGACTTATGCTGATGTGAGTGAATGTGTTCTGTTTATCCCTTCGCTACAATGCCAGAAATCTATCTCCCATAGAGACCACAAACATGGGATACACTGGGGACACAATAACAATGGTGGGCTCTAGCACTAGTGAGGGGAAAGATGGGACACCTCCTTCCCTCACCAGCAGCTGATCCCTGCTCTTCTTACTAGTCCCTATACAGGTTCCGCACCTGTTGCCGAACAGGATAACTAAGACCCTGGCAGACCCTGTAATAGCCCTGGCTAGTGAGCTGGCAGGTGAGGGCCAGTAGCCTCACTGCTGCACTAATAAAACAACAGGGGAATGAAATACAGTCAAGGGAAACAACAACTGAAAGCTGCAGTCAGAACCAGGACTGCTGCCTACACAGCAAATTGAGATAAAGCCTCTACCTGCTCCTTCCACCTCCAGGCCAAGCATCCAAATGAATGAGAATAACCGTCACCCTCTACAGGAAGCATAAGGTATATATAGGGACTGGTTTTTGTCCCAAACCAGAAGCACCTGAGAAGGTAATGAGAATGCTGCTGGCAAGGAAAACTGACATTAACCCTTACATAGCCAAAAGCAAGAAAATATAGAGAGTCTTGCATGGAATTGACTCTCTTTCCCTGAAACTGTCACTAGTCTCATTAAGCAGAGAGACAGCAGTTACACTTGCTGTCTCTTTCCTAAGCATTAGTCTTCTGTAAGTACCTGTCCATAACAGGAGGTCTTACTTCAATGAAGATTGAAGTCAGCTTTTCCTCACTCTTATTTTAATTAATTTCTTACTTCACAAATTATAATTAATTCCATATGTTCAATGGGGGGGTGAAGATGTCTTTTCTCTAGAGATGTCTTATGAATTTTATAATATCTCTACAGTCCCTGACAAAAGTTCTGTCGCTTAGCCATGTTATGTAAATAAAAGCTTATAACCTGACTTTAAACTCATCCATTGGTTTCATAAATTACTCTTTTGAAAGCTGAAACCCTCCCAAATTTGATTTAGGTTATGAAAATAAAGTTGCTGCAAAGCTGAAATATTGATCATTTAATGAACACAGAAAGGTCAGATTTTGGCAAGACAAAAGTTTTGTCGCTCCCATAGAAAGTAATGTGAAATTCAAACAAATAATTAACTTCTAATGCAAAGATATGTTGTATAAGGGCGGCGTTACACGCAACGATTTATCGTGCGATCGCAAGAGCGATCGCACCCGCCCCCATCGTTTGTGCGTCTTGGGCAATTCATTGACCGTGTCGCACAAAGTCTTTAAACCCCCGTCACACATACTTACCTCCCTAACGACGTCGCTGTGGGCGGCAAACATCCTCTTCCTGAAGGGGAGGGACGTTTGACGTCACAGCGACGTCACACAGCGGCCGACCAATAGAAGCAGAAGGGCGGAGATGAGCGGGATGTAACATCCCGCCCACCTCCTTCCTTCCGCATTGCCGGCAGGACGCAGGTAATCTGTGTTTGTGGTTCACGGGATGTTACACGGAGCGATGTGTGCTGTCTCGGGAACGACGAACAACTGGCGCGCAGAAGGAGGAACGACATTATGAAAATGAATGACGTGTCAACGAGCAACGATAAGGTGAGTATTTTTGCTCGTTCACAGTCGTTCGTAGCTGTCACACGCTACGATATCTCTAACGATGCTGGATGTGCGTCACGGAATCCGTGACCCCGAAGACATATCGTCCGATATATCGTAGTGTGTGACTCCACCCTAACATTGGTGAATGAAGTTGTGGTGCTATTAGAGCCATATTTAATATTTTGTGTGACTTCCATGAGCTTGAAGGACTGCATCCATGGGGTTCAACAATGATTCATACAATTTATTGATGAAGTCATCAGGAATAGCAAAGAATGCAGTCTTACATGCCTCCCAGAGTTCATCTAGATTCTTTGGTTTTGTCTTCCAAGCTTCCTCTTTCATCCTACCCCAAACATGCTCAATGATGTTCATGTCTGGTGACTGGGCTGGCCAGTCGTTGAGCACCTTGATCTCCTTTGCCAGGAGGAACTTTGTTGTAAAGATGGATGAATGAGATGGAGTACCATCCTGCTGCAGAATTTGACCCCTTTTATGATTGGGAATGTAAGAGGTAGCTAATACTTCTCGATATTTTGGTTTATTGATATTGCCTTCCACCTTGAAAATGTTTCGCACACCCCCATACTGAATGTAACCCCAGACCATGATCTTTCCACCACCAAATTTAACTGTTTTCTGGGTGCATTTTGGATCCACACCGGCTCCAGTAGATTTCCTGCAGTATTTGCGGCGGCTGTGGTGTAATTCAACTGAAGATTCATCAGAGAAATCCACCTTATGCCACTTTTCCAGCGTCCATCTGTTTAGCAGGCATGGTTTTTTAATTGCCTTTTGTTTAGTGCTGGCTTCTGGGCACTATTTCAACCATGGAGGCCATTTTGAGACAGAATCCTACAAACTGTTCTAGTTGACACAGGGACTTGAGGTAACCAGGCCTTTTGAAGCTCTGCTGCAGTGGAAGAGGGGCTGGCTTTGGATTTTCCAACCAACAAACGTTACTCCTGAGCAGTTGTCTTGTGGGGTCTGCCGGACCTGGGCTTGTCAAAAACATCTCCAGTCTCTTCAGGTCTTTTTTTAATTCTTTTTTCTTGACGCTGAGACACGTTAAAGGTGCCAGCCACCTCTGTAGTGGATCTGGTCTTCAGCTGCTTGATAATCAAGGTTTTGATTGCAGGGTGGATTTTTGGCATGTTGTCAGAGGTCAATTTGCAGTTCAACTGAAGGTCTGGGATGCTGGATTTCTTTTTATACACACCCACTAATTTACCGATCATTTAGTGAGCACAGGTGAGAATGTAAACTAGGATTGGGTGCATTATATGACAAGGCGACAAAACTTTTGTCTTGCCAAAATCTGACCTTTCTGGGTTCATTAAATGATCAATATTTCAGCTTTGCAGCAACTTTATTTTCATAACCTAAACCAAATTTGCGAGGGTTTCAGCTTTCACAAAAGTAATTTATGAAACCAATGGATGAATTTAAAGTCAGGTTATAAGCCTTTATTTACATAACATGAATAAGCGACAGAACTTTTGTCAGGGATTGTATGACTCAGACCAACTGCACAATACTAAATGACAGCACTAGGTTTTCACAGAAGCATGAAAGAGCAATAAACAACATGTCACCAGCATTTCCTGTAAAGCTTTCTAGCAAATGGAGAGCTTGCAACATAATTTGTCAATCAAAGCTGATAAATATCAGTGAACATTGTTATTTTGCTACAATGTTATCCTCTCTACCAGGCAGCCCTGTCATTAGCAGTAGTATGTCATATGTGATTTCTGTTTTTTGGAAATTTGCACGGTATCTACAAAATCTGCATTATCCTCTTTAGCTCCTCTATGACAGTTTGCAGCTTTAATAAAGGCTATGACAATGTTGTAGATCACTCTGAATGTTTTGGCATTGTTTCATCTCCTCTCCTGGATTAAGATGAGTTGAGTTGCCAGTGCTTAAATATGTCAAGCATAACTGTACAACTGCATTATTAATGAATTACTCACTGTAGCTAAGAGGAAGAATCTTGATAGGAAGATATACATTTTGTGAATATTTTGCACATTGTGGTTCATTGTGAAGGACTTTCAGTCACTAGCAAGTAGTTCTGGAAAATGGTGTTACAGTTTATCATTTGGAAAGCATATCAGAAGACACTTTACTACCCATATTACAGTATGTATCAATCCTTTATTTAGATATTCCATTCACTACCTATAACTCCACATCTCTTCCGTAGCCACACTACAGTTCACTCCACAATGTAATATTTGAAACTGGATCATTATTATGATTATTATGAAATTTCCTCCTTTTACAGGTTTACAAAAAATAGTTTAAAATATTTGAATAAAATATTCAGTGACACAAATATAGTACTGTGCAAACGTTTTACTCATTTGTAGAATATATGCAGCAAAGTAAGATTACTTTACAAAATAAAAGTGTTAATAGTTCAACAGTTTATTTTCATCAGTTAACAAAATGCAAAGTGAATGAACAAAATAGAAATCTAAATCAAATCAATATTTGGTATGAACATTCTTTGACTTCAAAATAACATCACAGCATAATTTGTCCTATTTACACTTAAATACATTTTTTGAAGTGAGGTTGTTCCAAACATCTTGCATAACTAATCTCATGTAATTACAGACAAATTCAATGATTTTGAGATTTTTTTTTTATATAGGCAGGGTCGGGGAATCACAGACAGGGAGGAGAAAACCCAGTGTACAGTCTGGCCCCAGTGCACCGAAATCTATCCTATTTTTCAGATTAGAAGACGCACATTTCCTCCCAAAAAGTTGGGAGGACAATGAGGGTTTAGTTTTATAATCCGAATGTATCTTATCAGGAGGTGGAGAATGGGCGCTGTGCTGGCTGAGGGGGTTGTGCTGGCTGCGGGTGCTGGGCTGGCTGCGGGCACTGGGCTGGCTGCGGGTGCTGAGCTGGCAGAGGGTGCTGGGCTGGCTGTGGGTACTGGGCTGCCTGCGGGTGCTGGGCTGTCTGCAAGTGCTGTGCTAGCTACAGGGGCTGTGCTGGCTGCGGGCGCTGTGCTGGCTGTGGGCGCTCTGCTGGATGCAGTTGTTGGGATGGCTGTGGGGGCTGTGCTGGCTATGGGCACTGTGCTGGCTGCAGGGGCTGTGCTTGCTGTGGGGGCTGTGCTGGCTGCAGGGGCTGTGCTGGCTGTGGGCGCTCTGCTGGATGCAGTTGCTAGGAAGGCTGCGGGGGCTGTACTGGCTTCAGGGGCTGTGCTGGCTGCAGGGGCTGTGCTGGCTGCAGGCGCTGTGCTGGCTGCAGATGTTCTGTTGGTTAAGAGCGCTGAGCTGACTGCTCGCGCTGTGCTGGCTGTGTGGAATGGAGTGATGCGGTGTGGCGGGTGTCCCAGATGTTCTGTCGGTGGTGCGGCTTCAAATAAAGGCAGATGTTGGCGTGTGCGCACATGGAGCTCTCTGCTCAAGAACTCATCTGTGCATGTGCTGTCTCCGGCCCATTAATCTCCCAGCAGTGGACTTAAAGAAAATGGCACCCAGAGGTGGCGTGTGCACAGAAGATATCTCAGCTTGTCATTGAGCCGATAGCTCAATCTGCGCACGCGACGACTCTGGGCGCCATTTTTTTTAAACCTGTATCACCGACAGAGTATCTGGTACACCCGCCGCACCACTTACAGGATCAACCACCACACCTGCCTCCTGTGACCCTGCTCCACCACTGCTGCCGCCCCCTTTCCAGTAAGACACCACCGAATTGTAAGACGGACCCACTCCTTTTTTTTCCTTTTTCTTCTCTCTAAATTTGGGGTGCACCTTATGATTCGGCGCGTCTTATAAAAGGAAAAATACTGTTTAATGGAGATTAAAGAAGAACCACAAAACGGATTTTTTCACCAAAGGTATCAATGTAATCAGTGTTACAGCACCATTATAGCCATGGCTTTACTTTACATTACATTACAACATTGTGCTGACAGGTAAGACCTATATATATTTCTTTATGTCATAAAGCTTTTGCTCTGGTATTCTTCCTCAATATTCTCTACTCTTACTACTGAACTTTATATACATTTCTATTATGTATGTGTTCTGTGGAACACGCTATCATTTAGCTGTATGCTGCTTAAATTAATGTCAGGTTTCTCAAAGTCTTCAAAAATGGCAATGAAGCTAGCTCATCAGGAAAGTCCAATTATGACATGTGCAGGAAACTCCGTTCTGATCTAAACAGATGCAAAAGAGAGGGGTCCATTTCAGCTCCCGGTATTAAACCCAAGCTTTGTTGAAACATGATTAAAAGGTCATAGATAGAAAAACAATAATGGAGGAATAATGCAATACATTTCAATCATACATCTGCAATCTAAATCAGAGCTGATGAACATTGCAGGAGTACGTTCGAAACGCACCACTTTTTTCCTGCACTATGGGTTTTCTAATGAAGTAACAAAAAGGAGACAGCTGAACCCTGTTGTGCTAAGATATGTGGTACAATTAATATGCAAATATATGTGATGCGCCTGGACTAGTCAGGGCGTCACAGGGTACTGCACTTTCTGTCTTTAGTGCAGCACTCAACCCCCCCATGGTTCTGGGTTCCCAAACTATGGTACTGCCTCCATCAGCGTCCAAATCCCAACCACACCTCACACCACACCCTGTCAGGCACACCAGTGGGCTGCCTAGCTGGAATAGGGCTGCCCACCTAGGGGTCAGGCAGACTGGTGGGAGGGTAGTAGAAGTGTGTAGTGTTAGCCCTCAAGAAGTGAGGAACTGGGGGAGTAGTGGCTCCCTGGGAGTTACAAATGACTAAAAGCACGGCGGGGTAAAGGACCCTAGGTCCTAAGCACTAGCGCAACGAGGGGGATAGGGCTTTCCAACCCACGCAGCCCACAGAAATCCCAAGCGAGAGCCCTTGAAAGCGCAGCTCCACTACCAACAAGTAAGGAGCGGGGCCCGGACAGCTTTAAGTCAACGGGCCACCAGAACACTTCTAATTTGTGCACGGAGGCAGGCTCCGGATCACCTGGCAGTACTATAGGGGACGGATACCCGGACGGGCTCCCCCAAGAGGGCAGCGGCACCCAGAGATTTGGTTTACCTTGTTGTCATAGTCTGCTTTGCGGTCGCATCATCACCAACACTGCCTCAGTGATGGTTCTCCCCTGCTTCCAACTGGCGCTGTGCTCCCCTACACCAGCATCTCACCATCCAAAGTCCTAGGGCCTCCCCTACCCGTGGAGGGAACGTCATCTAGCTGCCCCACTCCATCTCCCCTGGGTACTCCCATCAGCAGCGGTGGTACTCCCCTTACCAAGGGTGGCGTCACAAACTCTTAACCCCTATAAATACCCCCTTTTCATTTGACGTGGCCGCGAGCCCCCGGGTCCGGAGACCCTCGAGCCACAGCAGCAAATCCCTGATCCGAGCGGTTCGACTGCTGTAGGGGCGGCACATATAGACATGCATTACTGCTATGAAAAACATTTAAAAATTTAGATACTTAGCACACAAAATGGCCAGTTTTATGTGATCCCAACTGCCAACGTCAAGGCGACCTCTTTTTGTTGAGTCCCTGCCTACCTTAATGCCTCTCTTTGGGTTAAAAATCCTCCAATTTAGAGGTGGATAGGAGCCTGCAAATGAAGAATTAAAATCGCCTGAGCCTGAAGAGCAGCCTGAGTGCTGAATCAGAAGGCATAACCCTGTAATCTAAGAGAAAGACTAATGGCACATCCTACCTTTCTTAGCAGCACAGAGTGCAGCTGTCTCCTTTATGTTACTATGTTTCATGTTCAGTTTGTACCTGTTCACATTAGAAAGATAGAATGTGCCATCAGTCTTTTTGTAATGAAGTGCCATAAACTTTTAATCATGCTTCAATAAAGCTTGGATTTTGTACTGGGAGCTATAATGGACCTCTCTCTTTTTGCATTTCTCAAAACTACATTTGTCTTGACTGTTTAATGAAAAACTTAATTCATTGCTCTCAGATGGTTTCATTCAGTTTTTTCCTCTCATGTTTACCAAAATATTTAACATTTTTGGAAAATAAGTTCAATCTCCATAGCTGTGACAAACATGTAGCTTTCCAAAACAGTAGTCAATGTATTTAGTGGATTAAAACACAGCATAGACATGCTGGGCGATGGGAATATGGCCAGCAAAAAAGAATCTTATTACAAGCTAAATCAAACTACATTTACACTACATGGAAGAAGCAGCTGTACATTGGAATTAAAGCTCAGACGTTTGGAGGAACCTTGCTCACATGTCTGTCTGCATTGCCACCTGCTACATGAATTAGAGAAATCTAGAAATTTATGGGTTCCAAAGATTTGCACATTTGAGCCTTACATTCATCCTATCTTACATGGTACTGGCACTTTTCCATATTTTTTTTTATGTCCAGTTGTGCTATAGCATTATTATTGATTTATGTTTATGTCTACATAGTTTTCCACAGGTATGCAATGGTTCTACAATGACAGGATTGTAAAAAGTTGGTCTGCCATCAGTAATGACTTGTTCTACAGCCTTATTGAGTCACTCTTCTGGCTATAAACCATAATATAATGATGACTTAATGTCCAGACACATTGCAGATGCCAACATAAAATATCAATGATAATTAACATTTGCATTAACTCCTCTCATTAGATTTTCATAATTTATAGCAAAAAGATGGAATCCCAAATAGATGAGAACATGACATCCTCTTTCTACATTCTGGAATTGACAGTGAAGGGCCCTTATGGAGGACTGTGTGGACTTCCCCCTCCCCAACCCACTGTCAGGTCCCAGCGGTATACATACTGTAAGGCCTAAGCCACACGGCGATAAAATCGGTGCGAGTGGAGTGTGATAAAACATCGCATTCCACTCGGACCAATTCTAGCTTGTGTGTCAGCGCACAGGAGCGATTGTTTTCTCAGCCCTAATCGGACCGAGAAAACAATCGCAGCATGCTGCGATTGTAATGCAAGACTCATTTCTCTCACACCCATTCAAGTGAATGGGGCGAGAGAAAAATCGCACTGCACTCGCGGTACTCCGGTGTACCGCGCGTGCAGAGCGAGAATCGCAATAGCCGGCTACGGAGGAGAGAGGGAGAGAACTCCCTCCCTCTCCTCCTCCGTGCCAGCCCTCCCCTCTGCAGCGCTGGCCCACCCCTCGTGAGAGCCGACCCGCCCCCCGCAGCTGAGGTCCGCTTGCACAGTCGGACCTCAGTAGCAGGGACACTCGCATAACACTCAGCTCCTGCTGTGCTGCCAGCATGAGCCAAGTGTCATGCGAGGATCGCACTAGTGCCCCGTGTGGCCCCGGCCATACTGTAAGATTCAGAAATATTTGGACAGTGACACAGGTTTTTGACATTTTATCTGTTTACCAAAACATATTCAGGATACAGCTACGTAATCAGTATGGGCTTATGGTGCAGACTCTCAGCTTTAGTTTGAGGGTATTCCCATCCTAATTGGAGTAAGGGTTTAGGAATTACAGATCTTTAATATGTAGCTGCCTCTTTTTCAAGAAACCAAAAGTAATTGGACAATTCCCTCAAAAGCTCTTTAATGGGGTACATGGTATATTTCTTGTTAATCCATCATCAATTAAGCAGGTAAAAGGCCTGGAGATGATTCCAGGTGAGGCATTTGCATTCGGAAACTATTGCTGTGGATCCACAATATTACGGCAAAGGACCTCACAATGGAAGAAAAACAGATCATTATTAGGCTGAAAAAGAAAGAAAGCCATCAGAAAGATAGCAGAAATGTTACAAGTGGCCAAATCATCAGTTTGGCACATTTTGCAAAAATAAAAGTGCACTGGTGAGCTTGGGAACTCAGAAAGACCTAAACATCCACGAAAGACAACATTGGTGGATGATCGCGGAATCCTTTCCATGTTGAAACAAAAACCCTTCACAACATCCAACAAGTGAAGAACAATCTGCAGGAAGTAGGTGTTTCAGTATCTATAGTGACAAGCAAAAGGGTAACAAGGTTTTGAACTTTTGACTTTTAGGCTCCATATCTCACCATCTGTAAAGGGGTGTAAGGCTCGGCCACCCCACACCTGTGTCTCTACTGTGTATAAAATATAATGTTTAAAGTTTATGTTATGGTGTAATGTGTTTAAACGGCCAATAGGTGACCACAATGTGTAAGCTGCTTCCCTGGTACTCCCGGGCTAGAGGAAGTTAGGGAAGGGGAGGAGCTTAGTTTGAAAAAGAGCGGTAAAGTCAGTTATAGTGAGGAGAGTCCCTGAGGGAGAGGAACGGACTGCGTCTGTGAGAGACATAGTGTAGAAAAAACTCCCAATAACTTTATTTTGGCATGATCTTCTGGGTCAAATCTGGGAGGTGACCATTCCCTGGCAGATACCTGACGAATCCCCTCATTCAGCGAAAGTTCAGTGGGCTCTTGAGAGAAGAGTAAGACCTGACTGATTGAAAGACTGTTGATTCTGCTGTGGATAGTGAAGATGAAGGGGAGGATGAGGTACTTAGGGACCTCATCGGGGGCCCGAGTACCAGGGAAGCGGTCGACCGGCCAAATGTTCAAATTAAGAGTGGCTCTGGTCGCTAATGACAACGACCAAAGAGAAAAGTCGGAGTGTACATCCAATGGACGGTGTTTACTAAGAATGATGTCCCCTATAACTAACAGGCGATGTGCCTGCCACTGGCGATATGTTACAAGTAAACAGATGTTGTTGTTCAGAAAAGACTGTGTCAGTGTGTGGTGTTTAAGGCACTGGTACCTGCTGTAACCGGCAGCTGGGAAGTGGTCCTGAAGATGGAACAAGCCCTGGCCTCCGGCCTGCAAGTAAGTGCCCCGCACCACAAGTCCCAGCAACCCTTCCCCTGCACTAGAGGGGCAGACACGGTGCAGAAAACTGTTCCAGGGTTGCACTGCAGCAAACTGGCAGTTTCTGTTACGACTACCACAGCACCCCACCGCTCATCTAAAACATCCACTACAGCTTCGAACGTGAAACTACCTTCACTTCATAGACAATTAATTTGGCTACCTCATACATGTTTGTTATATCATTGCATTGTTGCTGTTTTGCTCTTGGTCGTGGAAAAATCTTTTTCTACATGTACACTACAATTTACAATATGTTCTCACATTCCCTAACAGCTCAATGTCTTATTACATTCATTCCCAAGCGAAATGTCACTGGTTCGAATAGATGAGCAGCCATTAAGAAAATTTCCCAAGGAAAGAGAAACAGTATCATCCTTCTCATCCATAGTGGTCTCTTGGCCAAGAAAATTGCCAAATTGCATCATGTGAGGCCATGACTGTAGGAATAATATGAAATTAAGTCCATACATCCATTCAAAAGCCAAGAGGGGGACATCCAGGTAAAATATTGAAGTGAATAAGTCAGCTCATCACAAGGTCTCTCAGTTCTGGCGGGACAAAGATGGCAGAGGAGGGGGCCCACATGCTTCGTAATAATGAGAACACAGACGTGCATGGAAGCACCGTGCAACACACATTATACAAGACTGGAATGATGGGCCGAAACAATGTGAAGCGGCTTCAACTTCAATATCATCATAAGAAGAGTTGGCTCCAGTTTACAAAAAAGTATAAAAAGTGGACAGTAGAAGATTGAAAGCAGTGATTTGGAGCGATGAGATGAAAGTCAATAGAATACGCTCTGTGCAAATGGGTCTAGAAGAAACAAGGGAAAAAGGGGCTAACAGATTGAGAAATTGAACGAACTTTCAAGTTTGGTTGACAATGCTCGATGATATGGGGTAGTTTCACAGCCAAAAGCATTGGATACTTGACCAGGATGGATGTTGGTCTCAATGCTGAACTATATGTGAGTATCTTGTAAGATGAGTTACCTCAAACACTTGAGTACTATGGGTATGAAAAGGATGACACATTGATTCAGTAGGGCAACAAATTGAGATTGGCGAAGAAATGGTTCAATAATAATGAGGTAGAGGTGCTGTATTGGCCCGCACAGTCCCCAGACCTTAACCCAATCAAACACTTGTGGGTAAAGTTGAAGAGAAAGCTGTATACACACCAGTCAGTCGACCAGTATGCACCAACTTGGGAATGTGCAGAAGAGACCTGATCAGATTTCGGTCGAGACATGCTTAAATCTAATTGACAACATGCCCAGAAGGATTCAGGCAGTGTGGAAAGCAAAATATGAATTTACAAAATACTAACAAAATAATAAAAAATCAAATTTAGAATTTTAGGAGCAAAACAGTAAGGCTATGTGCCCACGGGGACAGTGTCCTGCGGTTATATCTGCAGGACATTCCGCAGGAGCTCCCAGAAATCCGCAGCACAACTTTTGTCTATTTACATGCTGCGGATGTACAGTGAAATGTCCTGCCGATATGCTGCGGGCATTCTGCATTGAGGATACAGTACCATGGCTTCAGCACTGCATCCTCAATGCAAAACAAGTGCTCAGTGATCGGAGAGTTCATACTTACCTCCATCACGCAGCACTTCTCTCTGTCTCCGGCCGTGTCTACACTGGGCAGGAGAAGGTGGGCGAGCCTGCACTAGCTCCGGCTGTCACATGACCGGAGCTTGTGCAGGCCCCTCCCACCTCCTCCTGCTACTGGCTCCACCGCGCTCCTCTGCACTGGATGGAGGAAGTGACTGGTGTCGTCTATCAAGGCAGGTAAGTATATGGGATCCTGTGGAGAAATCCGTAGGAATAAGTCACATGCTGCAGATTTTTCCGCGGGAAATTCGCATTATTTCCGCTGCGGAAAAAAAACACAGCATGGGCACAGCAGTTCCAAAATGCCATAGAAATGGCTGGGGACTCACTGTACTGCGGATTTTTGAAAAATCCACGGAATTTCCACGAAAAAATCGCGACAAATTCCGCGAATTTTCCGCAGTGTGGGCACATAGCCTAACAATGCAGTGACATGACAAGCATCTGTGTAACTAATCATATGCTACATAGTTGCAAGTCAAATTTATGTATGAAATAGCCAAAATAAATCTATCAAATTAAGGTAGTCTCATGTTCAGAGCTGTAGTGGAAGTGAGATATGAAGCCCGAGAGTCAAAAGTTCAAAACATTGTTACCCTTTTGCTTGTCAGTTTAAGTCTACCATAAACAAAAAACTTCATGAGAGCAAACACAGAAGGTTCGGAGATTTGGTCAGTGTCCAAATATTTCTGGACCTAACTGTATACACACACACACACACACACACACACACACACAGCTATGTCTCAATAGTCCCCTACACAGGAATGCTCAGCTGCGTTGAATGCTCTTGTGTTATGAGAGAGCTGCTTCCAGATTCCAGACTCCACTGGTGGTGGGATATCTTCCCGGGAAAGGGGAAGAATAACTCTTAAGGAGATTTGCTTGAAAGAAAATTTATATTTCTATGAAGGAAATCTGTCAGCTGGCTTTTGGAACCTCATCTAAGAGCAGCATGATGCAGGCAAAGATACCCTGAATCCAACGATGTATCATTGTCATGGTCATTGCTCTATTTTTGGACACTAATGATGGATTCAGGGTTGGGTTCCCTCATTTCCACCTGGGACTCCACATTTAAACGTGGTTTCATTTCTTTCAGTACCTAATGAATTAATGTCAGTTTTGTTATCCAGCAGTTCCTAGCTGAGTGTTTCATCTGCAGCTGCTCTGTAGCCATGCCCCTTCAGGTTTAAGTGGCGATTTTTTTCAGTAGTCCTTGTTGAAGATACAAACTCTTTGTTCTATGGTCGCCTTGGTGGAAGGTCCTGCTGAGGAGTTGTCCTGAACTTGGACTTTATCCTTTTTTTCGCTGCTGTTTCCCCGGTTTGTCTTTCCTTCTTATGTGTCTTATTAGTGCAGTGCTGGTTCTAGTGAACCTCACCTGCCTCTCACTTGCCAGGGCATATACAGGGCTTCTCAGGGTCTCAGGTTCCTGCTCAGTAACTGTTTAGGACACACACTGTAAAGGGTCTGGAGAGTAGAGTAGGGACAGCTGTAGGGCAGGATAGGAGGTGTCCCATCTACTCTTCTTACTAGCTCCAGGGCCCTCCGTTGTCATCATGTGCCCGATGTCCCCTTTGTTTGTTTTGCTTTTGTTGTGCATCAGACGCCCATAGGTCTGAATGCACGTGCCATGTCCGTCATACTTGGCAAGCGTGACAATCATTTAGATTACTGCATGCAGCGGTTCTGACACAATCAGAGTTTTTACATTTAGCAATTCAATAGAACTGAGAAAGCTGCCCTGCCCACACCAAGCTCCATATGTACAATATTCATAGACAGTGAGCTGCTATTCACAGTAGGGGGACTACCAGGCAGAGTCAATGCAAACCGAGCAATGATAAGGTCCTGGTGCTAAAACAATCATTGCAAGTAAACAACAACTTCTACCTTGATAAGAGATGCTTTGCTGAAATCTGTGTTTTAACCCCTACATCATGCTGTCTTCATATTACACAGCAAAAACGTGCTCACAGATGCACTTTAAATGTTGATAATATCTGTTGAGCTCTTACTTGATTGATTCAAATCCTTTGATCAAAAATATTGAAAACCTACAGTATATTAGATTACTAGCAAGACATTTTATTGCTTACAAAGAAAGATATTTTTTTCAGCAAGGTTTGGTAATCTACCAAGGGCCACACGGTACCCAATATCAAGAAAGTAGGAAGCATGAACTTTACAAGACACATGAACATATTGAATATGTGTGGGATACGTGTAAATAACGCAGCATTCATGTTTAAACAGTGGGAGTAGTGCGGAGGAGAGACTTTATAGCAGCAGGTATAAAATTACAGTCAGACTCAGAGTCAGATTAAATCCAAACAGAAACTGATGGGAGTCAACACAGGCTTAACTCAGGAATGTAGTCAGAGGTTCAGGAATATCCCGCGTCAAGTAGAAAACCATCTAAATAAATGCCAGTTTTACCAAAATGACATATTTATAGTTGTGCCATTTTTATCTTTAATATTATATCTTTACTGGTGAATTATTTTGCTGAGTTGTATGAATTAAATCTATTTTAATACACGTTAAATATAAATATATTTGAAGTTACAGTTCAAGCAGATGAATTATTCTTCAATGGGGCTTACACTAAATTTAGTGGACTATTGTACTATTGTACAGTCCAGTAGTGTTAAGACTTAAAATATATTTGTCATTTTTATTATATTTTTGTATGAGCTTCTATAGTAAATGCTGAAGATAAAAAATAAACACTATGTCCTTCAAGGAAAATGAGTGGCCAAGAATTATCTTTCACTACAGTACTATTTACAGTACAACAATATTAGTTGGTCTTTTATTATTATTTTACCTATGTATGAAATATTACAAAAAATGGTAGAAAAAAATCAATGTTTTATTTTATTCTGATAAAAAGATAAAGTTTTTGGGGGTGGTCAAAAACCTGTAGAGTAAATATACATACGTTCTGGCTTTTCTCTTTGGTCATTGCCATTAGTGACCGGAGCCACTCTTAATTTGTATATTTTTCTGGTTGACCGATTCCCTGGTACTCGGGCTCATGTTGGGGTCCCTAAGCTCCTCTACCTCCCCTTCAGCTTCACTATCCACGGCAGACTCAACCGTCTTTCCAGTCAGTCAGGACCTACTCCTCTCTCAAGGACCCACTGACCTTTCGCTTAGTGAAGGGAATCGTTAGGTCTCCGCCAGTGAATAGCCACCACCCAGGCCACACTGCGTGTCTGTCATCTGGACTTGACCCACAAGGTCATGCCAAATTAAAGTTATTGGGATTTTCTTCCACCACGCCTCTCACAGATGCAGTCCGTTCCTCTCCCTCAGGGACTCTACTCACAATAACTGACTTCTTAGGCTACTTTCACACATCAGTTTTTTGGCATCAGGCACAATCCGGTGTGTGCCTGATGCAACGGATCAGGCGCAGAATATGCAAAAACGTATGCGCCTGACCTATTTTTTGACGGGTCCAGTATACCTGATCCGTCAAAAAACGGATCCGGTGCATCCGGTTTTGCATCCGTTTCGTCCGGGTTTTTTTGCTGGATCCATTTTTTTTAATACATTGGAGCATGCTCAGTTTACAAAAAAGGATCCGGCGGCCGCATCCGTTTTTTGCCACATTACGCCGGATCCAGCATCCATAGGCTTCAATTGTAAATCACGCCGTATCGCGCCAGATTCGGTGCGATGCGTTTTTTTGTTAGAGACAAAAAACGTTACAGGAGACGTTCCATCCGGCTGCCGCATTAGCCAATTACGACGCATCTGGCAAAATCCGGATGCAACGCAAGGCCATCAGGCACAATCCGGTGCTAATACAAATCAATGGGGATAAAACGGATCTGGCGCCGGATCCGTTTTATCCATTTTTTCCCGGATTGTGCCTGATGGAAAAAACGAATGTGTGAAAGTAGCCTAAACCGCCGCTCTTTTTCAAACTAAGCCCCTCCCCTTCACTAACTCTCTCTAGCTGTGGAGTACCAGGGAAGCAGCTTACACATTGTGGCCACCTAGTGGCGGCTTAAACACATTACACCATTACATAAACTTTAAACATTACATTTTACACACAGTAGACACGCAGGTCTGGGGCAGCCGAGCCTTACACCCCCTTACAATTGTATGCTAAATGAATCCATAGCTTAATTCAATGGTTAGGATTAGTGATGAACAAACCCATGGATATTCGGGTTTGCCAAACCAGCATGGGGAAAAAAAATATCAGGTTCGGTAAGCAAACTTGATAATGAACATGACCCCGAACAACGAACCCCACACAAGTCAAGGGGTATGAGATAGTCTTTAAAATGGCTGCAGTAAGTGCTAGGGGGCTGCAAATGTAATTTAAATGATAGGAAGAGCAGGATAATGATAGAAATCGTGTTTCCTGGTGTTTCCAAGAGGATCACGCAGCAGTCAGACTCTCTTCCAGGCCCGCTAATTAAGGTTCATCAATATTCACTGCTTCTCCCCCACCCTCTGTGCCAGTGTCTATGATTGGTTGCAGACTGCTATACATGCCCCCCCAACCTGTGTCCGCATCTGTGATTGGTTGCAGTCAATTTGCTGTATAGTAGTGTAGAAATAAAGAAATCATTTTAAAAAATGGCGTAGACTCATGCCACATTTCCATAGCAAATGTGGGTAAAACAACAGCTGCAGGTTGCAGCCCCCGGCTGTGAGTTTAACTACACCTAGATATCAAAACAGAGAGGGAAAAAAAAAGGAGTTGGGTCCCCCATTTTTTATTTTCAGTCAAGGTAAAGCAGACAGGTGGGGGCAGGTAGTATCTGGATGGGAGAAGCCATGGATATTGTCCCCCCCAGCCTAAAAATACTAGCCCCAGCTAGTATTTTTCATCACAACTTCCCTGGTGCGGTGGCAATTGGAGTAATATAAAGGGTTAATGACAGCTGTGATTAGTCAAAAAATGACAGCTACCATCAAGCCCTAGATTAGTAATGAGAGGCATCTATGAGACACCTATGTTACGCCCCTGCACTAGTCAGGGTGTCACAGGGAACTGCACTCCTGTCCATATAGTGCAGAACCCACCCTCCTTGGTTCCAGGTTCCACCCAGTGGTATTGCTAACAACCACATTCAAATCCCAATCCAGACACACACCAGGACTGGACAGACAAACCAGTGGGTAGGTATAGAGAGGAAAGGGCCGCCCACCGAAGGGTTAAACAGACTGGTGGGAGGTGACAAGTCAGTGAGCTTCAGGGGAGCAAAGGGAGAGGAAGTGTAGTAGAAACTCTCAAAGGGAGAGCAAACTGGGGGTTGTAGTCCTCAGGAAATGTGAAGTAGTGGCCCTCATAGAGTGAGGGGCTGAGGAGTGGAAGCTCCGGAGAAGTCGGACTAAATTGGGACATAGCAAAAGCAATACTATTGGGAGCGGATAGCTGGACGTGCTCTCCTTCCAAGCAGCAGTGGTGCACTGGGACTTTTGGTTCACCTGCAGCATGTGTGTGTAGTGACTTTACAAAACATCATCCAGCACCACGATAACCGGCCTGAGTGAGTACATGGTCATCCCCTGCTTCCAGCAAGCCTGCGCTCCACTGCACCACACCATCCAGAGTCCCGGGGCCTTCCCTACCCGTGGAGGGAAAACGTTATCTAGCTGCCCCCATTCCATCAACCCCGGTACTCCCATCAGCAGCGGCGGTACTTTCCATTACTGCACACCACGGGTGGCATCACAGACATTACTCCCTTGTAAATAACCCCCTTCATTGAGTGGCCGCTAAGCCCTGGGTCCGGGGACCCTCGAGCCACAGCAATCCCGGATCCAAGCAGTTCGCCTGCTTAGGGGCGGCACACCCACATTAGTAAACCTGTAAGTGAAAAGAAATATAACACTGAAAAAATCCTTTATTTGAAATAAAATATGCACACTCTCTTTCACCCCTTTATTAACTCTCAAAACACTCTTGCAGATGTGAGGTAATCCATATGAAGTTCCATGATGATCCTCAGCTCTACTACATCTGGAATCTGCAGAGAGAGAAAACATGTCTGCACTCTGTAGGCTTTGGGAAACACTGAAAGGGGAACCCGGCTGTGAGCAGGTGATGTCACTCAGTTCTGCGGAGGTCACATCTGGGCTCCCCCGCTGTCCGACAGTCTGACAGTATTTTCACTGAGAGCAGCTGGGGAGCCCGGTTGTGACCTCCACAGAACTGAGTGATGTCACCTGCTCACAGGTGGGTTTCCCTGTCAGTGTTTCCCTGTCTGTATTCTAACAGTTATAACTTTTTTATTTTTCTGCTGACAAGACTGTATGGCAGTTTGTTTTTTGTGCAATGAGATGTCCTTTTCAGGAATAGAATATGTATTTATAATTGACTTTTGATCGCATTTTATTCCACTTTATTTCCGGCGGTTTGATGAAAAAGCCTAATTTTTGCAGTTTTTTTATTTATTTTTTTTACAGGTGTTAAGTAGTATGACAGATTTATAGATCAGGTCTGTGTGGATGTGGTCATACCAAATGCATACTCTTTACGTTTACTTTTGTTTTTACATAAATATACGTGTTTATTGGTATTATATTTTTTCCATGTGTTTTTGTTATTTATTTAGGGATTTTTTAAAAATATTTTTACCATTTTTACTTTTTTAAACTTTTTTACTTAGTCTCCCTATAGGAAATAAACTTGTATTAGTATGCTCACTGGTGTAATGAAATGCCATGCACAAGCATGGCAATACATTATATCATTGTATCTGTCAGTGTGACATTGACAGAACACCACTTAGACTATGCTCTTGTGGCCCCTGGCTTGTCCAAATCCCCACAATCAATCCCCTTTTCACTCACGGGCGAGGAGCGCCGCTCGAGTCCCCGGGATCCGGCCCACCGCTCGAGCCACCACCGAGCAGCGGCAGCCGCAGCAGCGGCCGGACCCGAGCAGTGGGAGAGCGCGGCGTCCCCTCCTCCGCCCGCGACAACTTGGCGTCACGAACAGGATCCTACCGCTCTGCCGTTTGGTAGAGGTGCGCCTTGTTACCGCCGGAGGTGTCTGGCCGAACATTTTGCAAAGCCGCCATCTTGGGCGCGAAAAATTTCCCGCTCGAGCGTCTTCCCCGAGCAGGAAAGGCGCGAAAGTGGAGCCCCGCCCCCTGAAGAAGGAAGTGCTAAAAAGAGACTAAGAGGGACGGGATGGCGTCCGGCCGCATGTGAACCGCGGCTGTGGAAGCAGGGACGCCAGGACTCTGCCAGTGTTTGGTTCCTGGAACACTGCTGCACGAGATGTCCCGTCTGTCCGGCACTGCTGAAACCTCAGTGCCCGTGCCCGCGGCCAACGCCCCTACCGACCCGTTACCTCTGTCACCGGTAGCGGAGCTCGCAGCGTCTGTGAGGGAAGGCCCAGATCTTACCTTTGTCACCGCCCTGCCACCGGTCCCGGCTTCCATCCCAGCCGCACCGCCGATGACGACGGCCCTGGCAGTCCGCCCGGCCGCGACAGAGATGACGACGGCTCCGGCAGTCCGCCCGGCCGCAACGGCAGCGAAGCACCCATCCCGTTAACTATCTGGGCAGTCTGGTTCTGGACTGGGGTCAAGGGGTGCTGCCCATTTCTTAGGGGCAGCATCAGGGCCAGGTTGTTTGGGTGGGTGACTAAAGGACCCATTCCGTTGCCATTATTAAAAGTGTTTATTGTTGTTGCAACGTTAAAGTAATGTGCATCCCGTGATGGGAAGTTAAAAAGTAATGCTTGTGTTTTAATGTTTGATATGCTTTTCTACTTTTTGCAGTTAAAAGAAAAATAAAACCGGTGATGAACGGGCAGCGCGCGGATGGTCTGCATTTTGCTAAGGGGGAATGTGGCGCCCTGGACAAGCCAGGGGCCACAGGTAACAACACACAAACACCCCCACCCCCAGCAGTTTCACAGCAGACATCCCCAGTGAAACTTGATTCCTTTCCTCGGGCTCAGACAGACACACCAGGTGGGCGGAGTCAGGAGATGGAGACGCCCACCCAGGAGTTTAGCTGGCCTGAGGCAGGAAACAAGCAGAGACAAGTCTAGGAGAGGAGGAGAGAGAAGGTCTGCAGAGAGGCAGACGCAGACTGGGGCCTAGGTTGGAGACTAGGGCCCTCGTGCAGCAGAGAGTGAGGCAGATGGTAGTGGCCGTCTGCAGGGAGCCGGGCAGACAGTTGGTGGAACCGCAGGTAGCCGGGGCTGGGCGGTGGCCCACCGGTAGTGAACCGGGGAGCCAGCTGGAAACCGGAGCGCAGGAGGAGCGTACGGAAGGTGCAGGAAAGGACTTACATTACCAACCTGGGGTCAGGGGAAAACACCGCAGCCGCCTGTGGGACCCGTCCATCCAGCCGTTTGTTTCAGCAGAGACTCTGTGTGCATCATTGGGCTGAGTGAGTACCACCGTGCCGTGCGGCACAGCGCTGCCCCTGCGACCCTGCACCTCGCCAGGCCCCCACAACCCGCCTGCCACCATCCATCCCTACCCCATCACCGGGCCCCGGGACAACCAACCCCCTACCCACGGAGGGGAGAACTAACATCAAAGCTGCTCCCTGTCACCGCTCCCGGGATCCCCGTCCAGAGCAGCGGTGGTGTCACCAAAATCACCACAACCGTGGGTGGCGTCACGGACAATCTCCCTTACCCAATCCCCTTTTTACTGTGGAGCCAGGGATCACAGACCGGGTCACGCCACCGTGATACCCACAGAAGTGACACCGTGGCCCGGATCTGAGTACCCCTGATCCACGGGCGACACACTCTCGCATAGTCAAACAGGCCACCATTGCCAGGTAATCCGAAGGTTGTCATTTGACCACGGGTTGCCATGGCAATGATCGAGACGGGGTCCTGATTGGGTTGTAGAGGTGGTGCACTCCCTCTCGCTAACTAATAAATACTGCAATCACTATAGGTAAAAAAATGGGTTAAATAATTTTATCTTTTGGTAAACCTGACTATTATGGACATGGTGATGCCAAATATATGCTTTTTTTAACTGGGAAAATTAGGGTGATTTTAATTTTTATTTTCTTACTTCATTATAATTTTAAAAACTTTTTCATGTATAGTTCACACTTTTTTTTCTAGTTGATCACTTGTACTACATGCTGCAATACTACATTGCAATATATAGTCAAAATGACATTCTCTTATGAAGCCCAGCCACAGGATGGGCTTCACAGGAGGACTAAGATGGCAGCCAAGAAGCTGTTCAGCTGGCCCCTGGCTGCCATGACAACCCATTGTCCCCACCTGATCATATCATTTAAGTAGTTAAGAAAATCAGCAATCAGACATAGCTTGGGTTGCTGCTGTTAAATGCAAATTACATTAATGTGTTCCTACAGCAGCAAGGGGGTAAAGGTTACATTTAATAGGCATAGGGTCTTATAATAAACAAAAAAGTGAATTATACTCATCTGCCAACAACATATCCGATAAAATGTGATGGGTGCAGCCGATCAGCAGCTGGAGCTTGTCTGCTTGTCTGCAGCAATAATGTGACGCCCCATGCCAGATGTTAGGTGATTGGTGAGGGGAGAAATTTTCGAGTGGTTGCTATAGATACAGAGGTCAAAGGTCAGCTTCCTCTATGAGACACTAGTAGTGTTACGCCATACATATAAAAGCTGTTGTTGAAACCAGACAACAATCCAGAGACCTAATGTGTTATAAAATCTCAGCTGAAGTCACAATATAAACATTTCTCTAAATTTACATTCACATATTAATATATAATATTTAACGTACAATTAAAACCTTCTTTTTGCAAAAGTCATGTCACATACAGTCTAAGCAAGACAACAGATGTACTCTCTGCGGACAAAGAAACTGAATAAGCTCTTTAATTGGCTTAATTTCCTAAAGCATTAAATGGCTTAGACTTCCAGGAACAATGTATTGCTGTTTCCAAGCAAGCAGAAATCTTAAGTATTGTGTTTCATTTCAGAAATTAATATGTGTATGTTTTATTACAGACATGCCTAAACGTTGCGCTCATCAGTGCAGCAATTTGTCACTTTTTTCTCCCTTTTAAGCACATTATAGGGGTAATAATAATAATTCTAGGATCATTTTTGGGAAATAATGTTTCCACCAGCCAATGCGGTTTGAATTAAATTTCTGGGATTATATCTAAATTATTACAAAGTTTAAGAATAAATTCATCCGCGTGGAATCCCCTTAACAAGCATGAAGTAGAAAGTACCAAGTGGAAAATGACAGCTGGTCATGTGTAAATGAGCAATGCAAAGGATCCATTATGAGAAGAATTTTGATCTAAAATCCACTAGAAATAAGTTTAGCAGAAAATATGATGAGAACATAATCAGTGGTCTCCCTTTTGTGGAGTTGTCCTCTAATATCCACTGTCTGTGAAGTTGGAGCTGCTCTTTGACCTGCCGTTGCGTTCTACCCTAATCTCCCCTCTTCCTTTACTTCTCTACACCTTTTAGGTACATTCCCACATAAAAAAATTTTGAGGTTCCATCTGTATTTTCAGACACAATGGGCCTGATTTATTAGGACTTGCATATAAATGGGTGTGAAGGAGTAACGTGCCAAATTAAGAGATGTATACCACTTTATGAATTTAGGCTACTATTATTATGGTGTGTGGAGTCAGAGACTAGACTACACTTCTGGAGCTATTTTTGGAGAATTTGCCGGTGGGCTTTCCAACGCCCCGTCTCGCCTATGCTCTGCCCATTTTGGAGGATCTAGCCCTGACTGGGGTGAAAATGCCCAAATCTGCAAATTTGAAAGGGAACCTGTCAGGTGCAATATGCACTCAACACCACGAGCAGTTCTGGGTGCATATTGCTAATCCCTGCCTAACCGTCCCTGTATACACTAGCATAGATAAAGAGATCTTTAGAAAAAGTATTTCTAAAGATCTTTTTCGTATGCTACTGAGGCCAGGGACTAGTCCTAAGGGTGTTGCTTCCCTTGCGAGTCGGCTCCATTAGCATGTTAGTATGCCCCTGTGGGTGTGATAATATGCTAATGAATGTGCAGCATAAGAGGATGAGCTCACTCACCTCTGCGCTATCATCGCCGCCCAACGCTTGATTTCGGCTCAGTGCGCATGACCCCAGAGTTTCAGTCATGCACACCATGAAGCCGGGTGTACACGTCCCAGCTTCAAACTGAAGTAGTGCGCATGACCGAAACTCCGGGGTCATGCTCACTGAGCTGAAATCCAGCATCGGGCAGCAATGGCAGCGGAGAGGTGAGATCATCCTCTGACGCTGTGCATTCATTTGCAGTTCGCATGACACCAGAGTTTCGGTCATGCGCACTACTTCAGTGTGAAGTTCGGACACGTACAGGGACATGCTAACATGCTAATGGGGCCGACTAGCCAGGGAAGCAACGCCCTTGGGACTAGTCCCATCGCTCATTAGCATACGATAAAAGATCTTTAGAAATACTTTTACTAAATTTTTCTTTATCTATGCTACCAGATACAGGGACAGATAGGCAGGGATAACCAATATGCACCCAGAACTGCTTGTGGTTCTGGGTGCATATTGGACCTGACAGGTTCACTTACTGTATGGGCGACAGACCTGTTGTTCTTAAATCCACAGCAGATCAAATTATGTTGCGGAATTGAGATGAATTTACTTCATTGAGTCCAATGCGGATCTTAAAATCAGCTCCAAACTCTATTTCTTGTGTATTTTTGTCCTTATTAGTTACGGACAAAACAAAAAAAAAACACTTCACCCAAAGTTTTTATTAAAAAAGAAAAAATAATTGCTCAACTTCCCTGGCCGAAGGTAATAGTAGCTTGGCTCCCTCTGTATACACGGCCTCCAGTGATGACGTGTCTTCGTCAAATATACGGTATATATGTGGATCTTTTCCCCTTCAACATAAAAAGGAATAGATAATCTAAATAATACACTAGATCATCTCCACACTGTCTGGATGGCCTCAGATGATTTCTGGCCTGCACAGAATCTCGTGTGTGTGTGCGCGTGTGTGTGTGTGTGCGCACTTGTGTGTATGTGCGTGCGTGCGCGTATGCGTGTGCGTGTGTGTGTGTGTGTGTGTGTGTGTGTGTGTGTTTAACCCATTAATGGCTAGGCAATTTTCTTTTTCTAAGTGCTTTCACTTTTTTCTCCCCTTTTTCCAAGAGCCATAACTTTTTTATTTACCTACAATAAAGCCATATGAGGCTTTTTTTTTTTTGTTATTGTTTTTTGCAGGAAACCTGTGATTTTGAATAACACTATTTAGTTTTGCCTTATAATATAGTAAGAAATTGGAAATAACTTCCAAGTGCAGAGAAATCACAAATAAAAAACTGCATTGTTTTTATGGAGTGCATTGTGAGATAAAAATTACCTCTTGATATGATTCTTCACATCAATACAGTTACAACAATTCTAAATTTTAGGTGAAAAAAAAATAGAAATTTGTTTTCATTTTTCTATCATTAGCTGTGTGATGGCTGTTTTTCAAGCTGTTTTTTTCCACTATTTTGAGGCACATACAATGTTTTAATTGCTACAATTGCTACTTTTTGCTAGAGTTGCAGCAACTGAAAAACCACAATTATGTTGTGTAGATTTTTTTTCCTCTTTACATGTTTATATTTCCATAGATTAAATGTTTAGGGAGATGGCACTGCCAAATATATTTATTTTTTTTATTTCTTAATGGGAGAATATAAAAACTTTGAAAATTGCAATTAAGGGGGGTGATTGGAATTTTCAAAGTTTTTATATTTTTAAAAACATTTTTTTCCTTTTTTCTTTAGCTCCTTTGGAGGCCTTGAACTTTGGATCATATGATTGCTTGTTCTATACAGTATACTACAATGTTCTATTTACTGCAGGCAAACATTAGGGACTTCAGTAGGCCCCCCGAATGCCTTGGCAACTCATTGGCACCTGGCAATGGTGCTTCAGGCAGCCAATGGACATATGGAATAAAGCATCCCCCAGGACTGTTGACAGTGGCATTTAAGGAGTTACCAGCATCGGACCTGGAACAACACCAATTGCCATTAGAGGCAGGTGCTGGACCTCCTGATCCCATCCCTTAAATGAGGACCCATCACTGGACATACCATTACATTCAAAGTCACAAAGGTGTTAATCCTGACGTGATTATTTAACAAAGTGTAATGCTAAAACAAATTAGAACAGTACTCAGGCCCAGACTGGTAATCTATCCTGCCAGGCAGATTCCTAGAGGGACGGTCAATCAGCATGGCACCTACACAAAAAAGAGATTGCACTGAATCCATGCCAATTCGTTTTTAAGAAAAAAGATGGAGGGTTGCATCCTTGTTTGGATTTTCGATAGATTAATAAGATTACTGTACGGAATCCATCCCCGCTACCTCTTATTCCTGATCTGTTTAATCAACTAGCAGGGGCCAAGCGGTTTTCTAAACTTGATCTAAGATCAGCATATAACTTCATGATGAGTGGAAAACTACCATCAATACAACTGAGTGTCACTTTGAAAATTTGGTGATGCCATTCGGTTTGATCAATGCTCCAGCAGTGTTTCAGAATTTCATAAATTATATATTTTATTCTCCAGTGGGTAGATTTGTAGTGATATACTTGGATGATATCTCAGGTTCTCATGAGGAGCATCAGGAGCATGTTCGACAGGTGCTTTAATTTCTTCATCACAATCATTTATTTGCCAAGCTAGAGAAATGTCAATTTGAGGTGCAGCAGATTCAGTTTTAGGCTGGAAACACATCTATGCGAGTAAAATCGGTCCGACTGGGCTGAAAAAAACTCGGCTGATTTTAGTTCACGTTAGGTCCGAGTGCAACGCAAGTGCGATGCTTTTTCTGAATAAATTAATGATTTTACTAGCGTGAGTAATGCGTGTGTAATGCGTGTGTAATGCGTATTTTTTACTATGTCATCTGCCATTCAGCGCTGCTACATGGCCGCTGACAGCAGACACAGACAGCCATGCAGCAGAGCTTAATGGCAGATGACAGCAGACACAGACAGAGCCGCACAATCAGAATGAACTCGGGTGAACTTCACCCGACTTCATTGTCATGCCGCGGCTCTGTCTGTGCCGCGTCCTGATTAGCGGTCACCAGTGAAGGACTTACTGGTGACCGCTAATCCCCCGAGTGACTGAAGTTAGCAGCCCTCTCTCATACTCACCGATCCCCGGTGCGGCGCTGCACGGCATTTACACTGCTCCGGCGGCTTTTACTATTTTGAAAAAGCCGGCTGCTCATTAAACAATCTCGTATTCCCTGCTTTCCCCGCCCACAGGCGCCTATGATTGGTTGCAGTGAGACACGCCCCCACGCTGAGTGACAAGTGTCTCACTGCAACCAATCACAGCAGCTGGTGGGCGTTTCTATACTGTGCAGTGAAATAAATACTGAGCTGTCACTGAGGTTACCCGCTGTCACTGGATCCACCGGTGGCCGCGATTAACCTCAGTGACAGCTCAGCTGATCACGATACTCACCTCAGTTGCTGCGTGGAGGTGATCGGAGCGGCGGTGTCTGCTGCAGCTCCTGTCACCTTCATGCTGGAAGCGACGCTGGAGGTCCGTGGATTACGCCGGACATGGAGGGCTTTTTGGGGCTTATTAAATTGGTAATGAGGGAATTTGTTTGTGTTTTTTATTTCTAATAAATGATTTTTTCATGTGTGTGTGTGTTTATTTACTGTAATTTACAGATTAATCATGGAGGGTGTCTCATAGACGCCTGACATGATTAATCTAGGATTTAATGGCAGCTATGGGCTGCCATTAACTCCTTATTACCCTGATTTGCCAATGCACCAGGGTAAATCGGGAAGATCCGGGTACAGTCCCAGAACTATCGCATCTAATGTATGCGGCAATTCTGGGCGGCTGCTGACTGATATTGTTAGGCTGGGGGGCTCCCCATAACGTGGGGCTCCCCATCCTGAGAATACCAGCCTTCAGCCGTATGGCTTTATCTGGCTGGTATTGAAATTGGGGGGACCGCACGACATTTTTTTTAATTATTTATTTATTTCACTGCACAGTATAGACCCGCCCACCGGCTGCTGTGATTGGGTGCAGTGAGACACCTGTCACTCAGCGTGGGGGCGTGTCTCACTGCAACCAATCATAGGCGCCTGTGGGCGGGGAAAGCAGGGAATACGAGATTGTTTAATGAGCGGCCGGCTTTTTCACAATAGTAAAAGCCGCGGCAGCAGTGTGAATGCCGTGAAGCGCCGCGCCGGAGATCGGGGAACGGTGAGTATGAAAGAGGAGGGGAAAATGACCGACAGACTGTGAGAGAGGGACAGAGATAGTGACGGACCGACAGAGAGAATAGAGACCGAGAGGGAGAAACCGACTGACAGAGAATAGTGATTGACAGACATTGTGAGACATCGCTCGTTTCCAGTGTTTTAGTAAACATGCGAGAAATGTATTTAGAAAATCGCATGTCACTAGGATGGTGTGAGTGCCGTCCCATGACATCCGATTTTTTACACGCTCCCATAGACTTGCATTGGAGAAACTCGCAGTAGAAACTCGCAAAAAAGCAGCATGCTGCGATTTTTTTCTCAGTCCGATTTGGACTGAGAAAAAAATCACAGATGAGAGCTGAATCATTGACTAACGTGTCCGATTCCAATGCGAGATTTTCTCGCATTGCTCTACTGCGAGAAACTCGCAAGTGAGAAGCAGCCCTTAGGGTCATTTGGTTTCTGCTAAACATTTTCTGATGGATTCTGTTACGGTACAGGTCATCGTTGATTGAGTACAACCTACTAATCTTAAAGCTTTACAGCAGTTCTTAGGTTTTGTTAATTATTATCGTAAGTTTATTAAGAACTTCTCTGTAACAGTCAAACCTCTTACTGATTTGACTTATAAGGGGACTGACTTTTCCTATTGGTCTACTAAGGCTGTTGATGTCTTTATGGCTCTCAAGACAGCTTTTTCTAAAGCTCCGGTCCTCAACCAACCCGATGTTGATTTGCATTTTGTGGTGGAGGTAGATGACTCTTCTGTCAGGGGCCCGTTCTTTCACAGAAGGACAGTTGCATTCATCCTTGTGCTTTTTTTCTTGGAAATTCTCACAAGCAGAGTCCAATTATGACACAGACTATAAAAATTCCTGTCTGGTAAGAGAGCTTTTGAGGGATGGAGGCATTGGTTGGTGGGGACTAAACATAGAACAACGGTCTTTACTGATCACAAAAATGTACCCTATGTCGAAGCCACTAAATGTATGATTACAAGACAGGCCCGGTGGGCCCTTTTTTTCTTGTGGTTTGATTTCTCTGTGACATATCTCTGTGGTACTAAGAATGTTAAGGCTGATACTTTATCACATAGTTTTTCTCTGGAGTTGAGGAACAAAGGTCCAGTCAAAATTCTTGGTGAAGAGGTGGTGGTGGTGGGTGTTCTAGAGATTAATCTCAAGCAGTGCACTGTGAAAGCTGAGGTTGGCGCATCAGAGGGCTAGCCACCTGGTAAACTGTTTGTGCGGTCCTCGCTACGTACTGACTTTCTTGTCGAAGTACATGACTGTTAACTAGGCATCCTGGTTCCTCTGCCACCTCGACAGCTGTTTTCAGGTTGGTGCCAGAGTACTCAAAAGGATGTTGATGATTATGTCCGTAAGTGCAGAGCTTGCACCAGGTCCAAAGCCTGTCACCAGTCTCTGACAGGGATTCTTTTGCCTAAAGAAATTTTGTCTCAACCTCGGATTCATTTATCTGTGGATTTTGTTATGAATTTGCCTAATTCTGGTGGTAATACTGTAGTATGGGTGGTGGTGGACCATTTCAGCAAGATGGTTGACTTGATTTCTCTACCATAATTTCCTATGGCTAAGGGTTTAGCTACGTTGTTTATCACTCACATCATTAACACTAGAACTACTAGACTCGTGACACCTATATAGAAATACATAGTGCGAAGTAGTCAAAATGACTACCTCAGTAGTTCTAGTGTTAACCCCTTCAGCCCCAAGCCTATTTTGACCCTAAAGACCAGGACATGTTTTGCAATTTTGACCAGTGTCACTTTATGAGGTTATAACTCTGGAACGCTTCAACGGATCCCGGTGATTCTGAGATTGTTTTTTCGTGACATATTGGGCTTCATGTTAGTGGTAAATTTAGGCCGATATTGTTTGCGTTTCTTTGTGAAAAAAACAGAAATTTCGCGAAAATTTTGAAAATTTTGTAATTTTCAAACTTTTAATTTTTATGCTCTAAAACCAACGAGACATATGACACAAAATAATTAATAAATAACATTTCCCACATGTCTACTTTACATCAGAACAATTTTGGGGAAAAAAAAATTTAAGGAAGTTATAGGGGTTCAAAGTTTATGAGCAATTTCTCATTTTTACAACAAAATTTACAAAGCCACTTTTTTTAGGGACCACATCACATTTGAAGCGATTTTGAAAGGTCTACATGACACAAAACCCCCAAAAGTGACACCATTCCAAAAACGGCACCCCTCAGGCTACTCAAAACCACATTCAAGAAGGTTATTAACCCTTCAGGTGCTTCACAGTGACTAAAGCAATGTGGAAGGAAAAAATGAACATTTTACTTTTTGCAACAAAAATGTTAATTTAGCCTCAAATATTGCATATTCACAAGGGTAGCAGGATTAAATGAACCCCCAAAATTTGTTGGGCAATTTCTACTGAGCACGCAGATACCTCATATGTGGTGAAAAACCACTGTTTGGGCGCACGGCAGGACTCGGAAGGGAAGGAGCGCCATTTGACTTTTTTGAACAGAAAATTAGCTGGAATCATTAGCCGCACCATGTTGTGTTTGGAGAGCCCCTGAGGTGCCGAAACAGTGGAGCTCCCCCACATGTGACCCCATTTTGGAAACTAGACCCCTCATTGAATTTATCTAGATGTTTATTGAGCACTTTGAGCCTCTGGGGGCTTCACAAAAGTTAATAGAGTTGAGCCGTGAAAATAAAAAAAAAAAAATTTTACCACAAAATTGTTACTTCAACCAGGTAGCTTTTTTTTCCACAAGGGTATCAGGAAAAATTGCACCATAAAATGTATTGTGCAATTTCTACTGAGTACACAGACACCTTATATGTGGTGGAAATCAAATGTTTGGGCGCACAGAAGGGCTTGGAAGGCAAGGAGCGTCATTTGACGTTTCAAACGCAAAATTGTCTGGGATAATTAGCGTATTCCATGTTGTGTTAGGAGAGCCCCTGAGGTGCCGAAACAGTAAAGCTCCCCCACATGTGACCCCATTTTGGAAACTAGACCCCTCATGGAATTTATCTAGATGTTTATTGAGCACTTTTATCCTCTGGGGGCTTCACAAAAGTTAATAGAGTTGAGCCTTGAAAATAAAAAAAAATTCACTACAAAATTGTTACTTCAACCAGGTAGCTTTTTTTCCACAAGGGTATCAGGAAAAATTGCACCATAAAAGGTATTGTGCAATTTCTCCTGAGTACACAGACACCTCATATGTGGTGGAAATGAAATGTTTGGGCGCGCAGCAGGGCTCGGAATGCAAGGAGCGTCAATTGACGTTTCAAACACAAAATTGTCTGGAATAATTAGCGTATTCCATGTTGTGTTTGGAGACCCCCTGAGGTGCCGCAAGAGTGGAGCTCCCCCACATGTGACCCCATTTTGGAAACTAGACCCCCATGGCATAGAAAAAAAAACAGGGCGCACGCACGAATGTTCTGCAAAAAAGGGGGGGGGACTAGGTGGGATGGAAAAAAGAAGTCCTGTCCAAAGTCGAGTACGACTGCAGGACGATTGTTGATCAGGTACCTAATTGTTTCATAGTTTCATAGTTTCATAGTTTTTAAGGTTGAAGGGAGACTCTAAGTCCATCTAGTTCAACCCGTAGCCTAACATGTTGATCCAGAGGAAGGCAAAAAAACCCCAATGTGTCAAATAAGCTCCAATGGGGAAAAAAATTCCTTCCTGACTCCACATACGGCAATCAGACTAGTTCCCTGGATCAACACCCTGTCATAAAATCCAATATACATAACTGGCAATATTATATTTTTCAATTAATGCGATCAGGCTCTGCTTAAATTTTACTTGTGAATCCCTCAATACAACATCATACGGCAGAGAGCTCCATAGTCTCACTGCTCGTACAGTAAAGAGTCCTCATCTGTGATTATGATTAAACATTCTTTCCTCAAGACGTAGCGGATGCCCCCGTGTTCCAGTCGCAGGCCTAGGTGTAAAGAGATCTTTGGAAAGGTCTCTGTACTGTCCCCTCATATATTTATACATTGTGATTAGATCCCCCTAAGCCTTTGTTTTTCCTAACTAACTAACCCCAAGTTTAATAACCTGTCTTGGTATTGCAGCCCACCCATTCCTCTAATAATCTTGGTCGCTCTTCTATCTACCTGTAAGATTATGCTATTTATAACCTTCTATACTTTTGCTAACAAGAAATGCATCCATTCCTCTCTTAAATTCATTCAGTGAGTTGGCCATCACCACTTCCTCAGGAAGAGAGTTCCAGAGCCTCACTGCTCTTACCGTGAAGAACCCTCTTCTATGCTGATGTAGGAATTTTCTTTCCTCCAATCGAAAAGAATGCCCCCTTGTTCTTGTCATAGTCCTTGGTACAAACAGATCATGGGAGAGATCTCTATATGGCCCTCTGATATATTTGTACATATTTATTAGGTCTCCCCTAAGTCTTCTCTTGTCTAGAGTAAATAGACCTAATTTTGATAACCTTTCCGTGTATTGTAATGCACCCATTCCATTTATTATTTTAGTAGCCCGCCTCTGAACCCTTTCAAGTTCAGTAATGTCTTTCTTCAGCACCGGCGCCCAAAATTGCACACAATACTCCAAGTGTGGTCTGACTAGTGATTTGTACAGAGGGAGAATGATGTTTTCATCTCGTGCCCCCAGACCTCTTTTAATGCATCCCATCACCCTATTTGCTTTGGTGGCTGCTGCCTGACACTGGGCACACCAATTTAGATTCTTATTCACTAAGATGCCTAAGTCTTTTTCCATGTCTGATTTCCCCAGCAGTTTCCCATTTAGTAAGTAATCGTAGCATCTGTTTCTCCTTCCCATGTGCATAACCTTACACTTATCTGTGTTAAACCTCATTTGCCATTTTTCAGCCCAATTCTCCAATTTACTCAAGTCCATCTGTAGTTGCAAACTGTCCTCCTTTGTGTTAGCTACCTTACATAGTTTTGTATCATCTGCAAATACTGATATTTTACTCTGTAAACCATCCACCAGATCATTAATAAATATATTAAATAGTAGGGGGCCCAATACAGACCCCTGTGGCACCCCACTAGTAACCCTGGCCCAATCTGAGTATGCACCATTAATAACCACTCTTTGTTTTCTACCACTAAGCCAGCTACCTACCCATCTACACACATTTTCCCCGAGCCCAAGCTTTCTCATTTTACTTAGCAGTCTTTTATGTGGGACAGTGTCAAATGCTTTACCGAAGTCGAGATAAATGACATCCAATGATTCTCCTCGGTCCATGTGAGAGCTTACATCCTCATAGAAGCTGATCAGGTTAGTTTGACAGGAGCGATCCTTCATAAATCCATGTTGATATGGAGTTAAACAGTTATTAACATTGAGACATTCCATAATAGTATCCCTTAAAAACCCTTCAAACATTTTACCCACAACAGATGTTAAGCTTACCGGCCTATAGTTTCCAGGTTCCCTTTTGCACCCTTTTTTGAATATTGGTACCACATTTGCTAGCCGCCAATCCAGTGGAACAGACCCAGTTTCTATAGAGTCTTTAAATAAAAGGAATAGAGGCCTGTCTATCACATTACTTAACTCCCTTAATACCCGAGGGTGAATGCCATCAGGGCCTGGTGATTTGTCAATTTTAATGTTACTAAGTCGGTTCTGCACTTCTTCCTGGGTTAGGCAGGTCATACTTAATGGGGCATTTACATGATCACTCTGCATTTCCCCTGGCATATGCTTTTCCTGTGTGAACACAGTTGAGAAAAAAGTATTTAAAACATTTGCTTTTCCCACATCGCTTTCTATGATTTTACCCTCATTATTCTTTAAAGGGCCAACACCATCAATTTTAATCTTTTTTCTGTTTATATAATTAAAGAATAGTTTGGGATTTGTTTTGCTTTCCTTAGCAATGAGTCTCTCAGTTTCTACTTTTGCTAAATATATTTGTTTTTTACACATTTTATTTTTTTCTCTATATATTTTTAATGCTTCCTCGCTGCCTTCTTGTTTTAGCTTTTTAAATGCCTTTTTCTTATTATTCATTGCCCCTTTTACATCCTTATTAAGCCACATTGGTTTTCTCCTGTTCCTAGCCCTTTTATTTCTGTATGGTATGGCTAGCTCGCAGTGGGTGTTTAATACCGATTTAAAAATTTCCCACTTATTTTCTGTGCTCCCATTTTTGAGGACATTGTCCCAATCAATTTGGCGAAGGTCTTCTCTAAGTTGATCAAACTTTGCTTTCCTGAAATTCAGCGTTTTTGTAACCCCCCTCCAAGGCACCTTACTAAAGGACAAGTGGAATTGTATTATATTGTGGTCACTATTCCCTAGGTGCCCATCCACTCGTACTTCTGTTATTCTATCTGGCCTGTTGCTTAAAATTAAGTCCAGAAGGGCTGCCCCTCTAGTTGGGCCCGGCACAAGTTGGGACAGATAATTATCCTTAGTTACTGACAGAAACCGGTTTCCTTTCTGAGATACACAGGTTTCAGTTTCCCAGTCTATATCGGGGTAATTGAAGTCCCCCATAATAATCACCTCATTGTGATTTGCTGCTTTGTCTATTTGTTTCAATAATACATTTTCAGTGGTTTCTGTTATATTTGGTGGCTTATAACAAACCCCTATGAGGATTTTATTAGTTTTCCCTCCTTGTATCTCCACCCATAGAGACTCCACCTCTTCATTTCCCTCTTGAATATCTTCTCTTAGTCTGGGCTTTAAACTGGACTTTATATATAGACAGACTCCACCCCCTTTCCTTTTTTTACGATCCCTCCTAAACAATTCATATCCTTGCAGGTTAGCCGCCCAGTCATAACTATCATCTAACCATGTCTCAGTTATTCCTACTATGTCGTATTTCTCCTCATACATTACCAGCTCCAGTTCCTCCATCTTATTGGTCAGGCTTCTTGCATTGGTCAGCATGCAGGAAAGAAGTTTTTCTCCCATTTTCTCAGCTTCCTTCTTAGTACCCTGTCTTGGGTCCTCTTTACGGCATCTAGTATCCTTGATTAGTTTGTCCTTCTGCTGCATGTTCTTGTCTGCTGTTTTTTCTCCCATCCCCTCTTCTTCTAGTTTAAAGCCCTCCTGATGAGTGTGGCAAGCCTTCTGGCGAACGTGTGTTTCCCAGGTTTTGTGAGGTGTATCCCGTCTCTTGCGAGAAGTCCATCGTAGAGGTAATTCACTCCATGGTCTAAGAATCCAAATCCTTGCTGCCTGCACCACCGTCGTAGCCAGTTGTTCAAATCTAGTATCCTATTCCATCTTCTGACACCATGGCCATCGACTGGGAGGATTGATGAGAAAACAACCTGTACGTTCCGTTCCTTTATTTTCTTCCCCAGAATTTCAAAGTCTTCACAAATAGTTGGCAGATCATTTCTTGCCGTGTCGTTTGTTCCTACATGTATCAATAGGAACGGGTATTCGTCCTTGGATCCGAGGATAGTTGGTATCCTGTTGGCCACATCCTTGATTTTTGCTCCAGGGAGGCAGCATACTTCTCGTGCGGTTATGTCCGGCCTGCAGATAGTTGCCTCCGTGCCTCTTAGTAGTGAGTCGCCCATAACTACCACTCTTCTTTTCTTTCTGGACGCACTGCTTGTTGCTCCTGAGTGCTTTTGAGTGTCTTTTGTTTCTGCTTTTGTTGACAAAGTAACTTCTTTTGATGATACTGTGTCTTCTCCTGTAGAGACGGTATCATCCTGAGCTGTGCCATTTTCGTTCTCCAGCATGAGGGCTTCATATTGGTTGCTAAGCTGTGTGGGTGGTGCCGACCACTTGATCCGCTGGCTTCTTTTGGTCACATGTGTCCACTTTTCAGCCTCTGTATGTGTTCTGAAGCTTTTCTCACTTTCCATATCCTGAATTGTTGCTTCTGCCTCGTCCAAGAAGTCCTCATGTTCTTTAATTAGCTTCAAAGTTGCTATTCTTTCTTCCAGTCCCCGCACCTTTTCCTCTAAGAGGGCAACAAGTTTGCACTTTTGACAGGTGAAGTTGAATTTCTTGTGCGGCAGATCCGTAAACATGTAGCATGTGTTGCAGGTGACCATGTGGATTTTCTTCTCTTCCATAATGCTGATGTAGCGTATGACAGGCGAAAGTCGCGCGCCGTCAGGCGCGCGGTTTTGCGATGTCCTCAAACAGGGAGACCCGGCAAGTCCCAGCAATCGATCAGCTTACGGCGACTCTTCTCTTCTTAAACAGCTACAGTTATCACCACTATGAGATTGTGTTAAAACTATGCCATGTTCAAGTTTTGTTTTGTTTTTTTTTTATTTGGGGTGCACAAAAAAAGCAAAAACTAGAGCAACAATTACGTAGCTGATCAGCCAATCACGTAGCTGTTCAGCACTTGGCGGCAAGCAGGTGGGGGAGGAGGGGGGGAGAGGGAGTGGGAGATGCGATTGGGGATAGTTAGAAAAGAGCCACGAACAATACTTACAGGATGGATCAGAACAGCGGCAGATGGGGGGGGGCGGCAGATGGGGGGGCAGCAGCATATAAAGGAGCATCTGTGATTGTGAGACGGCGGCGGCTGGGATAGGGTGGAGGCAGATGGGAGAGGGTGCAGTGGATGCAGGAGCGGCGGGGGATGGGTGGGAAGGGGAGTGGGAGGTGAGATTGGGGATAGTTACCCTACAGGATGGATCTAGGCAGCTGGATCACAGGAGATGAAGGAGGCAGCAGATCGGGGAGGGTGAGAGGTGAGAGAGGGAGCGCAGCGCAGATCACGGGGGAGACAGGTGAGCAGAGCACAGATCATGGGGGTGAGAGGTGAGGGAGAGCGGACAGCAGATCACGGGGGTGACAGGTGAGGGAGCACAGATCACGGGGGTGACAGGTGAGGGAGCACAGATCACGGGGATGACAGGTGAGGGAGCACAGATCACGGGGATGACAGGTGAGGGAGCACAGATCACGGGGGTGACAGGGGAGGGAGCACAGATCATGAGGGTGACAGGTGAGGGAGCACAGATCATGGGGGTGACAGGTGAGGGAGCACAGATCATGGGGGTGACAGGTGAGGGAGCACAGATCATGGGGGTGACAGGGGAGGGAGCACAGATCACGGGGGTGACAGGGGAGGGGAGCGCACATCACGGGGGTGACAGGGGAGGGAGCGCACATCACGGGGGTGACAGGGGAGGGAGCACGCATCACGGGGGTGACAGGTGAGGGAGCACAGATCACGGGGGTGACAGGTGAGAGAGCACAGATCATGGGGGTGACAGGTGAGGGAGCACAGATCATGGGGGTGACAGGGGAGGGAGTAGAGATGAGCGAACCGGTCGCGGTTCGGTTCGAGGTCGGTTCGCCGAACGGAGGTCCCGTTCGAGTTCGGTTCGCCGAACGTTCGACGAACCGAACTCGAACTGCATAGGAAACAATGGCAGGCAATCACAAACACATAAAAACACCTAGAAAACACCCTCAAAGGTGTCCAAAAGGTGACAAACAACTCACAACACAAACACATGGGAAAGTGACAAGGACATATACTCATGCGAAAACAAAAGAGCTGGACAAGGAAAAAGAGGAGGAGACACAGACATATGAGTATATGCAAGGAAACATCGATGCCATTACTGTGCAACTTGAGCCCTGCTCATTTTAGGCTTCCAATCTGGATAAATTGCCTGAGCTTGCCACGTACACCTTGCGGATCTTGTCGTGTCCTGCAGCCAGCGTTCTCTCGGAACCTGTCTTCAGTGCTGCTGGAGGTCTGCTGGCAGATAAGCACACGTGTCTGTCCACTGACAATGTGGACATGGCTCTCAGAGGACTTTTCTTCCCCTGGGTCATCCAGGGAACAGGAAAGGCACGCGTATTTTTGAGAGTGCTTCATGCAAAGCATCTTTTTCTTTTTCAAAAGGGAGGTCAACTGATGCCAGTCAAGTGGGGTGTGTGTGGCCCAATTAGTGGCAATGAGGGAGACTGTGGTTGGAGTCCCCTCGCTGTGTTTCTAAAAGAACCAAGATGAACAAGTCATGGCTCTCAGAGGACTTTTCTTCCCCTGGGTCATCCAGGGGACGGGAAAGGCACGCGTATTTTTGAGAGTGCTTCATGCAAAGCATCTTTTTCTTTTTCAAAAGGGGGGTCAACTGATGCCAGTCAAGTGGGGTGTGTGTGGCCCAATTAGTGGCAACGAGGGAGACTGTGGTTGGAGTCCCCTCGCTGTGTTTCTAAAAGAACCAAGATGAACAAGTCATGGCTCTCAGAGGACTTTTCTTCCCCTGGGTCATCCAGGGGACGGGAAAGGCACGCGTATTTTTGAGAGTGCTTCATGCAAAGCATCTTTTTCTTTTTCAAAAGGGGGGTCAACTGATGCCAGTCAAGTGGGGTGTGTGTGGCCCAATTAGTGGCAACGAGGGAGACTGTGGTTGGAGTCCCCTCGCTGTGTTTCTAAAAGAACCAAGATGAACAAGTCATGGCTCTCAGAGGACTTTTCTTCCCCTGGGTCATCCAGGGGACGGGAAAGGCACGCGTATTTTTGAGAGTGCTTCATGCAAAGCATCTTTTTCTTTTTCAAAAGGGGGGTCATCTGATGCCAGTCAAGTGGGGTGTGTGTGGCCCAATTAGTGGCAACGAGGTAGACTGTGGTTGGAGTCCCCTCGCTGTGTTTCTAAAAGAACCAAGATGAACAAGTCTGGGCTCTCAGAGGACTTTTCTTCCCCTGGGTCATGCAGGGGACGGAAAGGCACGCATATTTTTGAGAGTGCTTCATGCAAAGCATCTTTTTCTTTTTCAAAAGGGGGGTCAACTGATGCCAGTCAAGTGGGGTGTGTGTGGCCCAATTAGTGGCAACGAGGGAGACTGTGGTTGGAGTCCCCTCGCTGTGTTTCTAAAAGAACCAAGATGAACAAGTCATGGCTCTCAGAGGACTTTTCTTCCTCTGGGTCATGCAGGGGACGGTAAAGGCTCGCATATTTTTGAGAGTGCTTCATGCAAAGCATCTTTTTCTTTTTCAAAAGGGGGGTCAACTGATGCCAGTCAAGTGGGGTGTGTGTGGCCCAATTAATGGCAACGAGGGAGACTGTGGTTGGAGTCCCCTCGCTGTGTTTTACATGATTTTCGAAGGGCATGACATGCCTAAGAGGTTGAGTTTCATCATCTGCAACTTGTTGGCAACAGAAAGGCTGCCTTTACATCCTTTTGAGACCGAGGATTTTCGAGACCTTATGCCCATTGCAGTGCCCCAAGAGCCGATGGCCAGTCGTCACTCCTTCTCCAAGAAAGGCATGCCCGCTCTACCACAGCAGGTCGCACACAACCTCACCGATTCCTTGAGAAACTCTGTGTGTGACAGGGTGCATTTCACCACAGATACTTGGACCAGTAAGCATGGACAGGAGAGTTACATGTTGCTGACTGGGCACTGGGTAACTATGGTGAGAGATGGGGAAGGGTTTGCTGTACAAGTCTTGCCGTCCACACGACTTGTGTGCCAATCCTTCATCTGTATGTACAAGTTCCTCCACTGCTTCTGCCTCCTCAACCTCGTGTGGGTCCTCCACCTCGGCCCAAACCCTGTGTGGTCAGGCCACCCACATTGTAACTGCGCCCAAGGAATCCCACACACCTCCTTACTATGCTGGCAGCAGAGCTCAAGGCCATCAGGCGGTCAAATGTTTACTTTGAAATGTAGGGGAAATGTGAGACACCGCTGAGGAATTGTGGACGGTTAGCTCTGGAGAGTGAGACCGAGTTTCATCAATGGTTGTCTCCACTCAACCAGCAGCCAGGGAAGGTCGGGTGTGACAATGATGCAAACCAGTCTGCGACCCTTCTTCAGGGCAATGTGGCATATGTGCCTTGTATGGCTCACGTGTTGAACCTGGTTGTCCAGCAATTTTTAAAACACTATCCCGGCCTACATGGCCTTCTGCAGAGGGCACGGTGTAACGCCTGCCTGGATCGACACACTCAGATGGGCTGTAAAGGATAGGCTAGAGGCAAGCCACTCACCAAGCTGGACACCCAGAACCCTGAAACCCTTTAACCCCTATACAGTGATTTGGAATTACACAGGGCCCAAGTTGATCAATACCTGTGGAAGGCTGCAGTTCCAGAGAATAGTAGTCATGCAGGGTCAAAAACATTAATTGAGGAAGAGGAACAGAATGGGATGGCCAGGACTTAATCAGAAAACAAGCAGAGGTGAAATGCGGATCGGCCAACGAGGTACATAAACAGCAAGCAGGAAAAGTTTTCAGGTAACAAGCACACAAACTCATAAAACTGAACTGGGGGTAACAGTAACAAGAGGTTCATAGCTTTGTCTGGCAGTGGTCTGCAGAGAGGAGGGACCTAAAAAAGGGTGTGGTGTCTTCCCATTGGTTGTAGCTGAATGATGGTACTTCATCTGTGAGATACCCCCCACCTACATTCAGCCTGTGGTTCTGTATCTGTCAAGGTAACGCAACCCAGTGGGTGACCATAACCTGCGTCCACCTGCGCCGCAGGCATCGACTCCTTTCCCATCATCAGCACTATGCACGAAAGGAACACGTTGTCACCTGGCGACCGGAGTACAAATTGATTGAGTGGACTACGTTGGTGACTTAACAGCCGTGTGCGGCAATGATGCAAACCTGTCTGCGGCCCTTCGTCAGGGCAATGTGACACACGTGCCTTGTATGGCTCACGTGTTGAATCTGATTCTCCAGCAATTTTTAAAATACCATCCCGGTCTACATGGCCTTGTGCAGCGGGCACGCTGCTATGTGCTCACTTTCATCCTTCGCACCCAGCAGCTCAACAACTTTCATCGCTCCTGAAGTCTTAGGGTCTGGCGGTTAAACGCCGGAAATGCGATGTTCCGACACACAGGAATTGGAATCTGCACATGTTGCAGCGTCTGTGGCAGCACCGCAGAGCCCTGCTGAAATACGGTATGACGTATACCCTGGGCTAACTTGATCCAGAGGTGGTGCAGATCACGCTGCTGGAGTGGTGTCAGATCAAGGACCTATGCACCCTTCTACACAGTTTACAAATGTCGACGAAGATGTTTAGCACTGACGATGCCATTCTCAGCGTGACAATTCTGGTCATCTACAAGATGGAGCACACTGTAAGCATTATTCGGAGTCAGGTGTTGGTCCAAGAGGAAGGGGAGGAAGTACGGAGGAGTCATATGCAGAAGGGATAATAAGATGTACAAGGTCCATACGGTGAGCGGCACCTAGGCGGCAGTCATGGTGGGGGATAGGGATTAACAAGGGCGCATAGTATCAGCAAAAATTGTTGAGGAAGGTGCAGGAGCCCATGAAGAAATGGAGGACGAACTTGCGATGGGCATGGAGACTCAGCAGATGAGTGAGAGCTTGCTCACATTTCGGTTGTGCGAGGTTGGGGGGAGAGGGCAGAGGAAGGAGTCACGATTCTCCCCTCTCTGCCACCAACAAACCAAGGACTTGGTCCTCCTGGATGCACAAGACACATGAGCGCCTTCTTGCTGCACTACCTACAATATGACCCTCGGATTGTACGAATTCGAAGTAATGCTAACTACTGGGTTGCCACACTGTTAGATCCTCGGTACAAGACAAAATTTGGCGAAATAATTCCTGCCATAGAAAGGGACGCACGTATATAGGAGTATCTGCAGAAGGTGGTACGGATTCTTAGATCTGCTTTTCCAGTAAACACCAGTGCTGCACAGAGTGAATCTCAACGCTTTGTCATGGATAGGAGGAAATGGTCTTTTACTTGTCCACATCTGAGGGACCGAGGGCTGGCTGCTGTGCTGAGACGGCATTGAGTACGGTGTCCCTGCAGAGTTGCACTTTTGGTCATATACCAAATGAGTTGAAAAAGGACAGATGCTGGTGGAAAGGGGAACAGGTGTGTTGGAAAGGGGAAAAAAGTTTTTGTCCGTGGGTTTGTTGGTTAAGCAAAAGTAACATTTGATGAAGAAACACCATCTGTTACGGTGGGACTGGCAGATTTGGATAAGGTGGTATATACTATGTTACCGCTATATAACGAAAATTAATAAGAAAAGAAAGAGCAAGGTATATATCCCCATCAGCAGTCAATGTCCACCGTGCTCCCAGATGGAAAAGGAGAGGTTGGCAACTGGAAGGTTAGCTGGAGGATACAGAGCTGTGTGGCTATGAAACTAATAGTTGCCTGAACCGAGTTAGACGCCACTTGGATCTTGAGAGTGGGAGCCCTGTTAGCGTCACAGGGTCCACACGCCCACCCAGCCCAGGAACTCCCTGTTAACATCACAGGGGCCATTCAGTACGCTGACCGTGTGCATTGGGGCCACACCTGTGGACAGCAGGCGCATCAGCAGCAGCAGGCCTGTTAATGCCACTGGGCTGCACAAGCAGGACTTGTAGGACAGGAGCTGGTCTTAACCGTTCTGCGTTACCAACTGTGGTGGCGGCCTGCATTGACGCCCTATCCCTGCCTACCTCTGGCCTAAAGCCGCAATGAGTTCAACACATGGAGGTGTGCTCTTTCGGAGCATAATAGAAGACTGCGCACCTCCTTGTTGGCTCCAGCCCGTTTTATAACCTGGGTCCACCCCAAACCAGGGTGGACCACAGTGCACCTCCTGGAGACAAAAGCAGAGTGACACGTCATGAGTGGCATAACTAGCATCCTATTTGGAACCGCAACTTCAATAATGACCTCATGGCTGCCACGACACAAACACCTCACCAGTCATCATCTGACCATCAATAATGAGGTGACAAGTCATAGGGGCGGGCCTCTGCAAGCCATTTGGGAGTGGCCTGCCCACATCGTCAGGACACCTGATGCCCTGTGGTCTATATGGCCCCCCCACATCAGGGGCAGGGCCAAAGAGTTCATTACCGGACCTAGTTTCTGATGCAGTAAGTGCCTGAGCATGGTCAGTTGCATGAAATACAGTCTCTGAAAAAAAGACTATCAGCTTTAGCATGGTGTCTAGGCACAAAACAGGACTTAGACCTGGCACGGAATGCAAGTACCTTTGCAAAGAGGCTTTTCGCACTAAGTGTGGGAGCATGCGCTGCATCCCGAAATGAAGACTTAGCCTCAGGAATGGCACAGTCAGGCTGAGCATACTCACTAGGCGAAACACTGTAGTTAGGCTGCAGCTGGGGTAAATCAGCACACGCATGCGCACTAGCTGCCTCTTCACACTTACACGTGGGGGTGAAAATGCTCTTCGGGTGTGGACTTGTAGATGCTGTCTATGAACAGAAGGAAAAGCTAAAGGAAGCCTCACTTTCTATCCCTCCGAATTATCAAATGCAGCAATGAATTCCCTGAGTTTGCTATAACATTAGCGTAGCAAAATGTGCATGAGGGTGTCCTGCACAGGTGCTAGAAATAGCTTGGCACCAGTGGGACAATAATGAAATACAACAGCCAGTTCTATGATGCCACTAAATGGCAGTATTTTTTGCTATCATTATAGCTTATTAAAAACAGAGCAGGAGGGTGTCCTGCACAGGTGCTACAAATAGCTTGGCACCAGTGGGACAATACTGAAGTCCAACAGCCACGTTTAGGATGCCACTAAGTTCACTCAGTGTTTGCTAGTATAATGGCTTAGTAACAATGAGTTGGAGTGTGCAATGCAGGCAGACGTGCTGCAAATATCTTTGCACTAGTGGGACTATACAGAAGTCCAATAGCCACGTTTAGGATGCCACTAAGTTCACTCAGTGTTTGCTAGTATAATGGCTTAGTTATAATGAGGTTGAGTGTGCAATGCAGGCAGACGTGCTGCAAATATCTTTGCACTAGTGGGACTATACAGAAGTCCAATAGCCACGTTTAGGATGCCACTAAGTTCACTCAGTGTTTGCTAGTATAATGGCTTAGTAACAATGAGTTGGAGTGTGCAATGCAGGCAGACGTGCTGCAAATATCTTTGCACTAGTGGGACTATACAGAAGTCCAATAGCCACGTTTAGGATGCCACTAAGTTCACTCAGTGTTTGCTAGTATAATGGCTTAGTAACAATGAGTTGGAGTGTGCAATGCAGGCAGACATGCTGCAAATATCTTTGCACTAGTGGCACTATACAGAAGTCCAATAGCCACGTTTAGGATGCCACTAAGTTCACTCAGTGTTTGCTAGTATAATGGCTTAGTTATAATGAGTTTGAGTGTGCAATGCAGGCAGACGTGCTGCAAATATCTTTGCACTAGTGGGACTATACAGAAGTCCAATAGCCACGTTTAGGATGCCACTAAGTTCACTCAGTGTTTGCTAGTATAATGGCTTAGTAACAATGAGTTGGAGTGTGCAATGCAGGCAGACGTGCTGCAAATATCTTTGCACTAGTGGGACTATACAGAAGTCCAATAGCCACGTTTAGGATGCCACTAAGTTCACTCAGTGTTTGCTAGTATAATGGCTTAGTAACAATGAGTTGGAGTGCGCAATGCAGGCAGACGTGCTGCAAATATCTTTGCACTAGTGGGACTATACAGAAGTCCAATAGCCACGTTTAGGATGCCACCAAGTTCACTCAGTGTTTGCTAGTATAATGGCTTAGTTATAATGAGTTTGAGTGTGCAATGCAGGCAGACGTACTGCAAATATCTTTGCGCTAGTGGGACTATACAGAAGTCCAATAGCCACGTTTAGGATGCCTCTAAGTTCACTCAGTGTTTGCTAGTATAATGGCTTAGTTATAATGAGTTTGATTGTGCAATGCAGGCAGACGTGCTGCAAATATCTTTGCGCTAGTGGGACTATACAGAAGTCCAATAGCCACGTTTAGGATGCCTCTAAGTTCACTCAGTGTTTGCTAGTATAATGGCTTAGTAACAATGAGCTTGAGTGTGCAAAGGGCAGGAGGGTACAGTGGCAGGGTTGTGGGTCTCTGGGTAGAGGAAAGGAAGCCTGCCTTTCTATCCCTCCTAATGGGGAAATGCAGCAAGGAAATCCCTGACCTTAGCTACACAGACGCTGTCATCTTGTGTAGCTGTTAATCTCTGTTTTCACGGACCTGTCACCTATGGCTCTGACCCTGCCGGTATGAGCCCTTAAAAGGACTGATAGAAAGTGCTATCCCTAAGCTGTCCAGCGCTGTGTATGGAGCGTATACAGCAGTATCGGCGATAGGAGCTGCGCCAGTGATGTCTGACACCAAGGACGCAGAAGGCAGATAATGACGTGCTGGAGGAAAATGTCCGGTTTTATAATACAGGGACATGTGACATGGACATCCTATCACACATGCCGTTGCTTCTCTGGCTAAAAGTCCACTTAGCTGTGTGTGTGTCTGGGATTGGCTGACATGCTGGCCCGACCCACTACACGCGCGCGCTTAGGGAAGGAAGACAAGGAAAAAAAAAAAAAAATGGCGATCGCCATTATACATACAGCAGTGATCTGAATACGCTGTTCCCGCACACTATACACTGAAATGTCATAATAGTGTGAGTCACAGAGTGACTTACACTATTACACCGGAAAGCCAGCTAGGAATTAGCTGTTTTTTTTGCTGCTAGAACCGTTCTCGAACGTATCTAGAACTATCGAGCTTTAGCAAAAAAGCTCGAGTTCTAGTTCGATCTAGAACAGTCCCCAAAATCACTCGAGCCGCGAACTGGAGAACCTCGAACCGCGAACCGCGCTCAACTCTAGGAGGGAGCGCACATCACAGGGGTGACAGGGGAGGGAGCGTACATCACGGGGGTGACAGGTGAGGGAGCACAGATCACGGGGGTGACAGGGGAGGGAGCACAGATCACGGGGGTGACAGGGGAGGGGAGCACACATCACAGGAGTGACAGGTGAGGGAGCACACATCACGGGGGTGACAGGGCATGGAGCACAGATCACGGGGGTGACAGGTGAGGGAGCACAGATCACGGGGGTGACAGGGGAGGGAGCGCACATCACGGGGGTGACAGGGGAGGGAGCACAGATCACGGGGGTGACAGGGGAAGGAGCGCACATCACGGGGGTGACAGGGGAGGGAGCGCACATCACGGGGGTGACAGGGGAGGGAGCGCACATCACGGGGGTTACAGGGGAGGGAGCGCACATCACGGTGGTGACAGGGGAGGGAGCGCACATCACGGGGGTGACAGGGGAGGGGGCGGGTAGCTGATCACGAAGGTAAGAGTTGGGGGGGAGTGAGCAGCACATCACGGAGGTGAGTGGGCGAGCAGCACATAACGGAGGAGAGGGGGCGCACAGCATATAACGGGAGGGGAGGGGGCGGGCAGCACATAACGGAGAGGGGGCGCGCAGCACATAACGGAGGAGAGGGGGCGTGCAGCACATAACGGAGGAGAGGGGGCGGGGCCGGGCAGCACATAACGGGGAGAGGGGGCGGGGCCGGGCAGCACATAACAGGGAGAGGGGGCGGGGCCGGGCAGCACATAACAGAGGAGAGGGGGCGGGGCCGGGCAGCACATAATGGAGGAGGAAGCGGGCAGCCGATCTCGAGTGGAGGGGGCTGGCAGCACATCACGGAGGTGAGGGGACGAGCAGCCGATCACGAGGGAAAGGGGCCAGGCAGCAGATCGGGGGGAGAGGTGGAACTGTGGCAGATGGAGGACAGCGGCAGCGGATCGGGAGGTGTGGGGGTGAGGGTGCGGGCACCAGATACGAGGGGTGGGGGTGCGGGCAACAGATCGGGGAGACAGGTGCCAGATCGCGGAGGGCAGCGGCGGCGGATCGGGAGGCTTTTCGCCGGTTTCATACAGTGCAATGGCAGCGCGGCAACTTCTGGGTCCCATGCTCCAGTCACATAACAGCATGGGACCGGAGCTTGTCGCCCTGCCATTGCACTGTATACACTCACTGTGCTGCAGGGCCGACAAGTAAAGCTGATGGGGCGGTCACCGGCAAAAGGTCCACTGTGATTGGAGGGATCGGTCACAAGGCCGATCTCTCCAATCAGAGCTACTGGAGCTGGGGGAGGGTGATCCAGTGAGGTCACCCAGCTCCAGCCAATAGCCAGTGCTATAGCTGCACTGGCCAGGGCTGGATTTCAATGTTTCAGTCACTTTAAATGGCTGGAACTTTACAGTGGCTGTGATTGGTTGAGCGGCGTTCGTCAGCCAATCACAGCCTCCGTAGATCCGGGGAGGAGGCACCACCCCTCCTGAGGTCAGGTACAGGTCCCCTCCTCCCCGAATCTGTGGTTTGTGTTACCTGCTTGCAATCACCGAAGGCTCCGGTGCCACGATTCCGCCATGACGGAAAGATCCGTCCTTGGTCTTTTAGGCCCAGGGCACCATGACGGATCTTTCCGTCCATGGTCGGGAAGGGGTTAAAGGGAACCAATCACCAGGATTTTCGTATATAACCTAAAGCCAGTGCTATACTGGCACTATCAGGCTGATTCTCTACATACCTTTAGTGGTCGACTCGGATGTATATATTTTGAAACCCAAGAAAGTAAAGTTTATAAAATCATCAGCTTCTTGAGTGACAGCAGCGGAGGATCAGATAATATCTGGGGGGGGATATTCAGAGATATCTCCTCCCCCTGTTATAATTAGCATAAGTATTATACAAGCGATTCACTTTTTCCCTTGCAGGACCTGTGTGAGGTCATACCCATGTGACCAGAAGGGGTGGGACCTCAGCCAACAAAGCTGATACCACCAAGCAACATTTTTCTATTGGCTGAGGCCGCACCCTTTCTGGTCACATGGGTATACAGGTCTTGAAAAAGAAAAAGTGAATTGTTTGTATAATACTAATTCTAACAGGGAGAGGGGATAACTATTAATACCCCACAGATATTATCTGATCCTCAGCTGCTGTCACTCAAGAAGCTGCTGATTTTATAAACTTTACTTTCTTTGGTTTCAAAACCTATAAATCCGAGCTGATCACTAAAGCTATGTAGAGAATCACAATTACAGGCCTCACATATGACTATTCAGTTTAGTAATGATACCACACCATCTCAATAATACATTCAATAGCCATGGATAAGGCAAAAAGTGCAGTGTTTCTAAAAATTTGATTTTATTATTTATTATTAAAACAACTAATCAGTAATCACATCAATAATTTACAATTAGAAAAACAAGGGATCCAGAATGGTTCTCGGGAACTCAGGTATACCGGTATATAGATACAAAATTAATCATCACTTCCATAAGCAGCACATACTATAATAATGGTATTTCAATTTCATTGAAAATTAATAATTTAGTTCTTTCATATATAAGGTCAATAATCAGATATTAATTAATGGTACCCGTTGAAAAAACCCTGCTAATAGTTTAGATATCTAATGTTAATTAAGGTCAATTGATATTGCTTATTAAATAGTTACCCTCAAATTATATAGCACTAGTGCAAAATAGCTGCCCAGAAATAGTTGAATTATCAGCTGGAGTGCTGGTAATATTTCTACCAGCTTCCTATTTATTAAATTAAAGGCAATTATATATTATGTGTAATGATATTGTAATAATATGTAAGAATATAGTATATATAATATAGTTGCTGGATAAACCAACTAATTCACATCAACTAATAATAATTATACTTATATTAATATACTAATATACCATACAACAATAATATATAGTGAGATGTTTGAATTATTGTAACCCATAGCATTAAAATTAGCCACAAGTGAATAAGGGGTTAATCAATTGTTTGCCTACCGAATTAAGTGCAGGGAAGCTGGAGCCTGAACTACCGAGAACCACGATGATAATGCTCAACGCACGTTTTCACCTCCTTCTTCTTCCTCTGAAAAAGAAGCAGCAAGCATTTCATACAGAAGAGGGATGGTTATGCGGATTATGGCATTATAGCCACTCACCATCATGCTTGATTCCTCAAAGTTTTGTCAGTTGTGTGAGGGCTGGCTGCTGGCCCTCTAAAAATTATGAGTGAGGGCTGGCTGCAGGTCCTTTAAAAATTATGAGTGATGGCCCTCAAAAATTCGGATGATAACCTTGTTGATATGGTGTAGAAGTAGGAGGAGCACCAAAAAAACCCATGAACCATATACCCTTTTTTGGGTGGGAAGGGGTGCATGGGAATACAACAGGAAAAGAAGGAATACTTGATTTTGCCTTGATATGGCCATATATTCCACTGCTGTCATCCACTGAAATTGAGAATCCAGGCCTTGTTCATTTTGAGAACAGTCACTCTGTTAGCATATTCAGTTGATCATTTATTATGCCACCAGCGGCACAAAATACCCACTCTGACAAAACACTAGTCACAGGGCAGGCCAAAACCTTTTGGGGGGTGTAGAGGGACAATTCATGCCAGCTTGGATACACAGTACTTTTAGAAATCACAGCGTATGGTGGTACGGTTGGCTACAGTATGTTCTCCTGCACCATCTTCATAAACCTTTTGTGACGCCCTGGACTAGCCAGGTAGTCACAGGTAGGCCCTTGCACAAACACCTGTCCCCTAACAAGGTAACAGCAGCCAACCTGAAAAACCCTGAGTCACCCCTCTCAGGTCTTGAAGTTCACACCAGGGGGCGGAGCCAGGCGGTTGGCCACACCCACCAAGGAGTTCGGATAGCCTGAGGCGGGAAAAGCACAAACATCAGTTTTGGAGGTGAATGAGTGCAGTAGTAAAGAGTAAACGTCTGTCAGGTGTCTGGGTCGTAGCCCAGATACCCTGTGACCAGGAGGCAGACGATGGTTGCCGCCTGGAGGAGCTGGGAAGACGGCTGGTGGAACCGTAAGGGACCAGGACAGGGTAGTGGCCCGCCGGTACCGAACCGGGGAACCAACCGGAAACCGGAGCACCAGGAGGGGTAGTCAGACCCAGAACGAGAAAAAAACAAAAAGCCAGCACTAAATGTGCACTTCAGCACTAAAAATTCCAAACTGTACTTATTATAAAAAAAAATTTTTGGGGCAGTCCTACACTAAAATAATTTTATAAAATGTTCTATACGGCCTCACATATGAATAGTAGAACTGTTCTTAGCAGCACTCACCTGGTCTATTTCAATCCCGTACCCATGACTGAGTCATGGCTGTGGGCGGGACAGGTCCAAGCAAATGCTGCATGAAGTAAATAGCCTGTGGACAGGGCCTGATGACTGAATGTGAACAGTCACCAACCGCCAAAATGTAGACAGGTGGACAACATCCCAAATTGGGGTGCATAGCAAGGTGAGGGTAAGCCACCAACCAATCCAATGAAGAAAAAACAAAAAGCCAGCACTAAATGTGCACTTCAGCACTAAAAATTCCAAACTGTACTTATTATAAAAAAAAAAAAAAAAAAAATTGAGATTTTTGGCAAAAAGATTTGCAATTTCTTGAGCTACCCCGCCACGTCACGGCAAATCTCATTTGGGGCAGTCCTACACCAAAATATTTTTATAAAATGTGCCATACGGCCTCACATATGAATAGTAGAACTGCTCTTAGCAGCACTCACCTGGTCTATTTCAATCCCGTACCCATGACTGAGTCATGGCTGTGGGCAGGACAGGTCCAAGCAAATGCTGCATGAAGTAAATAGCCTGTGGACAGGGCCTGATGACTGAATGTGAACAGTCACCAACCGCCAAAATCTAGACAGGTGGAAAACATCCCAAATTGGGGTGCATAGCAAGGTGGGGGTCAGCCACCGACCAATTCAATGAAGAAAAAACAAAAAGCCAGCACTAAATGTGCACTTCAGCACTAAAAATTCCAAACTGTACTTATTATAAAAAAAAAAAAAGAAGCCACTGGACCACGTCGAATTTACTGATTGAGGTCTGGACCTTAGGTCCTTTCCCGTCCCAAGACCCGAAAGACGGCAACAGCCCACCGAGGGGGATAGAAAGCCACCGCACAGGCAGAGAGATCCCACGGGCCAGCGCCTGCAGGCAAACGAGTTCCCCGACACACATAAAGCCGGGGAGCGGACCACCGTTGCTGAAGCATAGGCAGTCACATTCTACAAAGCGAGGTGCAGGAGAAAGGCAGGAACCACCGAACCGGGTGGGGGACCAAGCGCAGCCGGCTGCGGGCACCGACCATTATCCTTTTGGTTTACCAGAGACTCCGGTGTATTTGTCATAGTGAGTACAACAGTGCCCTCGGGCCGCGCACCATGCCGCACCAACACGCCCGCACCTCACAATCACCGGGCTCCTGGCCCATCACCCCCTGCCCACGGAGGGGTCAACACCAGGCTGCACAACACCGTCCCCGGGAGCCTAGTTAACGGCAGCGGTGGTACCCACATTCACCACAACCCGTGGGTGGCGTCACAAACTTACATCCCTAAACAACATGGCCCCAGCCGTGAACATCCCCAACAAAGACCACCCTCCTTCACGTAGCACCAGCTTCCCTTCAGAGCGACGTGACCCCCGGGTGCCAGAGGCACTCGAGCCACCCACCGAACGAGCCCGGGCTCGAGCGGCTCGGCTGCGGTCGAGCGCAGGGTGGTACACTTTCCCTACTTGTTACACTACCCCACGCATCAGGACCTTGGTGCTGGGAGGATCAAGTGTTCCCCTACCTCTGTTGGATCTGGTGTGTATCTCCCTCATCTCTCCTCCTTAGTTGTATGACTTCTGCTGCCAGCATTGCCAAATAGGACATTTTTCTACAAATTGTTCAACTAGGGCCTTCTGGTATTGCTCCATTTTACTAGACCTCTCCATCTCAGGAAGGAGATATTGAAAGTTCTTCTTGTATCGTGGGTCAAGAAGGGTGAACAACCAGTAATCAGTGTTAGCCAAAATGCGTATAACATAAGGGTCACAGGAAAGGCTGAGGGACACAAATGGGGCGCACAAGCGCCGTTCCTTTACAAGTAGCTCGGCAAATCTGAGTAGGTTTTCAGAAAGCATTGACCCACTAAGTTGAACACATCGGCCATGCCTGAAATATGTGCGTGCTTGACAAGCTTCAGAGCCGCCACCAGGTTATGCCTATTATCACACACGACCATACCTGGTTGAAGATTAAGCGGCGAGAGTTAAGGGGGCTTTACACGCTGCGATATCATTAATGTTTTATCGTCGGGGTCACGTCGTTAGTGACGCACATCTGGCGTCATTAACGGTATCGCAGCGTGTAACACTTACCAGCGACCTTAAACGTCCTCCAAAGTGGTGAAAATCGTTCACTATGGAGAGGTCGTCCTAAAACCAAAAATTGTTAATGCTTGTTCCTAGATGTTGCTCCTCATTCCTGCGGCAGCACAAATCGCTGTGTATGACACCGCAGGAGCGAGGAACCTCATCTTACCTGCATCCCGCCCACAATGAGGAAGGAAGGAGGTGGGCGGGATGTTCGTCCTGCTCATCTCCGCCCCTCCGCTTTGATTGGCCAGCCGCTTAGTGCCGTCGTGGTGATGTCGCCGTGACGCCGAACGCACCTCCACCTTGAGGAAGGGATTTTTCGGCAGTCACAGCGACGACGACGACCAGCTAAGTGGGTGTGATGCTGCCGTAGCGATAATGTTCACTTCGGCAGTGATTACACGATATTGCATGCACAACGGGGATGCTAGAAATATCGTAGCGTGTAAAGCCCACTTTACAGTTCTGTTAGGTCTGTTATACTTTTAACAACTCTGTTGCAGTGTACTGCTTGTCAGCTAAACAACGTATGTTCATCATAGCCTGTTGCCGCTTCACCGAGGCAGTGCTGCAGTGCTTATAGCTTGCGACTGATATGTGTGACGCCCTGGGCAAGGCAGGGGTCACAGGTCACAACACCACACGCACCCCACATTCCCTGCAGGTACACCAAAGTCAAAACTTAAATCCTTGTTGCCTTCCTCCAGGGGCTGGTGTCCACACCAGGGGGTGGGCCAGGCGGTTGGCTCCACCCACCGAGGAGTTCACAGCTCTGGAGGCGGGAAAACCAGGCAGATCTGAGAGAGAGTTTGAAGTGTGAGGAGTAAGCAGTGAAGTTGTAGTGAGAGAAGGGAGAAGTGACAGCAAGAATCCTGAAGTTAGTACGGGTGTGTGCCCCGGACTGAGACAGCAAGGTTGGCAGATGGCGGTGACCGTCTGCAGGAGAGATTGCTCGGAGGTTGCCGAAAGGACCGTGGACGGGTGGGGACCCGGCGGTACCGGAGCGGTATACAAAGAACAGTCAGCACCAGGGCAGGGGCCTTTCGGATCCCGGCAAGGCTAGGAGTCGCCATAATTTGCCAAATCCGTCAGTGAAGGGGACCAATGAGTCTCCCAACAACCAAGTCCCGATTGAAGGGAACAGTCCGACCGTTAAGGGGAGACACCGCCACCGCCAAGGCACCAGTTTCCCAGGGCCAGAACCTGCGGGCAAGAGAGGGCTCCTCCGGCTCATATCCAGGTCGGGGAGCGGGTTACCGGTGGGAACCCATCGCTATCAAAGAACCGTACTGAGGTGCAGGAAAGTGACCGTCACCGCTAACTGCACGGAACATCAGCACCGTAACCGTCCGAGGGACCCGTCCAACCAGCCATTTGTTTACCGAGAACTGTGTCGTGTTTACTGGCTGAGTGAGTACCTCCGTGCCGTGCGGCACAGCACTGCCCCTGCGCCCCTGCACCTCCACAGGCCCCATAACCCGCCTGTCCACCATCCCAACCCCATCACTGGGCCCCGGGACCACCAACTCCCTACCCACGGAGGGGAGAACTAACAACTTTGCTGCTCCCTGTCACTGCTTCCGGGATTCCATACAGAGCAGCAGTGGTGTCCCTACAATCACCACAACCGTGGGTGGCGTCACGGACAATAAACTATCCCAACAACCAAACCCCTTTCACTCACGGGCGAGGAGCGCCGCTCGAGTCCCCGGGATCCGGCCCATCGTTCGAGCCACCGAGCAGCAGCAGGCCGCAGCAGCAGCGGCAGCCGGAGCCGGGCAGTGGGAGAGCGCGGCGTCCCCTCCTCCGCCCGCGACATATGGACGTCATGCTTGGAGATGACAATTCGGAGATGGAAGAAGAGGTGGGAGAGCAGCAACTGATGTAGAAGGTTGGGGAAACCCTGATGGAACTTAAGCTCGCTTCGCATGTGTGCCATCCCAAGGTCTGATGCTGTCCCTGCCCCCACAAGGTTCACCCAGTGTGCTGTCAGGCAAATGTACTGTTCCTGGCCACACTTGTCCACATGACGGTGATTAAGTGGACCTTCTCAGTAACTGCGTTGGTGAGTGCACTGGTGATATTATGGGACACATGCTAGTGTAAGGTAGCGACAACACATCAGGACAAGTAGTGGGGAAAAACTACCGAGAGCCAGCTGCTGGCCCTCTAAATATTATGAGTGAAGGCCGGCTGCTGGCCCTTGAAAAATATTGAGTGAGGGATGGTTGTTGGCCCTCCAAAAATGAGTGAGGGCCAGCTGCTGGCCATCTAAAAATTATGAGTGAGGGCAGGCTGCTAGCCCTCCAAAAATTATGAGTGAAAGCCAGCTGTTCTCCTTGTTCTTGGCAAAGGAAGTCCCACACCTTCTAAATGTAAATGTTTCCTGAGACCCTACTCTATGTGTGTTCCAGAGTGTATTGGAGTTCCTCCTTATAATTTTGGCAGCCCTTGTACCTAGTACATATGCTTTACAAGTCTAGGAGTCCCACTTTTTTGAAATGGGGGAAAAAAATATTTTCTGAGGCCATCCCCTACATGTATTTCTGAGTGTATTGAAATGCCTCCTTTCAAATTTTGATAGGCCTTGCATTTAGTGCATAGTCTTCATTAGTCTATGAGTTCCAGTCCTTACAAACGGGAAAAATATTTGAGAAGTTTCATGCACAAGATTCCTTTTTTTTTTGTCCTGACTGAAATGGAAAACTGCTGCACTTTTGAAAGAAGGAGCATGAGAATTCCAAAACACATCAAAAACGCTGCGTGTGAACATATCCTAAGGGGTAGAGGTGGTGATTTTTCTCTTTAGTTCAATGTGCCTTAGGCCTGTTTTACACGTCAGTGATTCTGGTACGTTTGTGCTTTTTTTTAAACGTACCAGAATCACTGACATACGCAGACCCATTACAATGAATGGGTCTGCTCACACATCAATGATTTTTCACTGCACGTGTCTCCGTGCGGCGTACCCGCGTGTCCGTGATTGCCGCACGGAGACATGTCCATTTTTTTCTGGCATCACTGATGTCCCACGGACCACGCAGTAGTGTGGTCCATGAAACACGTGCCAGAAAAAAACGTGCTTTTAAAATAAAAATCATTTTTACTCACCCGGCTCCAGCGATGTCCTCTGCAGCCCGTGCAGCTTGTTGCTTCTGAGCCGGCTCATTACTGTCGTGCATATTCATGATGCACGACACAGCCGACCCGGAAGTAGCTGCTGCGGGGGTCAGCGCCGGCCGGATGCTGCACCGCGGGAGCGATCAGTACCATGGAGAGCGGGAGCGTGCACAGGTGAGTTATTCTCTAAGTGTAATCATCAACGGAGAACGGAGCCCGGATTGCACTTAGACAACCCACGTGTGCCGTGATTCATGGCACATGGAGGGACATGTGCGTGTTTTACACGCCAGTGAAAAATGTCAGTGTTTTTCACTGACGTGTGAAACGGGCCTTATATACAAGTCATTATACAAGAAACAATGTTTCCTAACACTTTTTCCTGTTAAATCTATGTTTTCATTGGTTTGGTATGTTTTATTGTCAGTCGGTAAAAGTGGTGTAATACTCTGACCTCATTGTTCCCAGCAGCAACATGGGAGTCAGAGATGTGTCCGGGAGTCTTCCCATGCTGTTTCAATTGAATTTCAGCAGTGTTTCCATCCATTTCAGTGATTTTCAGGCCCCCCAGACTACCAAGGGGGTCTGCAGGAAAAATGCCTGTTTCCCATTGACTTCCATTATGCTCGTTACTTGAGACAAACACTTGAGCATTACAAATTGCTTTACTCAAGTACTGAGCATTTTAGTGCTCACCCATCACTACTAATCATCTCAAATGGTTAGTAAGAAGATGGACATACTGCCCACATTTCCCTATGAGGGCACCCATGTTATTGTGAAGTGAAATGTGAACTGTGACATGTGTTAATGGTGATAGATTTTATTTTGTCTGACATTTGAGAAAGTTGGAGTTATTTTTCGGGACAATGCCACAATGGGAGGGGCTAATGTGAGGGAACAGTGACGGTTTCCTGTAGGGTGGGCAGATAGGGCCCAGTGTCTAGTAGTGACGAACCTAAGGTCTGACTAGTGATCAGAGCAGCATGATGTGGGTGCCCTGATGTGAAAGGAGATTGAGTTAAAGCTAGCATGATCCCAAATACAAAGCAAGAGTGACTGTTGACTGAAGTACAGAGTGATTGAGGTGAGACAGGTCCTGGGACAGGACTCCTAGCAGTACGGCCCCCGAGTTGATAACTCAGAGAGGTAATATGCCAGGATGGAACAGAAAACATGAGACAAAGAGAGTGCCCCATGTGGGAGATCCCAGAGTGTCAGAAGTAGAGGAGCCTTAGGTTCAGCCATATTGGCACATTATTTCCTTTAAGAGAAAGAGGTGCGGGTTGAGAATAGGATTCTCATTAACTGAACTTTAATACTGAGTTGGGATGTGTTGAAGAAACCGATATTGTGTTGAGGCAGCAAAGAAATTGTGTTTGAAGAAGTAAAGAGATTGTGTTTGGAGAAGTGATAAACTGTGTATCAAAATGTTCCGTGTTGTAAAGGAAACGTTCATGAACCTATGCATCTGCTCTCTACTGTATATACTTCCTACCAGGTTATCATTAAGTAAAGAGTTAATGTTACAACAGGTGTCTCCTTCATTGAACTTTCTTCCATTTAGTCCTGGCGAGCTGAAGTCAACAGCTTTATGCAGACTGCAAGGCCGTACAGCCCTTGCAGCATAAGTCCGCATACCCAGCAAGGCCCCCCAAGTTCATGTGATGTGCTGGGACGTAAGAGACTACAATCTCACCCCACGGCTACCTTTCTGTGTCCCTTTACAGGTTAATGTATTGACGCTGGGTAATTGTAAAGGCCATGTCATCTGATGCAGCACTCCATAACTCTCCCATTTGGTCACATACACTAGCAAGCAAAAAGATAACAATGTCTTGAACTTTTGACTTTCAAGCCCCATATTTCAGCATCCACTACAGCTTCAAAAGTGAGCCTACCTTCAATTTATAGACAATCATCTTGCCTATCTCATATATATATATACATATATATATATATATATATATATATATATATATATATATATATATGACTTACAACTATGTAGCCTATGATTAGTTGTGTAGGCTCTTGTCATGTCACTACATTGTTACGGTTTTGCTCCTGGTGGTGGAAGAAAAATAATTCTTCCTGTATACTGCAAATTGCAACCTGCAAATGTGTGTGGAAGAAAGAAGGGAAAAGGGGCTAATGGATCAAGAAATTTAAGGATCTGTCATGTTCAGTGGAGGAAGCTTGATGGTTTGGGGTGTTTCATAGCCAAAAACACTGGATACTTGGCCAAGATCGATGGTAGTGAATGGTGAGATATGGAGCATGAAATTCAAAAGCTCAAAACATTGTTACCCTTTTGCTTGCCTGTGTAGATCTTACATATCCTGGAGGTGTGGTTTTGGTCATTGTCCTGTTGCAGCACAAATGACGTATCCACTAATTGTAAACCAGATGAGATGGCATGTTGTTGTAGAATGCTGTGATAGTCATGCTGGGTAATTCTAGCTTTAATTTTAAATTAATCAACAACACTGACGCCATCAAATCTCTCACACACATCACACCTCCCCTTCATGGACACCACAGATATAGAAATCATCAATTCACCTTTTCTGCATCTTACAAAAACACGGTTGGTACTAAAACTCTCAAATTTTGATTCATCAGACCACAGTGCAGATTTCCACTTATCTTGTGACTAGTCATTGTTTTGCTTGGCCCAAACAAGTCTGATATTCTTGTTTGCGACCCTCAGTAATAGTTTCTTTGTAGCCATTCGACCATAAAGAACTGCTTCTTACTAGCTCCTCTAGACAGTTGATGTTGAAATGTGTCTACTACTTGATATATGTGCATCATTTATGCAAGTTTTTATCTAAAGTCCTGTCGATGTTTTTGGTTTGTGAAACTGGTAACGCTGATGAACTTATCTTCTGCTGAGGTAAATCTTGGTCTTTTATTGCAGGGAACCTCATGTGAGACAGTTTCATCATAGCAATTGATGGTATTCATAACTGCACTTTGGGATAACTTCAAGGTTCTAGCCATTTTCCAGCTTGACTGAACGTCATGTCTTAGGGTACTTTCACACTTGCGTTGTGTGGCATCCGTCACAATGCGTTGTATGACGCATGTGACTGATGCGTTGTAAATAGTGTGATAATAAAGGCAATGGATTCCTGTGAAATAACGTGTTGCGTTCTTTTAGTTTTCTAGCCGAGAGAGAGAGCCCCCATCATCCCTGCACACACACCAGCACTACCGCACCCATCATCACCGCACAGACACCGGCACTACCGCACCCATCATCACCACATAAACGCAGGCACTACCGCCCCCATCATCACCGCACACACACCGGCACTACCGCCCCCATCATCACAGCACACACTGGCACTACCACCCCCATTATCACCGCCCACACACCGGCACTACTGCACCCATCATCACCGCACACGTAGGCACTACCGCCCCCATCATCACCGTACACACGCAGGCACTACAGCCCCCATCATCACCACACACATGCAGGTACTACCTGAGTGATGTCTTCGCTGACAGCACGACTCACTTCAAATTCTGCGTGGAGCTCACAGTGAGCGGCGCTGTTCTACTGCCGCTCCTGTCAACTTCCGATGTAGCAGAGCTGAAAGCATCGTGTATTGTGAATGTCAGTTATGCTTTTGCTGCTGTGAGGCTCCCTCTTGTGGCCAGGAATGGTTTGGACAGAGACCAGGTGTGTTGAGCAATGGGCGTTTCCATTGCTAACTCTCTGCCTATTTAAACCCTGGTCTACTGGCAGGCTATTCTGGATGTCAGTTGTTCTTTGTTCACCAGCCTGCTTCATCCTGCTCCAGACCACATCTACCCCAGATAAGTGCTTGGCTCTTTATTTGTTGTTTGGTTCTTTTTGCTCTTATCTGAGTTTGTCATTTACTGTGGCTATTGTCAGTTTATTTGCAGGCAGGGATCTTCCCTCTCAGTTGCTTAGCTGGGAAGCTCCCTGCAGCTATGTTTGGAGTATTGCTCCTATAAGTTCATTTGTTTGTTGCTTCTTGAATTTGTAATGGTTCCTGCTTTCTGTTCATTGGTATGACAAGAGCGCCTGGTATAAGACGGAGTTCAGATCTAGCGATCTGAGGGCTTTTTGTACTATCAGGTTTTTGGATTTTTGTAGGGTTTTTTTCTGGCCACCATCAGTCCCTTTCCTATCCTGTCCTACTTAGTCAAAAGGGCCTCACCTTTTGCTAATCCTATCATCAATCTGTGTATTGTGTTTTCCTATATCACCGCAGTCTTTGAATGTGGGGGGCTTGCTATTCTTTGGCAATCTATTTTCTGAGGCAGAGAGTTATTCATCTTTCCTTCCTTTAGGATAGCTAGTTCTCCGGCTGGGTTTGTGGTGTACAGGATGTTAGTTCACCCCTCGGCTACTTCTAGTATTGATGTTTAGTAAGGGGATGGCGGCCAGATTAGTTGCCATTGCTCTTGTCACCTTTTACCAATGATTTATGGTGGTCTTCCATGGTTCCGGATCATAACAGTACATCCGGCCCACAAATTTAAAGGGTACTCTTAAGAAGGAAAAAAAAAGTCTGCTGAAAGATTTTTTTTGGTGTTTTTCCTCTTTTTCTTTGGGTTCCGTGGAAGATTTTTTTTCTGGCATGGATAAATTGGGTGAGCGTGTTGCTCATCTTGATGCTAAGGTTCGTCATATTGAGTCTTATCTTGCACAGACTCCCCTTGCAGAGCCTAAGATTCCCGTTCCTGAATTTTTTTCGGGAGATAGGTCGAGATTTTTGAGCTTCAAAAATAATTGTAAATTATTTTTTGACCTGCGCCCTAAGTCCTTAGTGAATCCCGTACAGCAGATTAAGACTGTTATCTCCCTACTGCGTGGTGACCCTCAGGACTGGGCCTTCTCTTTAGCGTCTGATGATCCGATTCTCAGTGATGTGGATTCCTTTTTTCAGGCCTTGGGATTATTATATGACGAACCCAATATTGTGGACCAAGCAGAAAAGGCCTTGTTGATCTTAACTCAGGGTCTGGAGTCTGCAGAAACTTTTTGTCACAAATTTCGAAAGTGGGCGGTCCTTACCAAATGGAATGATGACGCGCTTGCGGCTCTTTTTCGGAAGGGTATTGCTGATACTGTGAAGGATATAATGGTGGGATTCCCCGTCCCTTCTGGTCTTGATGCCTCTATGACCTTAGCTATTCAGATTGATAGGCGGTTACGTGAGCGCAGGAAGATAACTGATGGTTTTGTGCCTGTGGAACAGACTTTAGAGCCTATGGAGTGTGATAGGGTCCTTTCTAATGCTAGTCGGCAGGGGTTCAGACGGAAGAATAGACTGTGCTTCTATTGTGGAGACACTTCTCATAATATCTCTGTCTGCCCTAAATGTGAAAGGAGATTGGCTACATCTGTTACTGTGGGTTCTTTGCAACCAAAGTTTCTTTTGTCTGTCACATTGATTTGCTCATTGTCTTCCTTTTCTGCATTGGCCTTTGTGGACTCAGGGGCAGCGCTCAATTTGATGGATTTTGGGTTTGCTAGGGATTGTGGTTTCCCCATGGTTCCTTTGCAAACTCCTATTCCTTTAAGGGGCATTGATGTTACCAGTTTGGCAGAAAATAAACCCCAATTTTGGACCCAGGTGCCTATGAGAGTAGCACCAGTGCATCAGGAAACTTGTAAATTTTTAGTATTGCATAATCTACAGGATACCTTGGTATTGGGATTTCCGTGGTTGCAGACCCATAATCCAGTTCTTGACTGGAGATCCTTGTCGGTAGCTAGTTGGGGTTGTCAATGTGTGCATCAGGACCTTTCCGTGTCGTCCACGTCTGCTCAGGCAGTTGATGATCTGGCCTTCTTGTCTGATTTCCGTGATGTATTTAATGACCAGGAATCTGATTCTCTGCCCCCACACCGGGACTGTGACTGTGCCATTGAGCTGGTGCCGGGTTGTAAATTTCCCAAGGGGTGGATTTTCAACTTGTCTGTGCCCGAACATGATGCCATACGGTCATTCATCAGGGAATCATTGGAGAAGGGGCACATTCGGCTCTCTTCTTCTCCTTTGGGTGCTGGCTTTTTCTTTGTTGTTGTGAACTGTCATCAGAGGAAAAGAGAGTACTTTGAGAATTTCAGGTTTAACACTTATTCGGGTTTGTTTCACACGTATTTCTTTACTCCTATGTTTCCATATGTATACCTTTTTGGTTTTGCTGTCTTCATTCTGAATCTTGCAGGTGTACATTTCACTAATAACAAGGAAAAGCATTGCATGAAGAGGTGTGTCCAAACTTTTGACTGATATTTTATATAATAATAATTATTACTCAAAAATAACACAATAGCCTCACACTCTAGATTTGATTGCCATAACAATACATATAACCACAATTAGCAAACCATAAATCATAATAATATACTTTGACATAAAGATATGTCTAACCACATGGGCCATTATGTACAGTAAAATAAATGATACTATTCATCCCCAACAAGTTGTATATTATTTTTTCTTGAATGGTAGATAAGCTGCAATACCAGACACATCCAATTTACAAGGAGGGCGCTGCTTTGTGTCTAATATCAAACAACCACATTTAATAATGCAGTCAATATCTAATATCTTTCCATCCTTATATAATATATAGGCCATGCTTTTTATATTGCTGTAGCTAAAGGATCACTTAGCCCTGCCTCTGATCTAATAAGGTGTGGCTGCAGTCAGTCTCCAGCTGGAGGTGGCACAGATCAGGAGGAGATTAACCTTGAGTTCTCTGTAGGATTCCTACTAAACTAACTACCACAGGATCATAAAACAAATGGCTGCAAACTAACAGAAAGGAGGGGGGTCGTATTTTTTGTATAAGTTGAACATGAAATATTTTTCTAATTCATTTTAGTGGTTAAATTGGTGGAAAATTTGTATAGTTTGTGTGTCTTTCTGAGTATGCATACTGTATGTCATAGCAATATTAGGTTAGCTGTAGAAAATGGGAAAATGGACAGAGGCTGTCATGGAGAACTGATAAGTGTGCGTGGCGAGGATCATAAACGATATATTGGTAAAAATAAAATAAGTAACACAGCTGTCTATTAATTGACATATTCCCGTAAGAATATCCATGTTCTTTGTGATTATGGTATATGATAAGGTCAACTTAAAAAAGTGTGAAACAACTGAACATATGTCTTATATTCTAGGTTCTTCAAAGTAGCCACCTTTTGCTTTGATTACTGCTTTGCACACTCTTGGCATTCTCTTGATGAGCTTCAAGAGGTAGTCACTGGAAATGGTTTTCCAACAGTGTTGAAGGAGTTCCCAGAGATGCCTTAGCACTTGTTGGCCCTTTTGCCTTCACTCTGCGGTCCGCTCACCCCAAACCATCTCGATTGGGTTCAGGTCTGGTGACTGTGGAGGCCAGGTCATCTGGTGTAGCACCCCATCACTCTCCTTCTTAGTCAAATAGCCCTTACACAGCCTGGAGGTGTGTTTGGGGTCATTGTCCTGTTGAAAAATAAATGATGGTCCAACTAAACGCAAACTGAATGGAATAGCACGCCACTGCAAGATGCTGTGGCAGGCATGCTGGTTCAGTATGCCTTCAATTTTGAATAAATCCCCAACAGTGTCACCAGCAAAGTACCCCCACACCGTCACACCTCCTCCTCCATGCTTCACGGTGGGAACCAGGCATGTAGAGTCCATCCGCTCACCTTTTCTACAAAGACATGGTGGTTGGATCCAAAGATCTCAAATTTGGACTCATCAGACCAAAGCACAGATTTCTATTGGTCTAATGTCCATTCCTTGTGTTCTTTAGCCCAAACAAGTCTCTTCTGCTTGTTGCCTGTTCTTAGCAGTGGTTTCCTAGCAGCTATTTTACCATGAAGACCTGCTTCACAAAGTCTCCTCTTAACAGTTATTCTAGAGATGAGAAGGTGTGTCCAAACTTTTGGTCTGCACTATATATATATATTTATATATATATATATATATATATATATATATACACATATCTATATATGTATATAAATATATATATATATATATTGTGAGGTAGCGTGGTCGGCTGCGCAGCAGAAGACACGGGATCCAGGCATTAAGGTTCACAGCACACGGTTTAATGTCCAAACAAAAGTCCACAACAATATACATGTGCCTCTCCAGAAGAGAACTCAGGGAGTTCTGTTCACTCCCTCACACCCGGCACACCTGCCCTTGTTCCTGTTTCCATTTAACCCTTCCTTCAGCCTGTAGGGAAACAGCATTAACCCTAGAGTGGATTTACTTTCTATCATGGAGTGAGCACAACCGGGGCGAGACATACCGGCCGTCATAGATAACCCCGGTCACAGTCTCACATACCCCCCCCCCCTCAGTTCAAGCGTGCGGGGTTGAACTCCCGCCATCAAACACGGGCCGCGGGACAAGGCATCGGCGTTGCCCTGCAACCTACCGGCCCGGTGTTCAACCGTAAACCGGACGTTCTGCAGAGAAAGGAACCACCGGGTAACCCGGGCAATCCGTTCCTTGGCGGACCTCATCCAGACCAGTGGAGAGTGATCCGTCACCAAGCGAAACTGCCGTCCCAGCAGGTAATAGCGTAGGGACTCCAAGGCCCACTTGATCGCCAGGCACTCCTTCTCCACTACGCTATAATTCAGCTCGGGAGGGGTGAGCTTCCTACTTAAGAAGGTGACGGGGTGTTCCTCCCCCTGAACCACCTGAGACAGCACTGCCCCCAGGCCGACCTCTGAGGCGTCAGTCTGTACTATGAACTCCTTCCGGAAATCAGGGTGTACAAGAACGGGCTGTCCGCACAGGACCCCCTTCAGGGCCCGGAAGGAGTCCTCGGCCTGCGGAGTCCAGCGCACCATGACGGACTTCTTGCCTTTGAGAAGGTCCGTCAAGGGGGCTGATAGTCCCGCAAAATCCTTTACAAACCTCCTGTAGTACCCCACGATACCCAGGAAGGCCCTCACCTGCTTCGTGGTCAGGGGTCTAGGCCACTTCTGGATCGCCTCAACCTTGTTAATTTGGGGCTTAATCACTCCTTGGCCTATCACGTAGCCCAAGTAGCGGGCTTCCGTGAGTCCCAACGCACATTTCTTGGGATTGGCTGTCAATCCGGCTGTTCGAAGCGCGTCCACCACCGCTTGTACCTGTTCCAAGTGGGTCTGCCAATCGGAGCTGTAAATAATGATGTCATCAAGGTACGCTGATGCATACGCCTGGTGGGGTTCCAGCACTAAGTCCATCAACCTCTGGAACGTGGCCGGAGCGCCATGTAACCCAAAAGGCAAGACAACATAGTGGAAGAGACCCTCCGGCGTAACAAAAGCGGTTTTCTCCTTGGCGGACTCCGTCAGTGGCACCTGCCAGTACCCCTTGGTCAGGTCGAGCGTGGTAAAATATCGCGCCTGTCCCAGCCTGTCAATCAGCTCATCCACCCGGGGCATGGGGTAGAGATCGAACTTGGATATTTCGTTCAATCTCCTAAAGTCATTGCAGAACCTTAAGGAGCCATCGGGTTTTGGTATTAGGACAATCGGACTAGCCCATTCACTCCGGGATTTTTCGATGACCCCCAGGCGTAACATTGTCTTTACTTCCTCTGATATGGCTTGTCGTCGAGCCTCCGGTACCCGGTATGACTTCAGGCGTACCTTCAGGTGGGGCTCGGTGACAATATCATGTTGTATCAGACTGGTCCTACCGGGCAGCTCGGAGAAGACATCGGGGTTCTGCTGAACCAACCGTCTGGCCTCTCGCCTCTGTGTCTTGGTGAGGGCTTCTCCAATCCTTACTTCCGGTTCGTCCTCTCCGGAGGTCGCTGGAGCCGGATGTGAACGACCCGAAGAGGAGGGAGATGGGGAAAAAACAGCCATCAGGCTTTCCCGTTCCTGCCAAGGTTTTAATAGGTTGACATGGTATATTTGTTCAGGTTTCCGCCTACCGGGCTGCAATACTTTATAGTTAACCACCCCGACTCTTTCCTTTATCTCGTAGGGGCCTTGCCACTGAGCCAGGAATTTACTCTCCGCCGTGGGGATTATTACCAACACCCGATCCCCGGGTTTAAAGGTCCCCACGGTGGCTTGTCTATTGTAGCGGCCGCTTTGCGCGGCCTGAGCCTCCTGTAAATGCTCCTTCACAATTGGCATGACCGCGCTTATGCGGTTCTGCATTCCTAAAATGTGTTCAATCACACTTTTATGGGGGGTGGGCTCTTGCTCCCATGTTTCCTTTGCCAGGTCCAACAATCCCCGGGGATGTCGCCCGTATAACAATTCAAAAGGCGAAAACCCCGTGGATGCCTGTGGCACCTCACGGATGGCAAACATCAAATAGGGAAGCATCATATCCCAGTCTTTCCCGTCTTTTGAAATCACCCTTTTGAGCATGGTTTTCAGGGTTTTATTGAAACGCTCGACTAAACCGTCCGTTTGAGGATGATACACAGACGTACGCAACTGCTTGATCTGGAGTAGCCGGCATAGCTCTTTGGTCACTTTAGACATGAATGGGGTCCCCTGATCCGTAAGGATCTCCTTGGGCAACCCCACCCGGCAGAACACAGCAAACAACTCCCGAGCTATAAGCTTTGCTGCAGTATGTCTGAGAGGTATCGCCTCGGGATACCGGGTGGCATAGTCAACGATCACTAGGATGTGTTGGTGCCCTCGAGCGGACTTTACGAGGGGCCCCACCAGATCCATCCCTATCCGTTCAAAAGGGACTTCTATAATGGGTAACGGTACCAACGGACTGCAAAAATGGGTCAGGGGTGCGGTAAGCTGACACTCCGGGCAGGTTTCGCAGAACCGTTTTACCTCCCCAAAGACCCCGGGCCAATAGAACCTTTGCAATATTCGCTCCTGCGTTTTCTTGACCCCTAGGTGGCCACTCATCAGGTGTTTATGAGCCAAGTCGAGGACCCGCCGGCGATGCGGCTGGGGCACCACCAACTGCTCTACCCCCACGCCCCGTATTTCATCTACCCGGTAGAGTAAATCCTGCTTAAGAGCGAAATGGGGGTACCTTACCTGGGCACCGGGCAGCTGTGCCACCCCGTCAATTACTGTCACCCGACTCCGGGCATGTATTAATGTAGGGTCCTGGAGTTGGGCTGTCCCAAACGTATCCGGGGACACCTCCAACTCCAGGTTGGGTTCGACCGTCTCAGCCTCTCCTGCCAATACCTCTAGGGGCGACCTATCGGGTTCACATTCTGTCCCTATCATGGGGACCCCTACGGCAGGTGTCCCGGATTCAGGATTGTAGGGCTCAGGTCCCGGACTGACCAATATCTGAGGAGACTTAGGGGGTCCCTTCCATAAAGTCCAAAAATAGGGCAGATCCCTTCATAGGATCACGTCATAGGGAAGAGTGTTAAGAAGTCCCACCTCATGTTGCACCTGACCGCAAGGTGCTGTGATGGTGACAATCCCCGTGGGATAGTCTCGGCGGTCCCCATGTATGCAAACCACCCCCACGGTACGTCCTGTGGCCTTTACTTTAGCCCTCAAGGTGGATCGCACCAGGGTCACTAAGCTTCCGGAATCCAACAATCCTGTAACCGGACATCCATTCACCTGTATTTGGCACAAGTGGGGCTCAGTCTCTGGGGAGACCAGGTCAGCGGTACACACCACCTGAGCATACATTGAACCCCGCCGGGTAACCCCACAATCCATGGGCTCCGTGGTCAGTGGACACTGGGCTTCCATATGTCCCACCCGCTGGCACCGCCAACATCTAATAGGGAAGGAAACCCCCTTGACAAGTTGTCGTTTAGGGTACAGAACCTTCCGGACCTCAGGAACGGCGGGCGCGGCCTCAGCCGGGACGGTAGCGGACTCCTGCACCGTTGTCAGCGGTGGGTCCTTGGCCCTAGGCTTGGAGGGGCCGGACCGACGGGCGGTACGCAAAGTCTCAGTGTCCCGTATCAAGTCCTGCGTAGCCACATGCCGCTCTACCAGGGACACTAATTGGTCCAGGGTACTCGGGTCACCCTGTCCTACCCACCGTTGAATGATGACGGGTAAAGTACGCACAAAACGATCCACTACTACCCTTTCCACCATTTGCGCCGGGCTCAGAGTGTCAGGCTGCAACCACTTTTTTACAAGATGCAACAAGTCATAGGCCTGGGAGCGTACGGGTTTGGCTTCCTCATAGAACCACTGATTTACCCGCTGAGCCCGTACATAGGTATTCACCCCCAACCGAGCCAGTATTTTGGCTTTCAGGGTCGCATAGTCAATGGCGTCCTCGGTACAGAGGTCCAGGTACGCTTTTTGGGGTTCCCCCGTCAGATAGGGCGACAATACCTCAGCCCACTGGGGGGTCGGCAGCTTTTCCCGCTCGGCCACCCGCTCAAACACCGCCAGGAACGCTTCCACATCATCCCCCGGGGTCATCTTTTGCAACGCTTGTCTCACCGCTTTCCGGACGCTGCCGTCGTCACCCGGTCCCGGGGTTGTTGCTGCCGGTCCAGCACGGATCGACTTGGCCAGGAGGACCATCTGTTCTTGGTGCCTCTGTTCCTGCAATTTCAAGGATTGCTCGTGCTGTTGCTGCTGATGATCCAACGTCCGGAGCAGGTGTGTATTCATCTGTTGTTGCTGTGCAGTAGCCTGAGCCAGCTGCTTTAGTATGTCCTCCATGGCGTTGCCGGGTTTGGGCTGTAGTATAGCCGCTTGAATCCAGGACATGTGCTACCGGGTCACCAGAAATGGAAGCTACACCTCACCGGGCTGGCATGCCCGCATTCTCCACCATATGTGAGGTAGCGTGGTCGGCTGCGCAGCAGAAGACACGGGATCCAGGCATTAAGGTTCACAGCACACGGTTTAATGTCCAAACAAAAGTCCACAACAATATACATGTGCCTCTCCAGCAGAGAACTCAGGGAGTTCTGTTCACTCCCTCACACCCGGCACACCTGCCCTTGTTCCTGTTTCCATTTAACCCTTCCTTCAGCCTGTAGGGAAACAGCATTAACCCTAGAGTGGATTTACTTTCTATCATGGAGTGAGCACAACCGGGGCGAGACATACCGGCCGTCATAGATAACCCCGGTCACAGTCTCACAATATATATATATATATATATATATATATATATCTATATATATATATATCTTCCCTGATGAAGATTTTTAACAATTGAAACGTACATAGGCTCTTTTGAGGGTCTCCTCAGACGGAGCCCCCCTTATCCACTTCTTTATTGGGTGGCTGTTTATATGGGCTCTTTTTACTGCAACAGGTCTGGCAACATATGGATCCCTATGGGACTGTGGGTAATTACATGCATACTTAGTACCGTATCACTTTTTGCTTGGCTATATTCCACATGGAATCTACTGGTATTAGAGAGGCAGTGATTTCAGCAATCTGTGACTGTATGTTTCTTTAGACCTGGCAGCATCGAGTATAACCCTTTCACAGCCAATATGCTTCAGTATTTTGTTACCATGTCTGTATGGGGGGCTTCCTGTCATTTATATTTTATCTGTATTTTATGACATCTGGATGTTCACCTTCGTTTTGTGTGATTAATAAAAATTTTGTAAATTTGTGCACTAAAAAAACTCTTGTTCTCTACCTTGAGATATGTGTATATATATATATATATATATATATATATATATATATATATATATATATATATATATATATATATATATGTATATATAGCTATACATATATATATATTTATATACTGTATATACATATGTATGTGTGTGTAAATGTGTATATATATATATGTTTATATATATATATGTACATATACAGTATATATGTTATATATAACCTGCTCTACAGCCAGGTTGTTGCAGAGAGAGAGTCGTGACCTTAGAAGTCGCGAGTCCAGGACTTGTAATCCCACACAAAGCAGACAGGGACATACAGAATCTGACAAACATGATTATGAGGTTGCGAATTCTAAGCAACACAATTCTGTTCCTATGAGATTAACTGTGTTGATGCTGAGTTTGTAAATGGTGGGACTATTTTACCGATTAGGGAGGCCAAGGTTGGTATAAATACAATCTTATGTGAAAATAATCTAGTGCTTCTAGTAGGTCAATTCAGGTTAACTCATCCTTAATCCTATCTGGCAGACCTTTCTTAAAATGGGCTCAGGGAACAGGCACATTCCACTGAGCACTGGAAGCTTCTTGTGTCCAGCTCATTAAGCTTCTGACTTCCACACTAGATCCGTCTGATTTTCCTATAGATCAGTATGGGATTGGGGTTGTTTCTGAGCATTTTCTCACACTCAGCAGTCACTTTTGCCCTACACTTCCCTGTTTCACATTCTGTTTCACATTTTACTGTATCACTTCCTCTCTTCCTTACAGAAAGGGACATTTTCAAGTCATTATTTTCCTGTTATTTATGCATTGCTTAATGTACCCCGTCAAGATCCTCAATATTTCGACAGATTATACTGATAGTATTTCAGTACCAGATCTCTTTTAGGCAATTCTGTGGAAAGCTATATATATATATATATATACAGAACAGGAACAATCTACGTTCAATCTGGGAATAGGCCATGATATTTCAATAGACAAACGTGTTGAATTTAACCACACAAGGACTGAGATATTTTAAATAGTAAAGGGGAATTTCACTGAAAATAAGAGCCTGACATATCATGTAGATATCATTAGAAGTCTCTGACCCCGATAGCAGCGGAGCATTACAAAAAGAGACACCTAGCCTAGCCTCGCTCCAGCGCTGATTAGCTCTGTCAGGTACCTCTGCTTCAGTCATCCTGGTGGTGATAACAGAACTGCAGGGCGTAAATGGGGAATGTGCCCTGCAACAATTATGCTGGTTTCACATATTCATGTTTCATGGCTAAAGAGAATCTGTCAGGTGATTTTGTAGTACAATACTAATCTTATCTTTAAATAGGGCTTAATGAGACCTTTCAGAATCAGTAACTTTTTTTTTTTTAGCTTTCCCCCTTCTTGTTATCTTGTTGTAAGTTCCTAGAGTTCAGTATGGTGTAGTAACTAGTCAATCTTATGTACATACAAACTGCATATCACTGCTCCCCCCTCCCACCTCTCAGTGCTGGCATTATTGATAGTAAATCTGAATTGAATTTGCACTGCTGCTCCCACCCATACTCCCTCCCGCATCTCAGCAGCGATAATGAATGCACTGAGAGGTGGGAGGGGGAGCAGTGAATATGCAAATTGTATTTACATACATTTCATTAGGGTGCACAAGACACTGAATACTACTGAGCTTACAACCAAATAACAGGATAAGGTAGAGGTATAAAACTTAGTGATCCTGAAAGCCATATTTAAAGATAACATTAGTATTGTACTACAAAATCACCTGACAGATTCCCTTTAAAGTGAACCTGTCACCACTTTTTTGGCCTATAAGCTGCAGCCACCACCACCGGGCTCTTATATACAGCATTCTAACATGCTGTATACAAGAGCCCAGGCCGGGGGTATAACATTAAAAAAAACACTTTATAATACCTACCTAACGGTCGTTGCGATGGGACTTATGGGCGTCTCCGTTGTCTGGTGCCGCCTCTTTCGGCCATCTTCGTCCTCTTTCTGAAGCCTGGGTGCATGACGCGGCTACGTCATACACACTCGCCGGTCCCGCGCAGGCGCACTACAATACTTTGATCTGCCCTGCTCAGGACCTGAATGCTGGCAAGTGTGTATGACGGAGCACAAAGAAGGAGCACAAAGATGGACAAAAGAGGCGGCACTGGCACCGAACAATGGAGACGCCCATAAGGCCCACCGCGCAACCGTAGGGTAAGTATTATAAAGTGTTTTTTATGTTATACCCCCGGCCTGGGCTCTTATATACAGCATGTTAGAATACTGTATATAAGAGCCTGGTGGTGGCCGCAGCTTATAGGCCAAAAAAGTGGTGACAGGTTCCCTTTAAAGTATGGACTGCAATGTCCAAACCAACCACTGATCTCCTGACCTATATTCACTAGCCACATAGGCATATAGGAGGCTTCAGAAAAGGACACCAAACATGACGGTCCATACTATGACTGTGAAATATAAATGTGTGAAGCCAGCCTTACTGAGCGCGCTTGTGGCCAATCCAAGGTCTACTTGATGGGCCCAACAGGAGAGGCAGATAGCAGACCAATTAAGTAAGGTATTCGGTACCTTATTTACCTTCCTTAAGTTTGTTATTCTATGCAGACAAAATATATTTCTGGCACAAGTAGGAATGTGGGAAAATATTTATGAAATGTTTTTTATATAATTTCTGCAAAAAGTCACACCGTCAGTTTGCCAACGTTTCGGCTCTTGTTATGAGCCTTCTTTGAGGCAAAATGATCTAACAAAGAAAATTAGACAATATCAGTCTAACAAAATGAAAAAAACAAAAAAACAAAAAACAAAAAAGATACAAGGTATATACGTATATACAATACATGCATGTGTAGTGTGTCGCCCGGGGACCAGGGGTACTCAGATCCGGGCCACGGGGTCACTTCTGTGGGTATCACGGTAGCGTGACCCGGTCTGTGATCCCAGGCTCCACAGTAAAAGGGGGTTTGGTAAGGGAGATTGTCCGTGACGCCACCCACGGTTGTGGTGATTGTGGACTTCACCGCTGCGATGAAGGTGCGGGACTCCCGGGAACGGTGTTGGGATGCAGCTTAGGATGTTAACCCCTCCGTGGGTAGGGGCAGTTGATCCCAGGGCCCGTTCGGGGATAAGCAGGGAGCAGGGCGCAGTGCTGCTGTGCGGTGCCTGAAGGCACGGGCGTACTCACAAGTAGTTCACACAGAGTCACTGGTAACTAGGAATTGCCGGTGTCCGCAGCCTTCGGTACGGGGTGTTAGTGTCCCACACACGGTGCAGCAGCTCCTGTTGTTCTTTCCCTGCAGCCAGGTGCCTCTCTCTCCACTCTCTTCCTCTTTCTCCTCAGCCGGGAACGGGGAATACACTCCCCTGCAGTGATCCGGGTCACCCTAGGTACCGTCGGGCCACTACCCTGCTCCGGCTACCTCTGGCCCCTTCCTCACTGCAGCCTGTCCCGGCCCTCTCGGAGCATGCTTCACTATCAGCCTGGGTGCTACAACTCCAGACTCCTCTTCTGTCTGCCTCTCCAAACACTCTGCTCCAGCCCCTCCCCTCTGCTCTGTGTTTCTCTTACACTGGGGGATGTGGTTTGTCATGCTGCACCGGTGTGGGATCAGATTACCAAGGAGGATTAACTCTTTCTGTGACAACCTGGCTTTGCCAGGGCGTCACAGTAGCACCCTACGGGGCAGGTGCATTGGGGGTAGTAGTGGGGTAAATGTCGTGATGCCACCTGTGGTATACGGCCAGGGAATCAGCCGCCGCTGCTGTCTCTGTCCTCCGGGGCGGATGGTGGTAGCAACTATGGATGGTATTGCTCCCCACAGGTGGAGCGGGCCCCAGGGAGGATGATGAGGGGAGTAGTAATGGTGGGCGCCGAAGCGCGTAGCGGCAGTACCGGTAATAAAGAGTCAGAGTCTATGGCTGCAGTTCCAGGTTGTTTACTCACTTTTGTGCTGTGCCACTCACCCAGGTTATACCGGTCACTTGCTATGATTGGCTCCGTCCAACCTGAATCCCTTCAGAGATCAGTCCGGTGTGGTGTTCGGTGGGTTCCCTCCTTATAGCGCCTGTCAGTGGATCCCCTGGCTTGAAGCTACATGGGGATCTGGGTTTTCATGAGTAGTACTTTTGTCCCTATATGCAGGTGCCGTGGTTCTGATATGGGGTTCGGCGTGATGCGAGGCCCCGGATCATCTCTGGCATTGTGCTGTCGGGTGCTGTGTGGCCAGGGAAGCTTGAAACTTTCCCCGTCCAGGCAGATTCTGGAAAATGTGAAGTATAATCTTCTTTAGGGTCCTGCTGCCCTGTGTGGCGCCGGTTCCAAGGGGAGCAGATACACTCTCCTCACGGCAACCATGTGAACTCCTCCTCATTCCCACCGAAGCACCCGTGAGACACATCTGCTCCTTTCCTCTCCTGCTGGAGAACCCCTCTAGACTGCCTGACTGAGTGTGGCTGGCTCACTAGTTTTGTTAACTGTTGTGTTACTCCCGACTTCCCCTGCTGGCTGTTCCTCCTCCCTCCCAGGTCCTAAGCTAGTGGGACTGGGGCCCCTGTTTGAGGGCATCCTGTAAATGCCACTCTGTCGGCGACCCCTTTATTACCCGACCCTAGCCCAGTCCCCAGTTGGAACATGGCAACCTGGTGTCCATTTGAGTGTGTAAGTGGTGAAACCGGGACTGACCTCCTCAGGAACCGGGTTTAGCATTACCCCTACATTTGAGTGCAATACTCTGTGGCAACGGAAGCCCCAGGGGTGCAACACATACAATACAGTATTTTTTTGATATCTAATTATCATTGATTTCAATTGTTCTTTCCTGCCCAAGTCATCCATGACCTGTTTTCAAATTGTAGCACATATGTTCTCCTTGCTTACATAATATTATATCATTGTAGATTATGCACATACTGTATTGCATGCATGTATTGTATATGCCTTGTTTCTCTTTTGTTTTGTTTTTATTGTTTTTTTCATTTTGTAAGACTGATATTGTCTAATTTTCTTTGTTAGATCATTTTGCCTCGATGAAGGCTCACAACAAAGAGCCGAAACGTTGGCAAACTGATGGTGTGACTTTTTGCAGAAATTATAAAAAACATATAAAAATATAAAAAACATTTCATAAATATTTTCTCACATTCCTATGTGTGCCAGAAATATATTTTGTTTATATTTCTATTGTTTCTGAGCACCGACCACATATGGTCGCAGCGGAGCCCTATCCATTTATATGTTACTCAATGCAGGGTTGGATTTAGACAAACTGGAAACTTGAGCAAAAGTTTAAAGTGGGGCCCTAAAAGCTCACATATTGCACCATCATACACAAACATTTAGGTTGCACTTAGATACGCTGAGTTCAGACTAGCAAATAAGAGCGATCGACAATATTCAAGTCCTTTGGTTCTTGTTTCCAGCCTCTTTAAACAGAATGATGAAGAATGATGGTCACAGAACAATCACTAGTAGATCAATCTGTCCCAATATAGTAACATATTATCATGCCCCCCCCCCAGGAAGTCCAACACGAAACACGCGTCAGGGCCAGTGACTCTCTGACCTGTTCAGGAACTACGAGGGGTAAGCAGACTTATTACATTTAAATTGTTAAGGGATCTTTGCTTTGTCACTTTATTTATTCTTGAAGCACTAGCCACTTTGGTCTGAACCCTGCATGGGGATTTGCGCATAGCAGCAACCCTGATTCACACTTAATTATCTTTATAGTTATTAGTTACCTGCTTTAAACAGCCTCTAATTATGTACTAGGATCACTGTAATTTACCATATTTGTACCACGCCTGTACCTCCATATGTACTTTTGTTTTAGATTTCATTTGTGTTAAATTAAATAAATTTATATTCTTTTTATATGGATTATGTACTCCATTTCTTTATCGAATCCAAGTATCATGTTATCAGCAGCACATCTGCAGTTTGCACCAGGGCACCAGTTTGCTGCTGAGAGCAATTATTTTTGTTCCATCATAAACAATCCAATCACCGGATTAATGAGCTGTATTTTGCTTGTTCATTTAGAAACTGTCAACCTGTCTACACCTTTGAACTCTCGTCTACACTGCCGTATTTTATAAATGTGTATGCCACATACACTCAGTTTGTGACACAAATCCTTTACTTTTCACACACCAAACGTATAGACTGAGCACATACAAACACACACATTTTAATGTAAGAGTCCACACATTCTAGACTCAACCACACGAACAGATGCACATACACATGTCCATTCATATCATTGTGCTACCTGTGTGTCACATGGAGATTTTCAGATACTTCACAAACTGTCATGGCGGCACAGGGATCTGACAATCCACCTGATAACTTCTCTGGTGTTTGTGATCAATGCAGGTAGACTCGGTCATCGACCTGCAGTGTGGTAGTTCATAGGCAGGCTAGCAAGGGTTAATTTCTACTAAGAAAAAAAAAAACAGCTCAACTCAAAAATGGTATGTATTATAAGATGTGCACTGCATTAAAAAATTCCAAACTGTACTATTTAAAAATTTGAGATTTTTAGCCAAAAATTGCAATTTCTTGAGTTAACCCGCCACGTCACGGCACATCTCTTTGGGGCAGTCCTACTCTAAAATATTTTTATTTAAAATGTGCCATATGGCCTCACATATGAAAAAGTAGAACTGTTTATAGCAGCACTTACCTGGTGCTTTTAAATCCCGTACCCATGACTGAATCATGGCTGTGGGCGGGACAGGTCCAAGCAAATGCTGTATGAATTAAATAGCTTGCGGACAGGGCTTGATGGCTGAATATGAACAGCCACTAATTGCCAAAATCAAGACAGGTGGAAAAAACAAACCAAATTGAGGTGCAAAGCAAGGTAGAAGTCAGCCACCGACTGTTATGATCCGGAACCGTAGAAGACCACCATAAATCATTGGTAAAAGGTGACAAGAGCATTGGCAACTAATCTGGCCGCCATCCCCTTACTAACCATCAACACTAGAAGTAGCCGAGGGGTGAACTAACATCCTGAGCACCGCGAACCCAGCCGGAGAATTAGCTATCCTAAAGGAAGGAAAGATGAATAACTCTCTGCCTTAGAAAATAGATAAAGAATAGCAAGCCTCCCACATTCAAAGACTGCGGTGATATAGGAAAACACAATACACAGATAGATGATAGGATTAGCTAAAGGTGAGGCCCTACTGACTAAATAGGACAGGATAGGGAAGGGACTGATGGTGGCCAGAGAAAAACCCTACAAAAATCCAAAAACCTGATAGTACAAAAAGCCCTCAGATCGCTAGATCTGAACTTCGTCCTATACCAGGCGCTCTTGTCATACCAATGAACAGAAAGCAGGAACCATTACAATTTCAAGAAGCAACAAACACATGGACTTATAGGAGCAATACTCCAAACATAGCTTCAGGGAGCTTCCCAGCTAAGCAACTGAGAGGGAAGATTCCTGCATGCAAATAAACTGACAATAACCATAGCAAATGACAAACTCAGATAAGCGCAAAAAGAACCAAACAACAAATAAAGAGCCAAGCACTTATCTGAGGTAGATGTGGTCTGGAGCAGGATGAAGCAGGCTGGTGAACAAAGAACAACTGACATCCGGCATAGCCTGCCAGCAGACCAGGGTTTAAATAGGCAGAGAGTTAGCAATGGAAACGCCCATTGCTCAACACACATGGCCTCTGTCCAAACCATTCCTGGCCACAAGAGGGAGTCTCACAGCAGCAAAAGCATAACTGACATTCTCAACAACCGACCAATTCAACAAAGAAAAACAAAAAAGCCAGCTCAACTCAAAAATAGCATTCATTATAAGATGTGCAATGCACTAAAAAATTCCAAACTGTACTATTTTAAAATCAGAGATTTTCGGCAAAAAATTGCAATTTCTCGAGCTACCCCGCCACGTCATGGCAAATCTCTTTGGGGCAGTCCTACTCTAAAATATTTGTATTTAAAATGTGCCATATGGCCTCACATATGAAAAAGTAGAACTGTTTATAGCAGCACTTACCTCTCTTAATCTCTACTAGTCTGCTTGTTATTCTCCTTTGATCATATGTTGTGGGGGAGTCAATTACATCTGCTCCCCTCCTATATACCTTGTCTGCCAGAGGGGCATTTCGAAAATCTGGTTATGCCATTCGGTCTTATCAGAGCACCAGCTGTATTCCAATACTTTGTTAATTATGTGTTTTATCACCTTTTGGGATTTTTTTTTATCATTTATCTTAATGATGTTCTCATATTTTCATGGGATTATGGGTCTCATATGGAACATGTCAGACAGGTATTAAAAATTATCAACGAGAATAAGTTGTATGCTAAACTGGAAAAGTGTGTTTTCGCCATACAGAAACTTCCATTTTTGGGTTACATAATTTCCGCTTCTGGTTTTCGGATGAATCCCACCAAATTACAAGCTCTATTGAAATGGGACCGTCCTGAGAACCTTAAAGCTCTGCAACACTTCTTAGGTTTTGCAAATAATTACAGGAAGTTTATTAAGAATTTCTCTGCCATAGAAAGACCTCTCACTGACAGCACTAAAAAAATACAGACTTCTCAAAATATTCTGAGGGTGCTTTGTACATGTTTACTAAAGAATGTATGTCTGGAACACCAATGGTGTGAACATGGTGCAAGACTCAAAAAAACAGAACTATACAATAGGATAAAGAGTTGCACACAAGTCACAATGTATATGGGAATGATGAAAAGCAAAACTGCTATGGGAATACTAGACTGAAAAATACAATGAACTATCTGAAAAAGTGAAAAAACATGAACAATGGAATATGCATAACTGCTATGAATATTAGGAATATAAGAGATGTTTAGCAAATAATATTCTATAGTAGTTATGCATATTCCATTTTTCATGTTTTTTAAATTTTTCAGATAGTTCATTGTATTATTCAGTCTAGCATTCCCATAGCAGTTTTGCTTTTCAACATTCCAATATACATTGTGACTTGTGTGCAACTCTTTATCCTATTGTATAGTTATGTTTTTTGAGTCTTGCACCATGTTCACACCATTGGTGTTCCAGACATATATTCTTTAGTTAGTTTGCACTTTTTGCCTGAGAACCCTGCCCCACCCACAGCCATTTGTTTCACTTCACATATATAGCTTGGTCCTTTGCTTCCCATACAGAGCAAGTTTTTTAACTGCAGGTGAGTTTACATGTAGGCTAGGGACCCCAAAAATAGAGATTACCTTGGTGTTGGTTTTGGGGCTCTTTTGCATTGATCAATACAATGGCTAAACATCTCTTATATTCCTAATATTCATAGCAGTTATGCATATTCTATTTTTCATGGTTTTTCACTTTTTCAGATAGTTCAATGTATTTTTCAGTCTAGTATGCCCATAGTAGTTTTGCTTTTCATCATTCCCATATACATTGTGACTTGTGTGCAACTCTTTATCCTATTGTATACTTTGTACATGTTTGACTGTCTTAAAAATTGCTTCTCGTCTGCACCTGTAATGATACAGCCTGATGTATGTCAACCTTTTATGGTGGAGATTGATGTGTCAGAAGTGGGGGTGGGAGCTATGTTGTCTCAGCGTCCGTCTCTTGGTCAACTGCATCCATGCACCTTCTTTTCCAATAAACTATCATCAGTTGAATGTAATTATGATATTAGTAACAGGGAGTTATTGGAGATCAAATTAGCATTTGAGGAATGGCAACACTTTCTGGAGAGAGCTATCCATCCTGTTACAGTAATTACTGATCATAAAAATCTTGTCAATCTTCAATCTGCTAAGCGTCTTACACCAATAAAAGCTTGGTGGTCATTGTTTTTCAATAGGTTTACATTTTTCATAACTGATTGTCTTCTCAGGGATCCAAGAACAGAGCTTTGTCCAGGATTTTTCCAGGGGGGGAGAACCCTGTGAGGAACCGGTCCCTATTCAGAAGGGAGCTGTGGTGTTGGTGCTTAGTACGGATTTTGAGTCTGAAATCACTAAGGCTCAAGGAGATGCGTCATCTTGGATTCCAGTAAATAAGTAATTTGTTCCTATGAATCTTCATCTTAAGGTTCTGTAAGAGCATCATGATTCTGTTTTGGCTGGTTACTCTGGGGTCCAGGGTACTCTTGATCTCATATTGCGTTGCTCCTGAGTCTCTCATTGTCTATTCCTGTGTATGTTCAGTGTGTCAGAGTTTTGTTTTTTCCTTGGGTGTCTTTATCTGTGTTTCCTTCTCACTTCTTCTGCTTTCTTCCCTGGTGGTAGGGGAATTCAGATTAGTTCTCGTCAGGAGCATAGCCAGGCATGGGACCCAGGCATCTCCACCATCAGTAGTAACCCTGAGGTTAGCTATAGCTTACGGTCCCCTAGTGTGAGGGTTAGCATAGTAGCCTCTGTCCCTCATTACCCTACAGTCCTACATTGTGACACTCTGTCATACAGGACGGGTCCTCCAGGAAGAGACGCTTATTGTAACCACTTATACATTGACCGAGAGATGGGCATTCTGAACAAAGTACTCTTTATATTAATTAAGAATTACCTAAAAATGTTTAAGAAAATAGGTTTTACAAACTGTAAAGTCAGTAAGAAGAATGTTTACATATGATGAACTACATAAATGTAATTTTTAAGAGCTCCTGTCAACTTCATAATAAAGTCGATGTTTACACACAAAAACTTACATTTGAATTGTTAAGCCCCATCCTGGTGTTCCAAAGTCACTGTGTCTTGTGTTGTTATGGGGTCACCAGGGCAGTCACTAGTGGAGATGTTGAATTTAATGCCTTGTAATTTCTGCCAGTCTGATAACTGGCTTCAAATTTACGAAGAATTAGGGAAGTAGCCTATCCCTAATTCCATTTTATAAATATGATTTTTTTTTTTTATAGTTTGTTAGTAAGCTCATCAAAACAACTGAAGAATAAAGTCTGCAGGGAGCTCTGTGCTGCCATCATGGCTATTACAAGGATTTTAACCCTTTCACTCCCAGGTGATTTTCTTTTTATTCGCTTTGGGTTTTTCCTCCCCTTCTTTCAAGAACCATAACTTTTTTTTATTTTTCTGACCATATAGCCGTATGAGGGCTTATTTTTTGCTGGATGAGTTTTGAATTAAACCATTCATTCTACTACATAGTGTACTAGAAAACGAGAGCAAAATTCCAAGTGCTTTGATATTCCAAAAAAAGTGCAATTCCACAATAGCTTTTTACCATTTCAACTATATGGTAAAACTGACCTCACAAGATGATTATTCTGGTCAGTTAGAGTACGCAGATACCAAACATGTATAGGTTTTCTGGGTATGGGGCTATGTGAGGGCGTAGTTTTGCATCATAAGATGACATTTTTACTGATATCATTTCAAGGCAGATATGATGTTTATTCGCCTTTTATTTCATGTTATTGAAATGTTGTGGTGGCCAAAGAAAACCTTAATTACGGCGTTTTTATTAATTTTCTCGTTACTGTTTACTGATCAGATTAATTTACTTTATATTTTGATAGATCAGACTTTTACTAACGCAGCGATACCAAAATATGTGTATTTTTTCTAATTGTTTTATTGCTATTATCAGTGTAGCTCCTGCTGTAGACCACCCTGGAGGCCTCCAAGGCTGGGGTTCCTGGGCAATTGCCTAGTTTGACACCCCACTGAACACTGAACTTGACTCTATGCCAACTAATGTATTTTTATATTACCCTCATACACATAACAGATTGTCATATTCCTGTTTTAATCCAGCTTTTCATCTAGATTGACCCTTGAAAGCCATTCTTGTTGGACCATGGATGACTCTCTGCTGCTTTATTCTGACCATCCCCATTGACCAGTGACTCAGACTTGGCCATCCACTGACTTGTATCTAATTCTGCCCTTGAGACTAGTTCTCCAGTTCTGACCATGAGCTGTTCGGTTTTTGTTACCTCGCTCTACCAGGTCAGGGGAACTCTGGAGATGAATGTTACAGTAATACACAGTGACTGGGACACATTTTGCAGAACAATATTGCAATAAAAAGTAAGTTTGATGTACAACAATGCGCTTTTGTTTTTTCCTCCTCCTAATCCAATCATAACTTTTTTATTTTTCCATTGCTATAACTGTGTTAGGGTTTGGTGTTTTGTGGGATAAAGCTGGTGTCACACACAGCGACAACGACGTCGCTGCTACGTCACCATTTTCTGTGACGTTGCAGTGACGTCCCGTCGCTGTCGCTGTGTGTGACATCCAGCAACGACCTGGCCCCTGCTGTGAGGTCGCCGGTCGTTGCTGAATGTCCAGCTTCATTTTTTGGTCGTCACTCTCCCGCTGTGACACACACATCGCTGTGTGTGACAGCGAGAGAGCGACGAAATGAAGCGAGCAGGAGCCGGCACTGGCAGCTGCGGTAAGCTGTAACCAGCGTAAACATCGGGTAACCAAGGGAAGACCTTTCCCTGGTTACCCGATATTTACCTTCGTTACCAGCCTCCGCCCTTGCTGCCAGTGCCGGCTCCTGCTCTGTGCACATGTGGCTGCAGTACACATCGGGTAATTAACCCGATGTATACTGTAGCAAGGAGAGCAAGGAGCCAGCGCTAAGCAGTGTGCGCGGCTCCCTGCTCTCTGCACTGTGACATGTAGCTGCAGTACACATCGGGTTAATTAACCCAATGTGTACTGTACCTAGGAGAGCAAGGAGCCAGCGCTAAGCGCGGCTCCCTGCTCTCTGCACATGTAGCACAGCGACGTTATGATCGCTGCTGCGTCGCTGTGTTTGACAGCTAAGCAGCGATCATAACAGCGACTTACAAGGTCGCTGTTACGTCACAGAAAATGGTGACGTAACAGCGACGTCGTTGTCGCTGTCGCTTAGTGTGAACCCAGCTTTAGTTATACTTTTGAATGACACCATAAATTTTATCATATGATGTAATGGTAAGCAGGAAAAAAAATCCAAGTGTGGTGAAATAGAAAAAAAGTGAGATGCTACAATTTGTAGCATAAAATTTACAATGCACTATGATTCTCCAGGTAAGTACAATTATGTAGATACCAAACATGTGTGTTGGAAAAAAAAAATCTTGTTTGTATCCCGACTTTCCGAGAGCTGTAACATTTTCAATTTTGGGGATTTGCAGCTGTGTGAGGGCTTGAGTTTTTGTGCCACGAGCTGATGTTTTTATTGATTTTATTTTGGAGTATATACAATGTTTTGATGGTCTGTTATTACATTTTTTTCTGTTGTGGCGGCTGAAAAAGCGCGTTTTTGAACTTCTGCTTTTTTCTCGTTACACTTTTTAACAATTAGATTAATTTATATTATAGTTTGATTGATTGAATATTTTTTAACACAGAGAGAGTAAAAGGGGGGTAATTTAATTTTATTTTTCATATTTTTGAAAATATTTTTTTACTTTTTACAGTATTTACTTAGGGGACTTAGGGGTCCCCTTTGGGGACTTGAAGTTGTGATCATCCAATTGCTTCTGCTATAGAACAGTAAACAGTAGGTCAGCACCGCTCTATACAGCAAAAATCAAAGTCTCCTATGAACTCCAGCTCGCAGCCGGTGTTCACAGAAGGATTGTCATGACAGACACAGGGGTCATCAGCTGACCCTTGGCTGTCATGACATCCCATCAGCACCCCGTGATCAAGCCATGGGCGTGCCGATGGAAGTGGGGATTGACGTGCTCCCCGCTGGTGTGACTATACTTGCTGGAGCCTACTTCTACGAGACATACATCACCAAGGCTTGCCTCCATGGTGACACATACCTCCCATCCAGGACCTGTCTGTGTGTTTTATCCCTGTACTGTGACATCAGTATGTATTATCCCTGTACTGTGACATCACTGTGTGTATTACCCCTGTACTGTGACATCAATGTGTGTATTATCTCTGTACTGTGACATCACTGTGTGTATTATTCCTGTACTGTGACATCACTGTGTGTATTTCCCCTGTACTGTGACATCACTGTGTGTATTATCCCTGTACTGTGACATTAATGTGTGTATTATCCCTGTACTGTGACATCAGTGTGTGTATTACCCATGAACTGTGACATCAACATTATTATTATTATTATTATTATTATTATTTATTTATAGAGCACCATTGATTCCATGGTGCTGTACATGAGAAGGGGGTTACATACAGAATACATATACAAGTTACAATAGACAGACTAGTACAGAGGGAAGAGGGCCCTGCCCTTGCAGGCTTACATTCTAAAGGAATTTGGCGAGGAGACATTAGGTGGGGTGGGGGGTCGGGCGGCAGCTCCACACGGTGGTCGGGCGGCAGCTCCGCACGGTGGTGAAGCAGTGAGGTCATTGAAGGTTATAGGCATTTCTGAACCGATGAGTCTTTAGGTTCCGTTTGAAGTTTGCAAGTGTAGTAGATAATCTGACATGTTGAGGCAACGAGTTCCAGAAGACTGGGGATGTTCGGGAGAAGTCTTGGAGGCGGTTGCATGAGGAGCGAATGAGAGAGGAGGAGAGAAGGAGATCTTGGGAGGACCGGAGATTACGTTTTGGAGTGTAGCGAGAGATTAGTTCAGAGATATATGGAGGAGACAATTTGTGGATGGGTTTGTCAACATGTGTATTATCCCTGTACTGTGACATCACTGTGTGTATTATCCTGTACTGGGCAATCACTGTGTGTATTACCCCTGTACTGTGACATCACTGTGTATTACCCCTATATTGTGACTGCCCTTTGTCTCCAAAACAGCATCAATTCAAGACTTTTTCAAGGAACTCTAAACCATATGTTTTTGTATCATCTTTTTTCTATGGCAAAGATATGTCTTTTTTGACAGTAAATCTCCATGGAGGACACTTTTGGCCAGGCTTCTCTGATCAGCAGATGGTTGTAGCTGGGTCTCATTGGTTGCTTCCAGTTTTGAGCTGATGACACTGCCAGACAACTTCCGATTTCAAAGGGATGTAAGCATGATGCGTCTTTTATCCATTTTTCCTTGACCAACCACTGTGTATACGGTACTCAATATAGCCAATTTCTTGGTGCTTCTTCCAAAAAGTGTGAACACTACATCTTGAAACCCCAGTCTTGTCACATATCATACACCATTGAAAGGTTCAACAAGGTCTCTTCCAGGCAAATCACTGCAGCCATTTAGCTACTGACAAGAAGAAGAAAATGTTTCACTGAAACAAAATGAAATAGGAGTATACGATCAATGGCCGCTGATCAGCTGCAGCGTTCACATGATACCCCTGCTAGATGTTAATCCCAACAGATCACACGGTCACAGTGCTGGCTACGGAGGAGAGAATACATTTTTGTTTTGTTTTTACCTCCCTAGACCCATCGAAAAGAGTTTGTCCAGTAGTGGACAACTCCATTAATGTATATGAGACACGGACAATACAGTATGTTGCAAATGTCTTTGGTTCCATAAATTAAGCTTCAAACAGACTTCAGAAAATTTAGAAATTCTATGGTATCTTTAATCCTATACTGTATGTACACTACTTACCTTTAAATCCCTTAACTTTTTTTCACATTGGTGGTAACTTTCTTTTGAAGATTTGATATTTTCAGGATTACATTTAATTTTCCTTGCCACTATTTTGTGGACATGAAGAGGACTTATAATTTTAAGGTTGAGGGTAGACTTAAATACGTTAGCCACTACTTTTACATTGACAGACTATCCTTAGGAAAGGTCATCAATGTCTGATTGGCTGGGATCTGACACCTGTCGATCAGCTGTTCCCGATGCCACCGCCGGCAGCAAGCAGCCGGAAATGCTCAGTTCTGGAATTGCTTTGTCAACTGATAGTGGGCGTGGCTGGGAACTGCACATCCTATTGATTTGGATGTGCAGTATCTGCCCGCGACCGCTATCAATTGATGGGGCAGATCTGGAAGTGAGCATTTCAGGTTGCCTGCTGCTGCAGAGAGGACCAAAAGCATCTGATCGATGGAGGTGCGGGGTGTCGCAACCTGGCTGATCAGATATTGGTGACCTATCCTAAGGATAAGCCATTAATGTAAAAGTAGTTGACAGCCTCTTTAAGTCCATTTAGTTCAACCTACACTACAGTTCAAAAGTTTAGGGTCACTTAAATATTTCCTTATTTTTGAAAGGAAAGCAAATTTTTTTCAATGAAGCTAACATTAAATTAAACAAAAATACACTCTATACATTGCTAGTTGAGCATTACATGTGTTGATTCCATTAAACTCTCAAAATGGCCAGAAAAAGAGAACTTTCATGTGAAACGCGACAGTCTATTCTCGATATCCCATGCGAGACATTGCCAAGAAACTGAGGATTTCCTACAACGGTGAGTACTACTCCCTTCAGAGAAGAGCACAAACAGGCTCTAACCAGAGTAGAAAGAGAAGTGGGAGGCCCCGCTGCACAATTGAGCAACAAGACAAGAACATTAGAGTCTCTAGTTTGAAAAATCTATGCCTCACAGGTCCTCAACTGGCAGCTTCAATAAATAGTACCTGCAAAACACCAGTGTCAACGTCTACACTGAAGCGGCGACTCCGGGATGCTGGCCTTCAGGGCAGAGTGGCAAAGAAAAAGCCATATAAGAGACTTGCTAATAAAAGGAAAAGATTAATATGGGCAAAAGAACACAGACATTGGATAGAGGAAGATTGGAAAAAAGTGTTATGGACAGACAAATCGAAGTTTGAGGTGTTTGGATCACACAGAAGAACATTTGTGAGACACAGAACTACTGAAAAGATGCTGGAAGAGTGCCTGACGCCATCTGTCAAGCATAGTGGAGGTAATGTGATGGTCTGCGCTTGCTTTGGTGCTGGTAAAGTGGGATATTTGTTCAAGGTAAAAGGAATTTTGAATAAGGAAGGCTATCACTCTATTTTGCAACGCCATGCCATACCCTGTGGACAGCGCTTGATTGGAGCCAATTGTATCTTACAACAGGACAATGACCCAAAGCACACCTCCAAATTATGCTTGAACTATTTAGGGAAGAAGCAGGCAGCTGGTATGCTATCTGTAATGGAGTGGCCTGACCAGTTACAAGATCTCAACCCTATTGAGCTGTTGCGGGAGCAGCTTGACCGTATGGTACGCAAAAAGTGGCCATCAATCCAACCCAACTTGTGGGAGGCGCTTCTGGAAGCATGGGGTGAAATATCTCCAGATTAACTCAGCAAATTAACAGCTAGAATGCCAAAGGTCTGCAAAGCTGGAATTGCTGCAAAGGAGCATTCTGTGACGAAAGCAAAGTTTGAAGGAGAAAATTTTATTTCAAGTAAAAATCATTATTTCTAACCTCGTCAATGTCTGGACTATATTTTCTATTCATTATTAGAGATGAGCGAACCGGTCGTGGTTTGGCTCGAGTTCGGTTCGTCGAACAGAGGTCCCGCTCGAGTTCAGTTCGTCGAACGTTCGACGAACCGAACTCAAACCGCATAGGAAACAATGGCAGGCATTCACAAATACATAAAAACACCTAGAAAACACCCTCAAAGGTGTCCAAAAGGTGACAAACAACTCACAACACAACACAAACACATGGGAAAGTGACAAGGACATATACTCATGCGAAAACAAAAGAGCTGGACAAGGAAAAAGAGGAGGAGACACAGATATAGGCATGGCACGCCCTTCTAAAATCATGTAAAACACCGCAAGATGACTCCAAGCGGAGTCTCCCTTTTTTCCAAAAATTGGGCCACACACACACACCCACCCCTTCAGTGGCAGCAGTTGTGCCCCAGTTGTACACTTCACAGCTAGATTTGCATCAAGCACTTTCAAAAATACGCCATTCTTAACTGTCCCCAGGATGACACCGGGGTAGGTAGCAAAGTCTTTGCTGAACCATGACTTGTTCATCTTGGCTCCTTTTAAAAAACACAGCAAGCAAGGGTTACTCCAAGCGGAGTCTTCTTTTTTTCCAAAAATTGGGCCCCACACACACCCACCCCTTCAGTGGCAGCAGTTGTGCCCCAGTTGTACACTTCACAGCTAGATTTGCATCAAGCACATTCAAAAATACGCCATTCTTAACCGTCCCCAGGATGACACCGGGGTAGGTAGCAAAGTCTTTGCTGAACCATGACTTGTTCATCTTGGCTCCTTTTAAAAAACACAGCAAGCAAGGGTTACTCCAAGCGTAGTCTCCCTTTTTTCCAAAAATTGGGCCACACAGACACCCTATCAGTGGCAGCACTTGTGCCCTAGTTGCAAACAGGATGTTTTGATTTGCATCAAGCACATTCCAAATCCACAAGCATTTACTCTCCCCAGGATGACACAGGGGTAGTAAATTCCTTGTGGATCCATGACTTGTTCATTTTGATTAACGTTAGTCTGTCCACATTGTCACTGGACAGACGCGTGCGCTTATCTGTCAGCACACACCCAGCAGCACTGAAGACACGTTCAGAGACAACGCTGGCAGCTGGACGCGACAAAATCTCCAAGGCGTAAGTTGAGAGCTCTGGCCATTTTTCAAGATTTGAAGCCCAAAATGAGCAAGGCTCCATTTGCAAAGGCATGGCATCGATGTTCATTTGGAGATACTCCTGTATCATCCTCTCCAGCCGTTGACTATGTGTCAGACTTGTTGTCTCTGGTGGCCTTGCAAAGGACGGTCTAAAAAAATTATGAAAAGATTCCATAAAATTGCCGTTACCAGCACTAGATACGGTGCTACTGGTACGGGTAGACTGTTGAAGATGACGAGACCGTCCCATGTTTGTCAAGTTACAACTGGGAGATTCACTTCCTGCACCTGCACGGTTGTTTGGTGGAAAAGCCGAGCTAAGATCGAGTAACAGCTTCTGCTGATACTCCTGCATACGTGCGTCCCTTTCTATGGCTGGAATTATGTCACAAAATTTGGACTTGTACCGGGGATCTAATAGTGTGGCAAGCCAGTAGTCATCATCACTTCTAATTTTGACAATACGAGGGTCATGTTGGAGGTAGTGCAGCAAGAAGGCGCTCATGTGTCTTGCGCAGCCATGCGGACCAAATCCACGCTGTGTTTGTGGCATAGAGGTGCTAACCGTTCTTTCTTCCTCTGACATCTCCCCCAACCTCTTTCAACTGAAATTTGACCAAGGTCTCCCTCATCCGCTGAGTCTTCCATGTCCATGGACAGTTCGTCATCCATTTCTTCTTGTTCTCCTGCACCTTCCTCAACATTTCGCCTGCTACCATGCGCCCTTGTTGATCCCTGTCCCCCATGGTCCCATGCCTGCCGCGTTGGTGATGATGAACGTCTGGACCTTGGTGATGTTGTTGTGTCTTGCGCATATGAATCCTCCTGTAGTTCCTCCCCTTCCTGTTGTCTCACCCCCTGACTCTGAATAGTGTTTAGCGTGTGCTCCAGCATGTAAATGACTGGAATTGTCATGCTGATAATGGCATTGTCATATTCGTCGCCATGTCGAAACTGTGCAGAAGGGTGCATAGGTCCTTGATCTGAGACCACTCCATCAGGGTGATCTGCCCCACCATTGCATCTCGTTGGCCCAGGCTATACGTATATATTGCACCAGGGCTCGGCGGTGCTGCCACAGTCGCTGTAACATGTGGAGAGTCGAATTCCAGCGTGTCGGCACATCGCATTTCAGGCGATGAACCGGCAGGCCGAAAGACTTCTGGAGCGATGCAGGCGGTTGAACGGCGGAAGTGAGCAGACAGTTTTCATGCCCTGGTCAGAAGGCCATCTAGGCCGGGATAGTGTGTTAAAAATTGCTGGACAACAAGGTTCAACACGTGAGCCATACAAGGCACGTGTGTCACCTTGCCTAGGTGAGGGCCGCACCTAGGTTTGCAGCATTGTCGCACACGGCCTTACCAGGCTGCAGGTTGAGTGGAGACAACCATTTATTAAACTCGGACCGCAGAGCTGACCACAACTCCTCAGCTGTGTGACTCCTATTCCCAAGACGTCAAGCTAAAGACCGCCTGATGCCGTTGCGCTCTGCTGCCAGCATAGTAATGAGGGGTGCGTGATTCCTTCTGCGCAGTGCGAACGCTGGTGGCCTGACCAGGCAGGCTTGGGGCGGAGGTAGAGGACCCATGTTACGGTTGCTGCGAGCACTGGAGATTATGTCCAGATTTCTTGCTACTGCACATGTGCGAGCGCTGGAGACTAAGTCCAGATTTCTTGCTACTGCACATGTGCGAGCACTGGAGACTAAGTCCAGATTTCTTGCTACTGCACATGTGCGAGCGCCGGAGACTAAGTCCAATCTTGGAGCCATTGCACATGTGCGGGTGACATCATCGCTGACACTAGGTCACATATCTCTGACACCTTCTATGCCGATTGGTCGCTGGTCATGTGCTTGTGACGTCTTGCTCGGTGATAGGCCAGCATGACGTCACTCCTGTCGTTCTGGCAGCGGATTGGCTCTGGTGTCCTCCATCTTGGATGAGGCACAGAGGCTATATAAGACCCTGACACACGCCGCATGGTGCTCAGTCCTCTTGGTTCATGCATATGAGTAGACGCTCTGTGCGCGTTCCTCTAGGCATTCCTCTGTCTATGCTAGGTGAGCGCTACCGGCAGGGTAGCGTTCTTATACCTTACAGCTTCGGCTGCTGTCCGTATCCTTACCTCTTAGGGGAGCGGACATAGGCAGGTGCCTGAGGCACATGGTCTGGCTGGGCCTTGTGATTCTACTCGTAGGTGGACGTTGCCGCTAGGGTAACGTTCCTTATACTGCGTCTGGCAGTTGTTCGTATCCTCGCACACTAGGGGAGCGAACAGAGGTAGGAGCTTTGTGCGGCTTACGCTGCTGTTCGTCTCTTTTGCACCACTAGAAGAGCGGACCTAGGCAGGTGCCATATCTAGTGGTTCGTGTCCTCGCACACTAGTGGAGCGAACGCAGGTAGGAGCTTTGTGCGGCTTATGCTGCTGTTCGTCTCTTTTGCACCACTAGAAGAGCGGACCTAGGTAGGTGCCATTTCGCACACATTGCCTTTGTCTCTGTGATTATTAACAGAGATCATTCCACACACCCTCCAAGTAAGGGAGGAATTGCTTTACTTACTTATTATATTTACTTACTTATTATATCCTTCTGTGAGTTAACAGAGGTATTGCACTCTGCCATAGTCTGCAGCAAAGTCTTTGCACGGTGGACCCTGACTGTCTGATACTCCTTTCGGTTATTATCAGACAGCCCCCCGTAACAACCCAGATGAGGTGGAGGAGGCAGAAGCAGTGGCGGAACTTGGACAGACAGAGGATTGACATACAAGTCGTGGGGACGGCAAGACTTGTGCAGCAGACCCTTCACCATCTATCACCATAGTTACCCAGTGCCCAGTCAGCGACATGTAACGTCCCTGTCCATGCTTACTGGTCCAAGTATCGGTGGTGAAATGCACCCGTTGACACACAGAGTTTCTCAAGGAAGCGGTGATGTTGTGTGCGACATGCTGGTGTAGCGCGGGCACACCTTTCTTAGAGAAGTAGTGGCGACTGGGCATCTGGTACTGGGGCACAGCGACAGACATAATGTCTCTAAAATCCTGTATGTCCACCAGGCGGAAAGACAGCATTTCGATAGCCAAGAGCTTACAGAGGGATAAAGTCAACCTCTTAGCTTTGTTATGGGTCGCAGGAAATGGCCTTTTATTTGTACATATCTGAGGGACAGAGATCTGGCTGCTGTGTGTAGACGGTGTTGAGTAGGGTGTCCCTGGAAAAATGCAGCTTTGTGAGGAAAGTGCAGGCGTAGACATGATGTCGCCTTCATCCAACGTTGGTGCTATCGATGTCTGAGAGAGCTGTACACACGTACTTGTTTCCCCTTCCAAACCAACTGACGACCTACCAAGCAAACTGCCTGTTGCGGTTACAGTGGTGGAAGTTGTGCGTGGAAAACCAGGTGTGACAGCTGTCCCCACAGTCCTAGAAGATGAAGAGCGCGCGGATGCACTAGAAGGGGCAGGCGGTGGATGGTTCGCTCCGCTAGGCCGCATTGCAGCACGGTGAGCTTCCCACCGGGACATATGATATTTATTCATGTGACGATTCATGGAAGAAGTTGTCAAATTGCTGAGGTTTTGCCCTCTACTAACAGAATCATGACAAATTTTACAGATCACATAATTTAGGCGATCTTTTGCTATGTCAAAAAAGGACCAGGCTAGGCAAGGCTTAGAGGGCATGCGACCTGCTGATCCACCCCGACTAGTGCTCAGACGCACAGTGGTGGCTGAGGATGCAGTTGTAGACGTGCTCCCAGTACTCCTACTCTGTCCAGGAAGGCGCAAGGTAACTTCGTCGTCAGTTGCATCCTCCTCCACCGTCTCTGTTGACCTCCTCGAGGGCCTGACTGTGGGTTGACAGTAGGTGGGATCTAGAACTTCCTCATCAATTGTTGTGTTTGCATTCCCCTCACCCTCAGACCGAGCCTCTTCTTGCCCTGACCGAATATTTAAGTTGTCATCCCAATCTGGTATCTGCGTCTCATCGTCATCAGTATGTTCCTCATTGTCTATAACAACAGGTGTTACAGTTTGTGAAAAAGGGTCAACATTATGCTCAGAATTGTGGTCCTCACGGCCTGAATCAGAGTCACAAAGGTTCTGGGCATCACTGCAGACCATTTCCTGGTCTGTACTCACTGTAGCTTGGGAGCAGACCTCTGATTCCCAGGCTATAGTGTGACTGAACAGCTCTGCAGACTCAGCCATTTCAGTTCCACCATACTGTGCAGAGCAGATGGAGACTTCAGAGCTGGGAGAAAGCAAGTTTGATTGGGATGACAACTCAGATGACTGGTGTTTTTTGGATGCGGTAGTTGAGGTGGCGGAGAGGGCACTTGTTGGACCACTTGAGATCCATTCAAGCATTTTCCTTTTTTGGCCATCATCTACCTTTGTTCCAGTTGTTTGTGTCCGTAAAAAAGGGAGCACATCGGATTGTCCACGGTAAGTAGTAGACATCTTACTTTTGCTGGAAGATGGTCTATCTTCAGCAGATGATAATGGAGCTTTGCCACCTTCCCCACGGACAAACCCTTTTTTTCTTTTCCAACACGCCTCTTCCCCTTTCCACCAGCATCTGTCATTTTGCCACTCATTTTGATTGCGACAAGATTGTGCACTTAAAATGTGGTAGTAAAAATTGAGAGGTGGTGTAGATTGTAGCGGTGGTCTAGCTTTATTAACAGCAGAATAAACAACAATAATTATCCCTGACAATGCAACTACGGCCCTTAAACTGGCAGCAGTGTTTGCTAGTATAATGGCTTAGTAACAATGAGTTTGAGTGTGCAATGCAGGCAGACGTGCTGCAAATATCTTTGCACTAGTGGGACAATACAGAAGTCCAACAGCCACTTTTAGGATGCCACTAAGTTCACTCAGTGTTTGCTAGTATAATGGCTTAGTAACAATGAGTTTGAGTGTGCAATGCAGGCAGACGTGCTGCAAATATCTTTGCACTAGTGGAACAATACAGAAGTCCAACAGCCACTTTTAGGATGCCACTAAGTTCACTCAGTGTTTGCTAGTATAATGGCTTAGTAACAATGAGTTTGAGTGTGCAATGCAGGCAGACGTGCTGCAAATATCTTTGCACTAGTGGAACAATACAGAAGTCCAACAGCCACTTTTAGGATGCCACTAAGTTCACTCAGTGTTTGCTAGTATAATGGCTTAGTAACAATGAGTTTGAGTGTGCAATGCAGGCAGACGTGCTGCAAATATCTTTGCACTAGTGGGACAATACAGAAGTCCAACAGCCACTTTTAGGATGCCACTAAGTTCACTCAGTGTTTGCTAGTATAATGGCTTAGTAACAATGAGTTTGAGTGTGCAATGCAGGCAGACGTGCTGCAAATATCTTTGCACTAGTGGGACAATACAGAAGTCCAACAGCCACGTTTAGGATGCCACTAAGTTCACTCAGTGTTTGCTAGTATAATGGCTTAGTAACAATGAGCTTGAGTGTGCAATGCAGGCAGAGGTGCTGCAAATATCTTTGCACTAGTGGGACAATACAGAAGTCCAACAGCCACGTTTAGGATGCCACTAAGTTTCCTCAGTGTTTGCTAGTATAATGGCTTAGTAACAATGAGTTTGAGTGTGCAAAGGGCAGGAGGGTACAGTGGCAGGGTTGTGGGGCTCTGGGTAGAGGAAAGGAAGCCTGCCTTTCTATCCCTCCTAATGGGGAAATGCAGCGAGAAAATCCCTGACCTTAGCTACACAGACGCTGTTATCTTGTGTAGCTGTTAAACTCTGTTTTCATGGACCTGTCACCTATGGCTCTGACCCTGCCGGTATTAGCCCTTAAAAGGACTGATAGAAACTTCTATCCCTATTCTGTACAGCGCTGTGTATAGAGCGTACACAGCAGTATCGGAGATAGGAGCTGCGCCAGTGATGACTGACACCAAGGACGCAGAAGGCAGATAATGGCGTGCTGGAGGAAAATGTCAGTTTTTATAATGCAGGGACATGTGATATGGACATCCTATCACACATGCCGTTGCTTCTCTGGCTAAAAGTCCACTTAGCTGTGTGTGTGTCTGGGATTGGCTGACATGCTGGCCCGCCCCACTACACGCGCGCGCTTAGGGAAGGAAGACAAGGAAAAAAAAAAAATGGTGATCGCCATTATCCATACAGCAGTGATCTGAATGCACTGTTCCCGCACACTATACACTGAAATTTCATAATAGTGTGAGTTACAGAGTGACTTACACTATTACAGCGGAAAGCAAGCTAGTAATTAGCTGGTCTTTTTGCTGCTAGAACCGTTCTCGAACGTATCTAGAACTATCGAGCTTTAGCAAAAAGCTCGAGTTCTAGTTCTATCTAGAACAGCCCCCAAAATCACTCGAGCCGTGAACTGGAGAACCTCGAACCGCGAACCGCGCTCAACTCTATTCATTATGCAACTCATTTGATAAATAAAAGTTTGATTTTTCATGGAAAAGACAAAATTGTCTGGGTGACCCCCAAACTTTTGAACTGTAGTGCATAGCCTAATTGTTAATTAACTTTTATGAACAGTAACTGGGAAGAATGTAATGAAATTTTAAATTTTGTGTCACCAGGCGGCATAAATAACTGGTTACCTATTTCTCAGTAACATTATGGCAAAACCAAATCTACCGTATACTTTTTATGTTTTGCTACGTGTGCATAATAAAACCATTAAAAATAATATGTTTTTGAGTCACCATATTATAAAAGTAAAAACATTTTTATTTTTACATTTTTCAGTAAATCAGAGCTTTTTTTGCAGGATGAGCTCTGGTTTTGTTACGCAACATATTGAATACAAATTTCTTTTTATTCCATATTTTTTTTTTAATATATTGCAAAGAATGCATTTTAAGAGCCATCTTTAAATCAAATGATCTGTAAATCACCAGAATTGTAGTGAAAGAAATACAAAAGAATGTAAATGCTAAAATATAATAATAATAATTGTATTCATTTATATAGCGCTATTAACTCCACAGCGCTTTACATACATTGGCAACACTGTCCCCATTGGGGCTCACAATCTAGAGTCCCTATCTGTATGTCTTTGGAGTGTGGGAGAAAACCCACGCAAACACGGGGAGAACATACAAACTCCTTGCAGATGTTGTCCTTGGTGGGATTTGAACCCAGGACCCCAGCGCTGCAAGGCTGCAGTGCTAACCACTGAGCCACCGTGCCGCCCATCTAAAAATCCCCAAAAAAATGATCTTACATATTTTTACATGACCAACAAAATACATACGTGAAAGTTTTTATTGATAAAAAGGCAATTTTTTTTACAAACCTTAAAATTTTTTTTTTTTTTTAAGTTTTTTTTATATTTATTGATTCCACAAGAAGACTTATACAAAATGAAAAAAACATACATTTGTATTGTACCGAGCTTCACGGCTTAATTTTGATACAATTTCTTCAATTGAAATTTCTCAACAAATACACTACGTATAAACCCAGACTAAGACTACACATTATTTACTGCACCATCCAGACAATCTTCAGGCATGTTGGAGGAAAAGATGTTGGCTGCATTTACTGAATGTGTGCGCGTTACCTGTTCTGTGTAAATTTCATATTGGGGGTTACAATGATAATAGTATTTTCATAGATAGAAACGTTCTGCTTCCCAGCTCTGCTTTTTACTACTGTATAAGAGCTAGAAAACATAAGGGACGTTTTTGTGGCAGATAATTCCTTTAGAAGCACTAGAGGTGGAAAGTTGAACAGAGGACAGACTTAAAGGGGACGTTTCACATTTCAATGATAAGATTAGAAAACATTCATTATTTGCATGCAGTATGATGTTTTGCTCCTCAAAAAATTAAACCATAGTAATGATGACTTGTTACTAATGTTTCTCCTTAGTGAATGCACAGATCCTCTATGCATAAAACTGTAACAATGCAGTTGTGGTGGATGTCACAGGGCAGACAGCAGTAGTAGTCATGGTAGCAGGGGACGACAGGTCACAGCACAGCCTGTCGGTAACCCCTCGCCTCCCCTTCACCGCACCATACACAGGAGGATTCTGCATCAGTTTTAGGCAACACCACATTCATATTCTCAGGAAATAAAGTCCAGTCAAAGTTTCTTTTCTCAAAACAAGCCAACTTTATTTTCCACTATCTTTCACATAATCTTAGTTTGTGCTTCGCCGGCACTGGTACTCTTCCCATAGGGGTTCCTTACATATTTTCCTCTCATACATAATTTAGCAGCAGTCTGTATCTCTGGCACATGGGTACTCTCTGTCACCTCTAGGCCTCTCATTCCATCAGTACACTTCACACTCGTACGAATCTGGTCATGAAGTCGATTGAGTCAATTCACCCACCCACAGGGGACGCTAACACGTGAGAAAAACTGCAACCGACAGGGCTCTCCTATCCATACCCAGGCCATCCAGCCATACCCTTCTACCTGAGGGTGTACTGACCTTTCAGTAAGTGAGGAATTCTTAGAGTATTAGCAGCCAGATGAAATGGACGCCAGACCCTTGACCGTTGGACTAAATTCCTCTACTTGGGGGACACGGCTGACCAATCTGGACTGGATACTGCATGTCACGGCCGCAGAGGCGACCCATTGGATCAGAATCTTCATAGTGAGGTTATTACTCGTACATCTTCCCAGGGACTCTCCTGCCCCCTCCCCATTGTCTCTTTCTTATATACCCCTATCCTTCTCCTACTACTACTCTCTCCTTGCCCACCTAGGTGCCAGGACAACTGTGCTGCAACACTGCCACCTGGTGGTGATATTACACAAGGCATTTACATTTTGTTTCACAGGACATCAGTGTACCGGCTACACATGCAGGGGTGGGCCTAACCCTAACACACCTACACAGTGACATGACAAGATTCTGCATAACTAATCATATGCTAAATAGTTATTTATAAAATAAAGGTAGTATCATGCTCAAAGTTATAGTGGATGATGAGATATGGAGCCTGGAAGTGAAAAGTTCAAACATTGTTACCTTTTTGCTTGTCACTGTAAGTCAAATGTTTCCCCAAAATCCTTAGAATGTAAGCCCGCAAGGGCAGGGTCTTCTTCCCTCTGTGCTAGTCTGTCTATTGTAACTTGTATATGTATTCTGTATGTAACCCCTTCTCATGTACAGCACCATGGAATCTATGGTGCTCTATAAATAAATATTTATAATAATATTAATAATAAATAATAATAAAAATAATAATAATAATAATAATAAAAAAACAGAATCTCCTTTTGCAGACACATGTTTTAGGGTGTTGCCCCTCTTCAGTGCAAAACAGGAGATCTGATTTGCCTAGATGAGAGGCCTCTAACTGGAAGTCTAAGGGGGAACATTTCTCATTGTTCAGAGTGACAAGGTCCTAATGTACAATAATACTAGAAATTCTAATATGATGAGCTCATGGTCCTTTCTATATGTAAACAGATATGGGTAATTATAGGTTTTAAAATATGTTATACAATTAGTTAAATACAATTCTATCAATTAAGCTACAACTTATAATATTTCCTATTATTTGGATAATCTATTATAGGGGATAAAGGTGTCAGTAATGTATACAAAGAAAATACAGCTCTGGGGTGTGGACTATTTTGATAAGTCTGAACTATGCTGTAGATCTAATTACTAGAAACTTACAGCAAATTGTCATGTAGCTGCGTAGGCGAAGACACTGCAATGTTCATAGATAAACTTCCAGCGCTACCACAGGTCACAGGCAACAAAGAGGTGTCATGTCTTGAATATGACACAATGCAGGTATTGTACTGAACATAACATTGGTAAGAAACAAGTCTCAGGGCACAATTCATGTAGGAAGTAACTGTGAAATGGTGCCAATACTAAGTGGTGATAAAAAGTAGAAAAAGGTAGGCATTGCCTAACCATAAAGTTGAGGTACAACAGATATGATTAAAGGGAACCTGTCAGGTCCAATATGAACCCAGAACCACGAGCAGTTCTGAGTGCATATTGCTAATCCCTGCCTAACTGTCCCTGTATACACTAGGATAGATAAAGAAATCTTCAGAAAAAGTATTTCTAAAGATCTTTTATCGTATGCTAATGAGCGAGGGCTAGTCCCCTGGGCGTTAGTTCCCCTGGCTAGTCGGCTCCATTAGCATGTTAGTACGTCCCTGTGTGTGTACTAACATGGTAATGAATGTGCAGCATCAGAGGATGATCTCACTCACCTCTCCAACTGCCGTCGCGTCCGACTCTGGACTTCATCTCAGTGCGCATGACTCCGGAGTTTCTGTCATGTGGACAGCCCTTCTGACATGTCTGTGGATCCTATGATTTTAATAATTCCACTTTACCTTCTTGGTGTTGCAAATTCTATGTTTAGAAGTTAGAAGTGAATATTAACTATAAGTCAAAATGATCCTCATAATAAACTATAATGTGTAGGTGTTCATTCATGTAAAAATAAAAAAGCAAGTATTTACAAGAAAAGAATCACGTATCTAATTAATACCAATGGGTAAAACCTTACACTAAATGGGATGCATACAACAAAGGTAATTAAAGTGCTTATGTTGCGGGCAGGGGTGACTGACCATGGCAGGGAAGGCTACCTGAGGCGCTCGGATCCAAGATCGTGGCTGTGGCTAGAGTGGCAGCCAGATCCAGGGCTCGCGCAGCAGCCCGCCGCCCACAACAATAAAAAGGCGGTAGTTACAAGGGAAGAGTTTGTCAGTGACGTCACCTATGGGTTGCGGTGATGGTTGGTGACACCGCCACTGCCTTGGTATGGGGCGCCCGGGGCTGATGGAGCGGGGCAGCAGGATGGTTTCCCCTCCACGGGTAGGGGAGGTGTTGTCCCAGGGCCCAAGTGTACGGGGGAAAGATGCTGCGTAGCGTATTCTGCAGGGCTGGACTGGGTGGTATTGGTGTACTCACAGTTCTATAGGAATTCACACAAAGTCCAAGTGGTAAACCAACTTGCCAGTGACCGTTGACCTCTGGCGGGTTTCTTTGGGTCCCACACCCCTGTAGAGCAAACAGGGGTCCCTTCCTCCTGCACTTAGTGTTTGTGTCCTTAGTTTGACTACTCCGCTTGAAACGGGGAAGTCCACTCCCGGTGATTCTGTGTGTTGGGAGCTGTGGCCTATGACAACTGAACCGTTAGATCTTAGCAGGCAATTGTGGAGCACTATCCCCCTCGTTGGGCTTTCGTCTCGCTTTCTGGGCTTGCTGGTGGGACAAGATGTGGAATCTTGTCCCCTGCTGGCTAATTGACAAGGGTAAATAGCAGTATACCAAAACTCGGTGGATCCACAGTAATCAACCTAATTAGCTGGATCAGACGTGAACAAAAAAGACTAACTTAAAAAATAACTTTTAATATATATGCGGATAAAAGTGAGCAAAAGCTCACAGGTTAGAAACATAGGTGGCTCAAATCCACCCAGAATACTAAAATTGGGCTAAATATCAAGGGCCCAAAGCAGTATGCCTCAGTAAGGTACCACAGTAAACCAGATTCCAAACCTATGGTATAATAGTCCTACCTGAAGCAAAGACACACAAAAAATGCAAACAGAGCCCCATCCAGGGGGAAAATGTATATCTGTGTGTATCAAAAAGAACCTCCTAAACCATTGTCAACCGTATATTTCATAAATCCCACACCACGTGGGAACGGTCTTACCAGGTCCGGAGATTACACGGGCATTAAAGAAAGGTTATTGGTTCAGGCAGGGGGCTGTTTAAACAGCATATCCAGATCCCTCAGAGACCTCAACCAAATCAGGCATGTAGTCGCAGTGCCCACTCCCAACGTTTCAAAGAGCAGATCATCAGGGGAGTTCCAATGGGAAAATGCAGTCAAACGGTATCTTCACCGGATGACGATCAAAAGATGCCCAAGTCACTGTAGAAAAAATACATAGAATAAGCCCTAGGGCTGCCAATCGGGCCATATATGTCAAGCCCATAAGTTCCCAACACTCACCACATCATGGCGTACAGGCCGGCGCATGCGCAATTGGGTCCGGACCCAATTGCGTATGCGGCGTGCTATTTATGGAGCGTCCTTCGGACGCTAAGCTCGGCATTTATGAATTTTGGGTCAGGCCTGTACGCCATGATGCGGTGAGTGTTGGGAACTTATGGGCTTGACATATATGGCCCGATTGGCAGCCCTAGGGCTTATTCTATGTATTTTTTCTACAGTGACTTGGGCATCTTTTGATCGTCATCCGGTGAAGATACCGTTTGACTGCATTTTCCCATTGGAACTCCCCTGATGATCTGCTCTTTGAAACGTTGGGAGTGGGCACTGCGACTACATGCCTGATTTGGTTGAGGTCTCTGAGGGATCTGGATATGCTGTTTAAACAGCCCCCTGCCTGAACCAATAACCTTTCTTTAATGCCCGTGTAATCTCCGGACCTGGTAAGACCGTTCCCACGTGGTGTGGGATTTATGAAATATACGGTTGACAATGGTTTAGGAGGTTCTTTTTGATACACACAGATATACATTTTCCCCCTGGATGGGGCTCTGTTTGCATTTTTTCGTGTGTCTTTGCTTCAGGTAGGACTATTATACCATAGGTTTGGAATCTGGTTTACTGTGGTGCCTTACTGAGGCATACTGCTTTGGGCCCTTGATATTTAGCCCAATTTTAGTATTCTGGGTGGATTTGAGCCACCTATGTTTCTAACCTGTGAGCTTTTGCTCACTTTTATCCGCATATATATTAAAAGTTATTTTTTAAGTTAGTCTTTTTTGTTCACGTCTGATCCAGCTAATTAGGCTAATTGACAAGGGGCTTGAAGCAGTCCTCGCCCTAGGGTCTAGGCACCCCGACTGTGCACGGCCTCCGGACCGGATTCCCGCTGTCGGCACCGGCGGGCTACAACCCTGCCCTGGTCCACTTAAGGTCTCCCGCGACCGGATCTCCATCGCCTGTGGCCCTGTCTGCCGACTGCCACCTAGTCAGTAGTCCGGTAGTCCAGAGGCTCCAACCCCTGACTCCGCTGTCACTTCACACCCCTTTCACTTCCTCACTCCAAACTAGACTGTCTTGTTTCCTCAGAGAACACCTCAGGACCCCTAGGTGGGCGTCACCATCCACTTGGCCCCGCCCACTGTTGTCGCCCTATTGTCATGGGGGGTGACTAGGCTTTGCTGGCTGATGTTGTGTACCTGGGTGTGGGTTTGTGTTGGTATGCCAAGAAGGATGGAGTCCTGCACCTGGAAGATTTGTGCAGTCTCTGTGACAACCTGGTTTTGCCAGGGCGTCACACTTATGAAAATCAAAACCCCAATAAAGCATAAATATTAATGCTGCAGATTACAGCTAAGTGCAAAGACGACTATTAGGCTGTTTGAAGATGCTGCATTTTTTATGCAAATTTAGTGCAGATTTGGTGCAGCTTGTGGCCCAATTCTGCATGTCTCTCTTCATGCCAGCTATGCCAGCAAAGTCAATGAGAATTATGAAATGCTGCTTGTACGTTGCTTATTTTTACTTACAGATTTCGTGCAGAAAATAATCTGCAGCATGTGAATTGTTGTTGCGTTTTTTCCTGCGTTCCACCAATTGACCATTCAAAAAACGCATGGCACAAAAACGTGCCACAAACGCATAGTTTTTTTGGTGCATTTTTCTGCCAGAAGGTGCAAATATTATGCAAAAAAATTCTGCACCAAATCTGCAGCGTGCGCACATAGTCTTACTTATAACCAAATAAAATCAATGAATAATATGACTAATGCTGCATGTTGGGGAAGGGAGAAGGGGAATATACAGTGTTGCACAGAACTGTATCGCTACTTACTGAAGCTTCCTCAGGGAAAATGTGAAGTCTCTCTGTAGTATTGTGTTGTATGAACACTAAAAACATGGCTGAAATCCAAATTAATTAAATTACATTTAATTTTTATACTATTCTAGAATCAAAAAAGAAGGGAAACTAAAAAAAATGCTGATTACATGGGCACTAAAATCTTAATTATAAACAAAATAAGTCCTAAGATGCTCATACAGCTGAAACAGATGAAGGTCGAATGCTTGTTCAGCCATCAGCTATCGTTCCTAACTTTTCCCTTCATCACCTTCATGCTTTATTGCATGGCAATGGAAAGGAAGCTCCTGTCAGTGGCTTGTGTGCTGGGAGAAGAAAAGATTGGCCTTTTAATTTCAAATTGTCCAATTCTTCTCTCCCAAAAAAGTATCTGACAGGGGAGGGTCAAGAGTCTTAAACTTAATATTTGATGGCTGTTTAGTCCCTCTAAAATTGGTGGCTTTGGCCATCTTAATATATATTGGGGCCTTAAAAGGAATCTGTCAGCAGGATTTTGCTATGCAAGCTGAAGACATCATGCTGCAAGGGTTAAAACATACATTTCAGGGATGCCTGTCTTGTCACAGTCCGATCTGTTATTTTTTGTTATTTTTTGCTATAGGTGTTTAACAAGCAGGACTTCTCATTTCTCGGACTACAATGTCAAGTGCACGTCAGTCCGGCACTTTCCCTCCTCTGATTGATACCTCACTTTCAATGTACAATCTCTATAGAGAGCCTGGTTTAGGCGGGACAGCTCTCTCAGATCTGCTAGATTGCTAAATCTAAAAATTCTGATTGCGTCAGAATACGTGCACCCAGTAATCTAAGTGATACATCATTGGATTCAGGGTATCTTTGCCTACATCATGCTGCTCTCAGATGAGGTAGCAAAAACCGCTGACAGATTCCCTTTAAGGGCTCTTTTCCACTTGCGATTTTCATTTGCGGGTGCGATCCGATAAAATATTGGATCGTACTTGTACCAGTGTTAACCAGTGAGGCAGTGTCCTCTTTCCTTTTATGTCTCGACATGAATCATGCTCACCGTGCAATCCCAGCATGCTGCGTTTTGCAGTGACTATCGGCTCATGCACCCCCATCCAAGCCTATAGGATCATGCGAAACATTGCACTATACTCACATGTTATGCGACTGCAGTGCGATATACGCAGAGACAGACAGCGAAGGAGATGGAGAGAAAGTGCTCCCTCCCTCTTCTCCGAGGCTGTGATACGATCGCAAGATTGCTTACTGTCGCATGACCCTCGGCTGACGCACGTAGCAGAGGGTTATTAGCATATTGCTTCCGATGCTCTTGCATCGGAAGCGGTACGCAAGTGGAAAAGAGCCCTAAGGCTAAGGGCGGCTTTGCACACTACGATATCGCAGGTGCGATGTCGGTGGGGTCAAATTGAAAGTGACGCACATCCGGCATCGCATGCGACATCGTAGTGTGTAAAACCTAGATGATACGATTAACGAGTGCAAAATCGTCGTAATCGTATCATCGGTGCAGCGTCGGCGTAATCCATAATTACGCTGACGCGACGGTCCGATGTTGTTCCTCGTTCCTGCGGCAGCACACATCGCTGTGTGTGAAGCCGCAGGAGCGAGGAACATCTCCTACCGGCGTCACCGCGGCTTCCGTAGGATATGCGGAAGGAAGGAGGTGGGCGGGATGTTTACATCCTGCTCATCTCCACCCCTCCGCCGCTATTGGCTGCCTGCCGTATGACGTCGCTATGACGCCGCACTACCCGCCCCCTTAGGAAGGAGGCAGGTCGCCGGCAAGAGCGACGGTCGCAGGGTGGGTGAGTGTGTGTGAAGCTGGCGTAGCGATAATTTTCGCTACACCAGCTATCACACAATATCGTACCTGCGACGGGGGCGGGGACTATCGCATGCGACATCGCAGCATCGGCTTGCGATGTCGCAACGTGCAAAGCCCGCCTAAGGCTAGTCAGGCCATCATGTAGATGCTAAAAATCTTACGGCATTTTTTCTACAACAATTTCAAGCAGTTTGGTAATATTTATATTTGCATATAATTTTTATTGCAGGTGTTTAACATGTTTTATCAGCCAAAACCGCTTGAACCTCGGCTGCTGTTATAGGTATTAACCAAACTATAATCATAATGAAGTGAATAATAAAAGATTCTCAATTTCTCAATTTTTTTTTATCTCTAGGAAAAATCTTAAAAATGTTTTTGTAAGTTGTTTATATGTTAATAAAGTTGAAATTTTTTCACATGCAACAGTTTAGTTGATTTTCAGGGTATTTGAGTCTACTCCCTGAAGACTTTCTGTTGATTGATAGCCCTAAGGCTGGAGTCACACTTGTGAGTTACTTGGGTGTAAGTCGCGTGAGTCTCGCATCGTATCAATCACCCGGCACGGCCTGCCGCTCTCTGGTCAGCTGCATGCATTTCTATGCAGCTGACCAACTCCTATCTAGAGAGCAGCAGGCAGTGTTGGGTGATGCAGTGCGAGACTTAACCAAGTCACTTGCAAGTGTGACTCCGGCCTAATACAAAGGTACTCAGTGTAGAAACAGGAAAGATGCTCATTGTGCAATAATCTGGTTTAAAGGTTCTTTTTATTATTATTTAATTGATTGATTGATTGACAAGAAACAGTTTGCCAATACTAATATTGCTGCTGAAGGAATACCAGTTTTTGACAAAAACTTGGTTGAGAAATACAGGAGTAAGGCTGCTTTTACACTACGTTTTTTTAACATGCGTCCTGAACGTTTTTTTAACGCAAAAACGGATCCAGTGCAAATGCGTTTTCATTTCAATACATTTGCAATGGACTCGTGTCAACATGTGTTCACGTGCGTTTGTGTGCGTTATAGTGAGGATCCAGCGACTTGCAGTTTTTTTACTTTTTTCAAAAACGCTACTTGTAGCATTTTTGAGCTGCGTCCAAATACTGCAAATTGCTGGATCCTGACTATACTGCACACAAACGTATGTGAACGCTGGCATGCTGATAGACAGGATCCTGCTTGCTCTACTGAGCATGCCCAGAAACCAGCCTGGTGCGATCAGTCTCTTTCCCCCTCCCTCTCTCCCCCTCCCTCTCTCCCCCTCCATCTCCTCTCTCTCTCTCTCCCCCGCCTGAGTGCTGCGGAGGCTCGTAACCAAGGTAAATATCGGGTAACTTGCTTGGATACCCGATGTTTACCTTGGTTACGTGTGCAGGGAGCCCGGCTCCTAGCAGCTGCAGATGCTCGTAACCAAGGTAAATATCGGGTATCCAAGCAAGTTACCCGATGTTTACCTTGGTTACGTGCGCAGGGAGCTCGGCTCCTAGCAGCTGCAGATGCTCGTAACCAAGGTAAATATCGTGTAACTTACTTGGATACCGGATGTTTACCTTGGTTACTTGTGCAGAGAGTCCGGCTCCTAGCAGCTGCAGATGCTAGTAACCAAGGTAAATATCGGGTATCCAAGCAAGTTACCCGATGTTTACCTTGGTTACGTGTGCAGGGAGCTCGGCTCCTAGCAGCTTCAGATGCTCGTAACCAAGGTAAATATCGGGTAATTTACTTGGATACCCGATGTTTACCTTGGTTACTTGTGCAGGGAGTCCGGCTCCTAGCAGCTGCAGATGCTCGTAACCAAGGTAAATATCGGGTATCCAAGCAAGTTACCCGATGTTTACCTTGGTTACGTGTGCAGGGAGCTCGGCTCCTAGCAGCTGCAGATGCTCGTAACCAAGGTAAATATCGGGTAACTTACTTGGATACCCGATGTTTACCTTGGTTACTTGTGCAGGGAGTCCGGCTCCTAGCAGCTGCAGACGCTCGTAACCAAGGTAAAAATCGGGTATCCAAGCAAGTTACCCGATGTTTACCTTGATTACGAGCCTCCGCAGCTGTCAGATGCCGGCTACCAGTCTGTCACGTTCAGTTCCCCTCACTCCCGATCACATGACTCCAATGCCCGCCCATAAACTTCAAGTGACAAGGTCCTGCAAAAAAACACTTGCGTTTGCATGCGTTTTTCTTTTTAAAAACAGGATCCGCTTTTACAGCAAAAAAAGTTCATGACGCATGTTAAAAAAACGTAGTGTGAAAGCAGCCTAAAACAGCTAAAACATTCAATAATAGGGCAAGCTGGAAGCATGGGTGCAGGATTTAGTCTTCAAGTGACTGACAAGCTTCTTTAAGGGGATGTCACTGAAAAGGTTAAATCAAGCAGTCAAAGTATGTTTTTATAGGAAAAAGTATTGCTAGTATTTCTGACAAATACTTACTTCCTACTTATAAAGAAATGTGCTGCTTCAACTTTTTGACACATTTTGAACAAGCAATTTCAGTCTCGTCACAACACAGCTCAAAAGTTGACAAACGAGGTTGTTTGTGAAGATAGTTTTGTATATTATAGTGCACGATAGTTTACAATATTATTGTATTGAAGATAACATCCACCCTTAAAGGACAAATTTCATTTATACAGATTAAAAGTTCTAGTCTGAATTATTTCTTAATATATCGTTATGTATTTTTACGAAACATTCAGGATAATATACATTTGATGCATTGAACTAAGTGATTAACCTGTATACAGTGAACTCCCTCTAGTGGTGGCTGCAGGCAGACTGCATTTTTCCATTTTCTGCTGTGATTGTTCTGATGAATAAACAGCTCTATATCCGAAATTCCTAGCTCCAGATGCAAAATAGATACATCTTTGAAGGTCAAGTTGGATTATGGTGTTTTCATTCAAAGAGATGACAATCAAGTGTGAGTGGGTGACCTGTTTTATTTAAGGAACAGGGATCTATCAGAGTCTGTACTTTATAATATATGTTTATGGAGTGTATCATGGCATGAACAAAGAAGATTCCTGAGGACCTCAATAAGAAGAGTTGCTACTCATCAGGCTGTAAAAGGTTATAAAACAATCTCTAACAAATTTGGACAGATTGTGTTCAAATAGAGGAAATTCAAAAGACCATTATTACCCGCCCTAGGAATGGATGACCAACAAATATTAGTGCAAAAGCAAAGCGTTTAATAATCCACGAGATCATAAAGAAACACAAGGTACCTTCTAAGCAGCTAAAGGCCTCTCTTACATTAGTTAATGTTTATGAGTCGACTATTAAGAAGACACTAAACAACAATGGTGTGCAAGACAGGATTGCAAGGAGAAAGCCACTGCTCCCAAAATAAACATTGTTGCCTGGGTGCAGTTTGGATACTGCACTGCCCTTAGACATGCAGATGTCTGTTGCAGCAATGTTTTGTCGAAGGATGAAAACAAAATAGAGCTTTTTGGTTTATATGAGAAACATTTGGAGAAAGAAAAACACTGCATTATAGCATGAAAAACTAAATCTGTAAAATATGGTGGTGGTAATATCATGGTTTGGGCTTTTTTTGCTGCATCATGTCTAGGACAGCTTTTCATCATCGTTTGATCAATGAATTCCAAACTTTGTCAGCAAGTTCTAATGGAAAATAACAGGACCATGTGTTCATCAACAGAAATTTGAGAGTATGAGTCATAGAGCAAGTCAATGATCAAGTACACAAGTCCTTCTACAAAAGAATGGTTAAAAAAGAAAAAAGATAAAGTTTTAGGATGGCCAAGTCAAAATCCTAACCTTAATTCAATAAAAATGTTGTGGAAAGATCTGAAGTGAGTGGTTCATGGGGCAAAACCCACCAACATAATATAGTGAAACTGTTATGGGCTAACATTTCTCCAAGCTGATGAGTAGGATCAAGGCCGGATTTACACATCTCTACAACCTAGGCTAAAACTCACATTGGTGTCACTCACTTCTAGTAATTCTGCTTCTGTCACAGTTAGAAGAAACAATGAAGGCGGAAACAAAAGCAGAAAGTCGGTGTTGCACTCACATCTTCCACAGTGTCTATCAACGGGGATCCAGGAAGTCCAGGCAGTGATGCAGAAAACTTGTCATGGGTATGATACAGTAACCAGGAGTAAGGGCAGTAAGGGAACCTAAACTGTCCCTTATTCCAGAGATAGGCTCAATGGTAGCTAGGTCTGGACCACCAGTGTGGCCCTAACTCCTAAGCAACCCTGGTCTAAGACCCCCTCTCCCCCACCCCCCGGGTAGGGCTGGGATAGGAGTAAAGAATTACAGAAATACCGACAGACAAGGGAAAACCAAAGCTTAAACTCACTGCAAGCACACACTGGGGAAGAGACAATACCTGTTCAGGTAGAAATAAAGAACAGGAAGGAAATAAACAAACAATGAGGATATTTGCACAGCACACCAAATAGCATACAACCGCTCACCAACAACTGGGTCACCATGCACAAAGTCTGATAACGCTAGCACTATCTTTGGCATGTGAGGCTAAGTTTAACCATCTTTTAAATGGCTGAGGCGGCTGTGATAGGACGTCAGCAATTTGAGACCCCAGCAGCCATTCAACAGCCAGTAGGAATTAACTGCTGTTAAACCGAAGACCAAAGAACAGAAAACAATTGACGCCCTACTCTGGCTGAGCAAGTAAAAAGCATCAGGTTACCTGCCAGACTCTGCAATGTGAACAGAGTCTGGAGACGCCATGACAAAACTGTAGCAATGAACTGCAGCACTGCAACGTAGCTCGTTTCTGGGAAAGACAGTGCAAGCTCTATAAATGGGCAATGTAAATGTACTCCATAATTTATTTAATATATATGAATGTAAATTTAAAAAACAGCATTTTTATATGACATTTTCTGAATAATACTGAAATGTGTAAATATTTTGTATTCTGTACATGCGCCCCCTTTACAGCTGTGCCCTAGGCCTTGGCCTAGGTTGGCCCAATGGGAAATCCAGCACTGTACAAGACTACTAGCCACCAATTACCAAAAACATTTAAATGCACAAGGAGGGGTCACTCCGAATACTGAATGCAAAGTCTCACGTACTTTTGCCAGTGACAGACGTGGGATAGTGTATCATTTTATAATTTTTTCCCATTTACAAATTGACCACTATTTTTGACCAATTTCTTTCATTTCGTTCTGTTAAGGCCACGTCACACTAAGCAACATCGCTAGCAACATCGCTGCTGAGGCATGACTTTTGTGACGTAGCAGCGATGTTGCTAGCGATGTTGCTGTGTGTGACATCCAGCAACAACCTGGCCCCTGCTGTGAGGTCGTTGGTTGTTGCTGAATGTCCTGGACCATTTTTTAGTTGTTGCTCTCCCGCTGTGAAGCGCAGATCGCTGTGTGTGACAGCGAGAGAGCAACAACTGAATGTGCAGTGAGCAGGAGCCGGCTTCTGTGGACGCTGGTAACCAATGTAAATATCGGGTAACCAAGAAGCCCTTTCCTTGGTTACCTGATATTTACCTTCGTTACCAGCGTCCACCGCTCTTACGCTGTCAGTGCCGGCTTCCTGCTCCCTGTACACATAGTCAGACTACACATTGGGTAATTAACCCGATGTGTACTGTGGCTAGGAGTGCAGGGAGCCAGCGCTAAGCGGTGTGCGCTGGTAACCAAGGTAAATATCGGGTTGGTTACCCAATATTTACCTTAGTTACCAAGCGCAGCATCGCTTCCACGCGTCGCTGCTGGCTGGGGGCTGGTCACTGGTTGCTGGTGAGATCTGCCTGTTTGACAGCTCACCAGCAACCCGTGTAGCGACGCTCCAGCGATCCCTGCCAGGTCAGGTTGCTGGTGGGATCGCTGGAGCGTCGCTTAGTGTGACGGTACCTTTACTCAATAGTTTTAGTAAAACTTTGAAAGAAAATTATTTTCTTTTAAGACCCGGAGTTTTTTATTACTTTATCTCCTTGTATGTATTTTAGCAAAGCTAAAAAAAAGTAAGATGACAAAAAAAGATTTAGTTTACCTAATTTCCAAACTATGTACAAAGGTTAAAAAAAAAGATCTATTTGACCTTAGAGTTTTGAAAATGTTGAAGATTTTAGAATACGTTGCTAGGCAGTGCATTGCTTTCTTGTTTTCAGATGACTCATAGTTTTTGATATATGAGTTGAAAGCTTGTTCTTCTTTCCAAGCGGAAATTCTTTGAAAGATATAGGCCTGGATATGGCAATATAAACAATGAGTTTTTTTTCTTCTGTTAAATACCTGCACTGCAAAACTACAAGCCATAACAATTTCACTAGCAGTGGCAAGTAACGGCAGGTTGCCTCTATTCTGTGGGTAGGACTCTTATTTTGCAATGGTATGTACATCAAGACAGGCTTCAAGTTATGATGGAAACTGGTAAAGACTGGGTGATATCACTGCTATCTCATCTCTTTCTTAAGACAAAAGTTCATTGGGATTGCAGCATGAAATTTAATCTGGAATTTGTGTTGTTTTTGGAAAACTGGAGACTTGAAGAAATATATATCGCGGGCAGAGATGATGACGTTCTTCCAGCATGTACAACCTAAGTGTGCCAATGTAAGACGAGACGGCAGAAACCAGCATTTAAAAGCAGATAATGTGAGGGGAGTCTTGTGGTCGCTGTATAGCTTGGATTTTTCTGTAAGAAATTAAGTAATGAGAACAACAATGTTGTCAATTGCAATTGTAATGACTTTGAAACCATATAATGTGATTATACATCATAAGGCCTCAGAGTGTGTATGGAGCTGGCTCAGAATCTGAAACAGATTCATATGCATGAAAGTCGCCTGTGTTATACAGCCAGCACCCACCTGTAACTGCGCTGATTGGAACTAACTCCCTTATTTACCGTGATCAATCATAACTACGTCAGCTAAGAGGTTATACAGAGTGGTGAGGCTTTCTGCAGTTTTATCATATATATATATATATATATATATATATATATATATATATATATATACTTGCCTAAAGCACCTAAAGCATTTGCACAGTACTATACATGTGAAGCCCCTGAACTAGTCAGGGTGTCACAGCGAACTGCACTCCTTTTCTTTATGAAATGTATGTGTAGAACCCACCCTCCATGCTTTTGGGATCCTAACTATAGGTATTGCTTCCCCCAGCATTCAAATCCTAGTTACACCTAACACCACACCCTGTCAGGCACGCCAGTGGGTGGTCTAGCTGGAAAGGGGCCACCCACCTAGGGGTCAGGCAGACTGGTGGGAGGGATTATAGTCAGTTGAGTAGTAGCCCTCAGAGAGTGAGGAGCTAAGGGAGTTGTAGCTCCCTGGGAGACTTTGGCTAGGTCGCAGACGGTGGTCTGGGACCGGAGGAGTCAGAGACCCGGGCGCAGGGTATTGGAGAAGGGTGCCAGACTTAGTTCTGGAGAACAGTCGGCATCGGAAAATCTAGTAACCGGACTGGTACCGAGCACAGCGGAGTACTGTACCCTAGATCAGGGAGTTTCACGCAACCTGATAATTAACCTGTGGAGGATAGTCTCTTTATGAACTTTCCCCAAGATCTCAGAGATCGAAGGCACCAACACAACGAGAGGGATAGGGCTTTCCAACTCATGCGGCCCACTGAAATCCCGTGTCAGCCATCGAGAGCACAGCTCCCCTATCAAAATATAGGGAGGGGGACCCCGACAGCTTTAGGCCGAGGGGTCACTCAGAAACATCTAGGCACCAGTGCATGGCGGCAGGTCAGGACCATCAGCAATACCAACGGAAACGGATTCTTGGACGAGCTCCCCAGAGTGGTAGTGGCACCCAGAGACTTGGTTTACCCCTGTGTCTGAGTTTACTTAATGGTCGCACCAACATTCACATGGCCTGAGTGAGTACGCTGCTTCCCCTCTGCGTCCTGACTGCTGCACGGTCTGCACCACGCTTCCTTACACCTCCACCATCCAGAGTCCTGGGGCCTACCCTACCCGTGGAGGGAACGTCATCTGGCTGCCCCACTTCATCTCCCCCGGGTACCCCAGTGGCGTCACGAACACAAACCCCCTATACTGTATATATAGTACTGTGCAAATGCTTTAGGCAAGTGTGTGAGAATCCTGTCGTAAATAGAAGTCCTAATAGTTAATTGTGTTTTATCAAGTAACAAAAGCCAGGTGAATGGTTAAAAGAAAATATAAAACAAATGAATATTTGGTGTGTCCAAAATTTTACTTAAAAACAATATAAAAAGAAATTTCTAGGTACATTTGTACACAATTTTTTAAGAAACTCAGCAGACAAGTTGTTCCAAATGCCTTGGAGAACAAACCACAGATATGCTGTGGAGGTAGGCTCTGTTTTGGCCATATCATCACATTCAGGACTCCTTGTTCTTCTTTACCTATTAGATAATTCTTAAAGAATAACTTCTGCTAACCTTTTTATTGATTAAATATGTGTGTATGTGCATGTAAAGTAGTGTGAGTGTGTTAATATACTCACCTACGACAGTTCTTTCTGTTGTCCAGCACCGGTCTTTTGCTTTTCTCAGTGATGTCACCGCAAATGAGACCTGCCGACTCATTCTACACTCTATGTGTGAGACGGAAGTCTCATTTACACTGAAAGTCTATGGAGCCTCGTTCTGACGCTCTATAGACTTACATTGTAAAACTCACTTTAAGGTCACCCTGCCCTCTGCATGACCCGAGAAGCCTGCAGAGCGGTGACATCATTGAGAAGAGTGGAAGACTGGTGCTGGACATCAGAGTGCGGCGGTAGGTGAGTATGTTAACACACTCATAAAACTTTACATTCACACACATAGTTAAACAAGAAAAATGTTAGTAGCAGTGCTTCTTTAATTACATTGGATGTATGTTTGGGGTCATTGTCTTGCTTCAGAATACATTTTGAGCCAACCAAGTATAGTTTCATGTAAGCAGAATATCAGCTCTCCTATCCATAGCAGGAGAAGTTGTTACAGAAGGAGGGCAATTTCAAAATCTTAGTTTGGATCTTTTCCAATTGACCTTGGTGTCATGGTGAGCCATAGATCAACTAGGGAAAACAAAGTTCTCATATTTACACCACTTCCTCACTTCTTTCACCTCGGTATCTTCCTCTTCCCTGGTTGAACTGAATTTATATGTCAACCATAATTACTCAAACAGTGTGTCAAAAATATACTGTACTCGTATATATACAAATCACTACTATGCAAATGTTTTTAGCAGATGTGGAAAAGATGCTGCAAACTAAAAAGGGTTAAGAAAAATAGAAGTATTAATAATTTTGTATTAATTAATAAATGCAAAGTGAATTAACAAATGCGGAAACAAAATCACTATTTGGTGTGTTCACACATTCCCTTCAAAAAAACATCAATCCTTGTCGTTATACCTGCACAAAGTCAGTGGGTTTTGTAGGATTATAGTCAGATGTATGAATAATCAATTAAAACAGATAGATGATAATGATCACAGTCATTAACTGAAACGGAAATTAAAACTGGGTGAGAAACAGCGAAAGTCCCCTACATGATTGTGGAAGACAGTTTCATGTTGCAAGTCATAGACCATGACAAGAATGAGCACAGCTACAAGACACGGGATAGTTATATTGCATCAGTAAAGAGTCTCAATATGGTGCCGTGCAAATTGTTTTGAAGAATTACCAGAAAATTGTCAGTTTTGAAAACCATAGATGCAGAAATGCAAGGAAGCTTGGTGCAGCCTATGAATGACACATCATGCTCACTTCCCTTCAAAAATGGTTCTGCAGAGAAGTGGTCTTCATAGTAGAATTGCAGCTAAAAAACCATACATTTGAAGTAGAAACAAGCCAAGTGTCGAAACTATGCTCAAAGATATAGGATCTAGGCTGTAGACAAATGGCAGCAAGATCTCTGGATTGATGAGTAGAGATGAGCGAACTAGAACATTAAAGTTCGTTGTCCGTACCAAATACAGACTTAACAAAACTCAGTGTTCGAGTTCAGAGTTTGGGGGCTTTACATATGCTAGCTAGAGATGAACAAACCCAAGTTTGGTATTCGGCATTTGTACCAAACGCAGACTTTACACAAAAAACATACTTCGGATTCGGAGTTCAAGTGCTTTACGTATGAACACCACTCGTGTGAGTATTGCTGGGCTCGGGTACGCTCGGTGCTCAGCTCAGTGTGAACTGCTTACACTGCTTGAATGACTTGTACTGGGGGTAAAAAACAGCATGATCGGATGTACTGTGCACCCCCAAAAAATGGAAAGTCCCACCCCTGGAAATGATCTGTTTATGGCTGCCTGTATGTGAGTGGCGAACCAAACTGCCCAATAAGTGACTTTCACCGGGGTTCAGGTCAAGTTTGGGTCTCAAACCGATCTTAATTTAAAGTTTGGTTGAACTCACCAAACCAAACTTCCATTGATCCTCTCATTTCTAATGCTGACCCATTGGGCTGTGGAGTGCTGTGCTCAGGTATGTTTGTTGCTCAGGTACGCTCAGTGCTCAGCTCAGTGCAAGCAACTTGCAATGTTTGAATGACTCACACTGGGCGTAACAATAGAGCTACCGGATGTAGTGTATTCCAAGAGAAAAAAAACCCGACCACTGTCCCCCAAAAGTGATCGGTATATGGCTGGCTGCATGTGGGCGGAGAGCCGAACTGCCCAATCAATGACTTCCAATGAGATTTGGGTCAATTATGGGTCCAGAACAGAACTTTATCTAAAGTCTGGCTAATCCCGCAGAACAAGAAGTTCCATGGGTCCAATGATCTCTACTCATGAGTCAAAATTTAAAACTGTCTGTCAGATAAGGGACTTTGTTCACCAAGGGGATGGAGAGTGGTATACAAATGATTGTTTGCAGGCAAAAAAGTGAAGCGTGGTGAAGGGTCCTTGCAAGTTTGGGGCTGCATTTCAGTGCATTTCAATGGTGTCCTCAATGCTTAGAAACAGAGGCAGAAATTTACCCATCATGAAATACAATCAGGGAGGCATCTAAATGGCTCTAAAGAACAACCCCAATCATAGAGCTAATGTCATTATGCACCACCATGAGCCTAAAGGAAAACAAGGAGTCCTGGGAGTGATGATCCGGCCCCACAGAGTCCTGATCTCAACATAGTATCATAGTATCATAGTATCATAGTTTTTAAGGTTGAAGGGAGACTCTAAGTCCATCTAGTTCAACCCGTAGCCTAACATGTTGATCCAGAGGAAGGCAAAAAAAACCCAATGTGGCAAACAAGTTCCAATGGGGAAAACATTTCCTTCCTGACTCCACATCCGGCAATCAGACTAGTTCCCTGGATCAATACCCTGTCATAAAATCTAATATACATAACTGGTAATATTAAATTTTTCAAGAAAGGCATCCAGGCTCTGCTTAAATGTTAGTAGTGAATCTCTCATTACAACATCATGCGGCAGAGAGTTCCATAGTCTCACTGCTCGTACAGTAAAGAATCCTCGTCTGTGATTATGATTAAACCTTCTTTCCTCAAGACGTAGCAGATGCCCCCGTGTTCCAGTCGCAGGCCTAGGTGTAAAAAGATCTTTGGAAAGGTCTCTGTACTGTCCCCTCATATATTTATACATTGTGATTAGATCCCCCCTAAGCCTTCGTTTTTCCAAACTAAATAACCCCAAGTTTAATAACCTGTCTTGGTATTGCAGCCCACCCATTCCTCTAATAATCTTGGTGGCTCTTCTCTGCACCCTCTCCAGTTCAGCTATGTCCTTCTTATATATCGGTGACCAGAATTGTACACAGTATTCTAAGTGCGGTCGCACTAGTGACTTGTACAGAGGTAGAACTATATTTTTTTCATGAACACTTATACCTCTTTTAATACATCCCATTATTTTATTAGCCCTGGCAGCAGCTGCCTGACACTGTCCACTAAAGTGAAGTTTACCATCCTCCCATACACCCAAGTCTTTTTCTGTGTCTGTTTTACCCAGTGTTCTACAATTAAGTACATAATCATAAATGTTATTTCCTCTACCCAAGTGCATGACCTTACATTTATCTACATTAAACTTCAATTGCCACTTCTCAGCCCAATCCTCCAATTTACATAAATCTCCCTGTAATATAAAATTATCCTCCTCTGTATTGATTACCCTGCAGAGTTTAGTATCATCTGCAAATATTGAAATTCTACTCCGCATGCCCCCAACAAGATCATTTATAAATATGTTGAAAAGAAGCGGGCCCAATACTGACCCCTGTGGTACCCCACTATGAACTGAGACCCAGTCCGAGTACGTACCATTAATAACCACCCTTTGTTTCCTATCACTGAGCCAGTTTTTAACCCAGTTACACATATTTTCCCCTATCCCCATTATTCTCATTTTATGTACCAACCTTTTGTGTGGCACCGTATCAAAAGCTTTTGAAAAGTCCATATACACAACATCCACTGCATTTCCCTGGTCCAGGCTTGAACTTACCTCTTCATAGAAGCTGATCAAATTAGTTTGACAGGATCGATCCCTCATAAACCCATGTTGATACTCTGTCATAAGGTTATTTTTCTTGACATACTCCAATATAGCATCTCTCAAGAAACTCTCAAGGATTTTACCAACCGTAGAGGTTAAACTTACCGGCCTATAATTTCCCGGCTCAGTTTTTGTCCCCTTTTTGAATATTGGCACCACATTTGCTATGCGCCAGTCCTGCGGTACCGACCCTGTTATTAAGGAATCTGAGAAGATTAAAAATAATGGTCTATCTATCACAGAACTCAATTCCTGTAGTACTCTGGGGTGTATGCCATCCGGGCCCGGAGATTTGTCAACCTTAGTGATTTCGAGGCGGCGGCGTACCTCCTGCTGGGTTAAGCAGGTAATATTCAAGGGTGAATTTATGGTATCACTGGTCATGTCATCTGCCATGGCATTTTCTTGTATAAAAACCGTAGAAAAAAAGTCATTCAGCAGGTTGGCTTTACCCTCATCCCCTTCCACCATTTCACCAAGACTATTTTTAAGGGGGCCAACACTATCGCTTTTCCGTTTTTTACTGTTTATGTAGTTAAAGAATATTTTAGGATTATTTTTACTTTCTCTCGCAATGAGTCTCTCTGTCTCAAACTTAGCTAACTTAATTTGCTTTTTACATATTTTATTTAATTTTCTATAATTATATAATGCCTCATCACTACCTACCCTCTTTAATTCTTTTAAGGCTTTCTGTTTTTCTTTTATTGCTTCCCTTACAGCTCTATTTAGCCATAGGGGTTTCCTCCTATTTCTAGCATGTTTGTTCCCATAGGGTATATTTTCTGCACAAGCCATATTCAGGATGCTCATAAAAATCTCCCATTTGCTTTGTGTACTTTTATTACTTAGTACATCATCCCAGTTTATTGCACTAAGATCATCTCTCAACCGTTTAAAATTTGCTTTCCTGAAGTTTAGTGTCCTTGTAGTCCCTCTACTATACATCTTACTAAAGAATACATGAAAACTTATTATTTTGTGATCACTATTCCCCAAGTAACCCCCAACTTGTATATTTGATATGCGGTCTGGCCTATTGGTTAGTACAAGGTCTAGTAGTGCTCCCCCTCTTGTGGGGTCCTGTACCATTTGTGAAAGGTAATTATCTTTCATTGTTATCAAAAATCTATTTCCTTTGCTGGAACTGCAAGTTTCTGTTCCCCAATTTATATCAGGATAGTTAAAGTCCCCCATAATAATTACCTCTCCGAGACTCGTTGCTTTATCAATTTGCTTTATGAGGAGATTCTCTACCTCTTCCATAATATTCGGCGTCTTATAACACACCCCTATCAGTATTTTATTATTCATTCTCCCCCCCTTATCTCCACCCATAGGGACTCTACATTCTCAGTACCCTCACATATGTTGTCACGCAGGATGTGTTTTAAGGATGATTTTACATATAGACACACACCTCCCCCTCGCTTATTTGTACGGTCATTCCTGAATAGGCTATAACCCTGTAAATTAACAGCCCAGTCATAGCTCTCATCCAGCCATGTCTCCGATATCCCCACTATATCATAATTTTCTTCCAACAATATTAATTCTAATTCCTCCACCTTATTTGTGAGGCTTCGGGCATTAGTGTACATGCACGTTACGTATGACTCTGTACCTATATTCCTGCTTACTGTATTGACTGTCCTAACCCTTCCCCCCGTACCAACCCCAATTTCATTACTTGTGCCCTGGTCACTATCTGCACTACATTCCCCTTCTATAAAGTGAATACCCTCGCCCCCCATTCCTAGTTTAAACACTCCTCCAACCTTCTAGCCATTTTCTGCCCAAGCAGAGCTGCACCCTCCCCATTAAGATGCAGCCCATCCCTAGCATAGAATCTGTAGCCAACTGAAAAGTCGGGCCAATTCTCCAGGAACCCAAAACCCTCTTTCCTACACCAATTCCTGAGCCACCTGTTAACCTCCCTGATCTCTCTTTGCCTCTCTGGTGTGGCTCGTGGCACAGGTAGTATTTCCGAAAATACCACCTTTGAGGTCCATGCTTTAAGCTTACAACCTAATTCCCTGAAATCATCTTTAAGGACCTTCCACCTACCTCTAACTTTGTCATTTGTGCCAATGTGTACAGTAATCTGTCAACCCGATCAGCGATGTGCCGAACTCGAGCGCCAGGAAGACAACACACTGTTCGGCGATCCCTGTCTTTGTGACAGATTGCCCTATCTGTCCCCCTAATAATTGAGTCCCCCACTACCAGTACCTGTCTTGCCTGCCCTGCACTCCTATTCCCCCCCTTACTGGAGCAGACACTCCTCTGGCGTTCAGAGGTCATGCCTTGCTGCAGCAATGCTACCCCTGTAATGACATCCCCCTCATCTGCCAAGTTTGCAAACCTATTGGGGTGTGTCAGTTCAGGACTAGCCTTCCTAGCACTTTTCCCTTTACCCCCCTTTCTAACTGTCACCCAGCTACCTACCTCACCATCCTGCCGCTCCCTACTACGATCCTCCCCCACATCTGACCCAGCAAGCTGCTGCTCCCAACATCATCGAGTCTGTCTGGGATTACATGAAGAGACAAAAGATTCTAGCAAGTTCCTTCAAAAACTTTGTGCAAATGTTCCTAGAAGATTTGATGCCTTGATGCTGTCTTGTAAGCAAAAGGTGTTCACACCAAATATTGATTTAGATCTCTCATTTGTTCTTTCACTTTTCATTTTGTGAATTGATATCTTTTATCAAATTCTACAGCACTCTACAGAAGATTCCCTATCCCCAATAGGGCTCACAATCTGATTCCACACACACACACACACACACACACACACACACACACACTACAGTTCAAAAGTTTGGGGTCACCCAGACAATTTTGTCTTTTCCATGAAAAATCATACTTTTATTTATCAAATGAGTTGCATAATGAATAGAAAATATAGCCCAGACATTGACTAGGTTAGAAATAATGATTTTTACTTGAAATAATAATTTTCTCCTTCAAACTCTGCTTTCGTCACAGAATGCTCCTTTCAGCAATTCCAGCTTTGCAGACCTTTGGCATTCTAGCTGTTAAATTGCTGAGGTAATCTGGATATATTTCACCCCATGCTCTCCCCCCCATCCCACAAGTTGGATTGGCTTGATGGGCACTATTTGTGTACCATACGGACAAGCTGCTCTCACAACAGCTCAATAGGGATCAGATCTGGTGACTGGGCTGGCCACTCCATTACAGATAGAATACCAGCTGCCTGCTTCTTCCCTAAATAGTTTATGCATAATTTGGAGGTGGGCTTTGGGTCATTGTCCTGTTGTAGGACGAATCCTACAAAATCCCTTATACCTTGTACAAATCTCCCACTTTACCAGCACCAAAGCAACTCCAGACCATCACATTACCTCCACAATGCTTGACAGATGGCGTCAGGCACTCTTCTAGCATCTTCTCAGTAGTTCTGCGTCTCACAAATGTTCTTCTGTGTGATCCAAACACTTCAAACTTTGATTCGTCTGTCCATAACACTTTTTCCCAATCTGTGCAATGTCTGGGTTCTTTTGCCCATATTAATCTTTTCCTTTAATTAACCAGTCTCAGATATGGCTTTTTCTTTGCCACTCTGCCCTGAAGGCCAGCATCCTAGAGTCACCTCTTCACTGTAGATGTTGACACTAGCGTTTTGCGGGTACTATTTAATGAAGCTGCCAGTTGAGGACCTGTGAGGGATCGATTTTATAAACTAGAGACTCTAATGTACTTGTCTTGTTGCTCAGTTGTGCAGCGGGGCCTCCCTCTTCTCTTTCCACTCTGGTTAGAGCCTGTTTGTTCTCTCCTCTGAAGGGAGTAGTACACACCGTTGTAGGAAATCTTCAGTTTCTTGGCAATTTCTCGCATGGAATATCCTTCATTTCTAAGAACAAGAATACACTGTCGAGTTTCACATGAAAGTTCTCTTTTTTCTGGCCATTTTGAGAGTTTAATGGAATCAACAAATGTAATGCTCCAGATTCTCAACTAGCTCAAAGAAAGGTCAGTTTTATAGCTTCTCTAATCAGCAAAACTGTTTTCAGCTGTGCCAACATACTTGCACAAGAGTTATCAAGGGATTTCTAAACATCCATTAGTCTTCTAACACAGTTAGCAAACACAATGTACCATTAGAACACTGGAGTAGTTGTTGTTGGAAATGGGCCTCTACACACGTACGTAGATATTGCATTAAAAGCTAGACGTTTACAGCTAGAATAGACATTTACCACATTAACAATGTATAGAGTGTATTTCTGTTTAATTTAATGTTAGCTTCATTGAAAAAGAAAATGTGCTTTTCTTTCAAAAATAAGGAAATATCTAAGTGACCCTAAACCTTTGAACTAATATATACTTGGTTTGAGAGAGTTTTGCAAGACAAGCAAAGCTTTTTACAAATTTGTAACTTGGTTTAAGAGCAATGCTTTGCAAGAAGAGCAAATACTCACCATGTGCACTTCCGGTTATGCGCTTTCACCACGCTCTGACCCGCTCTGGAGGTAACTTTCTGTACATATGTACTGTATATTGTACACAGTATATTACTGTACAGTACAGTATATACTATACAGCAGAGGTCTCAAACACATGGCCCGCATGCGGTCCCTCAGGCTGCTTTGTGCGGCCCCCAGGCCCGTGCCCCTGTTGACTATCGCGGCCGGTGCAGGGGCCGCAGCCACTGTCTGCGCTTTATGTCAGATGAATGTTTTGCCGGCGCTGAGCTTTCAGAGTCGAGCGCTCTGTGCACAACTATTCCTCCAATGGAAACTGCCTGACCTCAGCTGCTTACCTCTGATTGGCGGATGGCTACGTTTGCATTGGGAATATTGTGCATAGAGAGCCTGACTCTGCCCGTGCAGTGTCGGCAAAACAATCATCTGACATAAATCGCTGACAGGGGCTGCGGCCCCTGCATCGGCCGCGATACGCGATGGTCACCGGGGGCACGGCCTGCAGACAGCAAGAAGCAGAGATGAGGCAGCCGAGGGAACGGGGTACAGGTGAGAAGAATGGTGGCACATTAAAACCCCTTAGCGACCTATGACGTACTGGGTACGTCATGGCTCCCTGGTACTTAAGGACCCATGACATACGCAGTACGTAATGGCAAAGTTGCGGACCCGGAGCCCCAGTGGCTGCGATTGCTTTGCAAATACCTTAGATTCGGGGAGGAGGGTCCCTCTGCCTGACCTCAGGAGGGGTGGTGTCTCCTCCCCGGACCTATGGAGGCTGTGATTGGCTGACGAATGCTGCTCAGCCAATCACAGCCACTGTAATGTTTCAGCCATTGAAAATTGCTGAAACATTGAAATCCAGCCATGATCAGTACAGCTATAGCACTGATCATTGGCTGGAGCTGGGTGACCTCTGTTTCACCCACCCCCAGCTTTGATTGGAGAGACCGGCCTTGTGACCGATCTCTCCAATCACTGTGGATCTGGGGCCAGAGACCGCTCCCCTCAGCTTCGCTCCGGCATCTGTGGAAGCTGAGGAAAGCGATCGGTAACTTATAGCGCCACTGCCCCCTTTCAGCCACTGCCCCCCACCCCACCTATTACTACAGGATGGGGACAACATGGGCATATTACTAAGGGATGGGGATAAGGCTTGGGACATTACTATAGGATGGGGACATTACAAGGATGGGCAGAATACTATTGAATGGGGACATTACTATAGGATGGGGACATTACAAGGAAGGGCACAATACTATTGGATGGGGACATTACTATAGGATGGGGATATTACAAGGATGGGCACAATACTATTGGATGGGGACATTACTATAGGATGGGGACAAGGTGGGCACATTACTATAGGATAGGGTCAAGGTGGGCACATTACTATAGGATAAGGACAAGGTGGGCACACTACTCTAGGATGGAGACAAGGTGATCACATTACTATAGGATGGGGACAAGGCTAGGGACATTACTAAAGGATGGGTACATTACAAGGATGGGCACAATACTATTGGATGGGGACACTACTATAGAAAGGGGACAAGGATGAGGCACATTACCTTTAGGATAGGGAGAAGGTGGGCACATTACTATAGGATGAGGACTAGGATGGGCACAGTACTACAGGATAGGGACATTACTACAAGGGGACAAGGATGGGAAACATTACTATAGAATAGGGATAAAGCTGGGGACATTACTATAGGATAGGGACATTACTATAGGATGGGGACAATACTACAGGATGAGGACAAGGCTGGGGACATTACTATAGGATGGGGACAAGGTTGGCACATTACTATAGGATGGGCACATTACTATAGAATGGGGACATTACTATAGGATGGGACAGTACTATAGGATGGGGACAATACTATAGGATAGGGACATTGCTACAAGGGGACAAGGATGGGGAACATTACTATAAGATGGGGACAAGGATGGACACATTACTACAGGATGGGCACATTACAATAAGATGGGAACAAGACTGGAGACATTACTATAGGTTGGGGACATTACTATAGGATGGGGACAAGCATGGACACATTACTACAAGATGGGCACAATACGATAAGATGGGGAAAAGGCTGGGGACATTACTATAGGATGGGGACAAGGATGGGGAACATTACTATAGAATGGGGACAAGGATGAAGCAGATTACTACAAGATGGGGACAAGGATGGGGAACATTACTATAGGATGAGGACAAGGAAAAGCACATTACTGTAGGATGGGGACAAGGATGGGGAACATTACTATAGGATAGGGACAAGGATGAAGCACATTACTACAAGATGGGGACAAGGATGGGGCACATTACTATAGGATGAGGACAAGGAAAAGCACATTACTGTAGGATGGGGACTAGGATGGGGCACAATACTACAAGGGGACAAGGATGGGCACACACAAGATGGGGAACATTACTAAAAGATGTTGGTCAAAATTTCTATATAGTGCTAATTGTAAGACTATTAGTTACAAGAAAGGAATAAAATGTAAAAATCACTTCAAAATAAGGCATGACATTTTTTTTTACTATCAACATTTTTTTTATATTTAAACAAAGAATGTGCACATTTGCTATAATAAACAAATGAAAAATGTTCAAAATCAGTGATCCAAAGGTGTGTAAAAAGAAATAAAAAATAAAATATAAAATTATATATTTTTTTTATATATATATATATATATATATATATATATATATATATATATAGTACAGACCAAAAGTTTGGACACACCTTCTCATCTCTAGAACAACTGTTAAGAGGAGACTTTGTGCAGCAGGCCTTCATGGTAAAATAGCTGCTAGAAAACCACTGCTAAGGACAGGCAACAAGCAGAGGAGACTTGTTTGGGCTAAAGAACACAAGGAATGGACATTAGACCAGTGGAAATCTGTGCTTTGGTCTTGATAAGTCCAAATTTGAGTTCTTTGGAAAAGGTGAACGGATGGACTCTACATGGCTGGTTCCCACCGTGAAGTATGGAGGAGGAGGTCTGATGGTGTGGGGGTGCTTTGCTGGTGACACTGTTGGGGATTTATTCAAAATTGAAGGCATACAAAACCAGCATGGCTATCACAGCATCTTGTAGCGGCATGCTATTCCTCCGATTTGCGTTTAGTTGGACCATCATTTATTTTTCAACAGGACATTGACCCCAAACACACCTCCAGGCTGTGTAAGGGCTATTTGACTAAGAAGGAGAGTGATGGAGTGCTACGCCAGATGACCTGGCATCCACAGTCACCAGACCTGAACCCAATCGAGATGGTTTGGGGTGAGCTGGACCGCAGAGTGAAGGCAAAAGGGCCAACAAGTGCTAAGCATCTCTGGGAACTCCTTCAAGACTGTTGGAAAACCATTTTCGGTGACTACCTCTTGAAGCTCATCAAGAGAATGCCAAGAATGTGCAAAGCAGTAATGAAAGCAAAAGGTGGCTACTTTGAAGAACCTAGAATATGACATATTTTCAGTTGTTTCACACTTTTGTAAGTATTTTATGCCACATGTTTTAATTCAAAGTTTTGATGCCCTCAATGGAAATCTACAATTTTCAGAGTCCAGAAAATAAAGAAAACTCTTTGAATGAGAAGGTGTGTCCAAACTTTTAGTCTGTGATATATATATATATATATATATATATATATATATACATATATATATACATATATATATATATATATATATATATATATATATATATATATATGGTACCAATGAAAATGTCACTTTGTCCTGCAAAGAATGCGGCCCCTCAAATTATTTTTTTTCCTCTGTGCGGCCCATACACCCAGCTGAGTTTGAGACCCCTGCATAGCATGTCTATCAATTTGCATTTGTGGATACAGTATTGTACTTTCTTTCTGCTAACCAGTGCAGCACATTGTTTGTACTGTACCTCTCGCACACCAACAGTTTTATTCTAAGCAGATTAATTTGCTTTAAATGTTTTTTACTGTACAGTATTTTGTTTATTATTAATGTACTGTAATAATTTTATATGGATACAGGACATTATGTTGTATTACTGCAATAAGTCTGTATAAATACAGTAAATATTTTTGGGTTGTGGAATGAATTGTCTGTGTTTTATTTAATTATTTCCAATGGGAAAATTCGCTTTGATATAAGAGTAACTTGGTTTAAGAGCACACTCCCGGAACCAATTACGCTCGTAATCCAAGGTTCCACTGTATATATATATTATATATATATATAAATATATATATATATATATATATATATATATATATATATACACACACACACACAGTACAGACCAAAAGTTTGGACACACCTTCTCATTCAAAGAGTTTTCTTTATTTTCAGGACTCTGAAAATTGTAGATTCACATTGAAGGCATCAAAACTATGAATGTGGAATGAAATACTTAAAAAAGTGTGAAAACTGAAAATATGTCTTATATTCTAGGTTCTTCAAAGTAGCCACCTTTTGCTTTCATTACTACTTTGCACACTCTTGGCATTCTCTTGATGAGCTTCAAGAGGTAGTCACCGGAAATGGTCTTCCAACAGTCTTGAAGGAGTTCCCAGAGATGCTTAGCACTTGTTGGCCCTTTTGCCTTCACTCTGCGGTCCAGCTCACCCCAAACCATCTCGGTTGGGTTCAGGTCTGGTGACTGTGGAGACCAGGTCATCTGGCGTAGCACCCCATCACTCTCCTTCTTAGTCAAATAGGCCTTACACAGCCTAGAGGTGTGTTTGGGGTCATTGTCCCGTTGAAAAATAAATAATGGTCCAACTAAACGCAAACTGGATGGAATAGCATGCCACTACACAATGCTGTGGTAGCCATGCTGGTTCTGTATGTCTTCAATTTTGAATAAATCCCCAACAGTGTCACCAGCAAAGCAGCCCCACACCATCACACCTCCTCCTCCATGCTTCACGGTGGGAACCAACCATGTAAAGTCCATCCGTTCACCTTTTCTACAAAGACACAGTAGTTGGATCCAAAGATCTCAAATTTGGACTCATCAGACCAAAGCACAGATTTCCACTGGTCTAATGTCCATTCCTTGTGTTCTTTAGCCCAAACAAGTCTCTTCTGCTTGTTGCCTGTCCTTAGCAGTGGTTTCCTAGCAGCTATTTCACCATGAAGGCCTGCTGCACAAAGTCTCCTCTTAACAGTTGTTCTAGAGATTAGAAGGTGTGTCCAAACTTTTGGTCTGCACTGTGTGTGTGTGTGTATATATATATGTTTTAGTAACCATTACGATAAGTATTGGCTGCAACCAAAAATACAATTGCATACTTATTAGGTTCACGCCAATCAGGCTCTTAAATCACCACCCCGGTATTTTTTTTTTAGCGCTGGAGTAGTGTGTTTCCCTAGCATCAAACTTACCTGTCGGCATCTTTACCTTTCATTGGCATCACTCTGATCTGCGGCGCTATCTTGTGACCTCAACTTTTGACTGCCGGAAGTCAGAGATAGCAGTCACAAGCTCTCAATGCAAGTCTATGAGAGCCAGAACGAGGCTCTCATAGACTTATATTGAACAGTTACCTCTGGGGCACTCCATGAAACACTGGAGCTGATAACAGGTCACTAATTGCTGAAGACCAAGGAGAGCAGCGGGGATAGAAGATGAAGGCGACGTAAGTATAAGACTAAGTGCAGTGAACTTAAATTAGAAGCACCACTCCTTTGGTAAAATAAAATGAAAAAAGACTGGAGTGATGTTTTAATCATATCAACCATGATATGACCAAGGGCTGGGCGGGTTCGAAATTAGAAAGCAAAACTTCCTCTATTTAAGAATGATTGATCACCCTTTGTTCTTCAGACGTTTCAATGTTGCAACATCAGAGTGGATTTATCAACTTAAATGGGCCAGATTTCTAACACAACTTACATGAAAATAAAAATAAACTATCTTTGCAACTTTCAACATATATTTTGTTGTAGGCATTTTCTATCTTGTCAGCATAGCAGATGATAGAGCACATTTCAAGACTGCCTAGTCTAAAGGCCACTTTACATGCTGCGATATCGGTACAGATATCGCTAGCGAGCGTACCCACCCCAGTCGGTTGTGGGTCACGGGCAAATCGCCGCCTGTGGCGTACAACATCGTTCGGACCCGTCACACGAACTTACCTGTCCTGCGACGTCGCTCTGGCTGGCGAACCGCCTCCTTTCTAAGGGGGCGGGTCATGCGACATCACAGCAACGTCACACGGCAGCCGTCCAATAGAAGCGGAGGGGCGGAGATGAGCGGGACGTAACATCCCGCCCACCTCCTTCCTTCCGCATTGCTGGTGGAGGCAGGTAAGGAGATGTTTGTTGCTTCTGCGGTGTGCTGCCGCAGGAACGACAAACAACCTCGTTACTCACCAGACAACGATATTTGGTGTTTGGACGACCTCTCCAAAACCAACGATTTTTACCACTTTTGCGATCGTTATAGGTCGCTTGTACGTGTTACATGCTGCGATGTCGCTAACAATGCCAGATGTGCGTCACAAACACCGTGACCCCGACGATAAATCGTTAGCGATATCGCAGCGTGTAAAGCACCCTTAAGGGCCCTTTCACACGTCAGTGATTCTGGTATGTTTGTGCTTTTTTTTAAACGTACCAAAATCACTGACATACGCAGACCCATTATAATGAATGGGTCTGCTCACACATCAGTGATTTTTCACTGCACGTATCTCCGTGCAGCGTACCCGCGTGTGCGTGATTGCCGCACGGAGACATGTCCATTTTTTTCTGGCATCACTGATGTCCCACGGACCACGCAGTGGTGTGGTCCGTGAAACACGTGCCAGAAAAAAACGTGCTTTTAAAATAAAAATCATTTTTACTCACCCGGCGTCCAGCGATGTCCTCTGCAGCCCGTCCTCCCTGCTCCTTCTGTGCCGGCTGATTACTGTTGCGCATATTCATGATGCACGACACAGCCGACCCAGAAGCAGCTGCTGCGGGGGTCAGCGCCGGCCGGATGCTGCACCGCGGGAGCGATCAGCACCATGGAGAGCGGGAGCGGGCACAGGTGAGTTAATCTCTAAGTGCAATCACGGGCCACGGAGAACGGAGCCCAGATTGCACTTAGACAACCCACGTGTGCCGTAATTCACAGCACACGAAGGGACATGTGCGTGTTTTACACGTCAGTGAAAAACGTCAGTGTTTTTCACTGACATGTGAAACGGGCCTAAAGCCAGCTTTACACCTTACAATTAGGTGTGCGATCTCGTATGCGATGTGACACGCCCAGGTTGCATATGCGATCTAATGAGATTGCACGTAGGTCGTTCATTTGCTGTCACACGTGCGTTAGTAGCCTATGTTAAATTGATCAATTTTGTGTGCGATCCTTTAGATCATGTGTTCTGTGACGTATGCATTGGGCACCCTTTTTTTTTTTATTTATTGACTTGACAAGCGTGTGTAATGTGTAGGGATGCGTTTTTACTATGTCATCTGCCATTCAGCTCTGCTACATGGCCGCTGACAGCAGACACAGACAGCCATGTAGCAGCGGTGAATGGTAGTTCACAGCAGACACAGACAGAGCCGCACTGTCAGAATGAACTCGGGTGAACCTCACCTGACTTCATTGTCATGCTGCGGCTCTGTCTGTGTCGCGCCCTGATTAGCGGTCACCAGTGAAGGATTCACCGGTGACCGCTAAACTCCTGAGTAAGTGAATTGAGCAGCCCTCTCTCATATACTCACCGATCCCCGATCCCCGGCGCTGCACGGCATTCACACTGCTCCGACGGCTTTTACTGTTTTGAAAAAGCCGGCCGCCCATTAAACAATCTCGTATTCCCTGCTTACCCCACCCACCGGCGCCTATGATTGGTTACAGTGAGACACGCCCCCCACGCTGAGTGACAGGTGTCACACTGCACCCAATCACAGCAGCCGGTGGGCGTGTCTATACTGTGTAGTGAAATAAATAATTAAATAATTAAAAAAAACGGCGTGCGGTTCCCCCCAATTTTAAAACCAGCCAGATAAAGCCATACGGCTGAAGGCTGGTATTCTCAGGATGGGGAGCTCCACGTTATGGTAGCCCCCCACCCTAACAATATCAGTCAGCAGCCGCCCAGAATTGCCGCATACATTATATGCGACAGTTCTGGGACAGTACCCGGCTCTTCCCGATTTACCCTGGTGCGTTGGCAAATCGGGGTAATAAGGAGTTAATGGCAGCCCATAGCTGCCAATAAGTCCTAGATTAATCATGTTAAGCGTCTATGAGACACCTTCCATGATTAATCTGTAAATAACAGTAAATAAACACACGCCCGAAAAAATCCTTTATTGGAAATAAAAAACACACACACATTCCCTGGTTCACCACTTTAATCAGCCCCAAAAAGCCCTCCATGTCCGGCGTACTCCAGGATGGTCCAGCGTCGCATCTAGCGCTGCTGCATGGAGGTGACCGGAGCTGCAGCAGACACAGCCGCTCCGGTCACCTCCACGCAGCTAATGAAGACAGCCGCGCGATCAGCTGAGCTGTCACTGAGGTTACCCGCTGTCACTGGATCCAGCGGTGGCCGCGGGTAACCTCAGTGACAGATCAGCTGATCGCGCTACTCACCGCCGCTCCGGTCAGCTCCAGTCAGCAACTGAGGTGAGTAGCGCGATCAGCTGATCTGTCACTGAGGTTACCCGTGGCCACCGCTGGATCCAGTGACAGCGGGTAACCTCAGTGACAGATCAGCTGATCGCGCGGCTGTCTTCATTAGCTGCGTGGAGGTGACCGGAGCGGCTGTGTCTGCTGCAGCTCCGGTCACCTCCATGCAGCAGCGCTAGATGCGACGCTGGATCATCCTGGAGTACGCCGGACATGGAGGGCTTTTTGGGGCTGATTAAAGTGGTGAACCAGGGAATGTGTGTGTGTTTTTTATTTCCAATAAAGGATTTTTTCGGGCGTGTGTTTATTTACTGTTATTTACAGATTAATCATGGAAGGTGTCTCATAGACGCTTAACATGATTAATCTAGGATTTAGTGGCAGCTATGGGCTGCCAATAACTCCTTATTACCCCGATTTGCCAACGCACCAGGGTAAATCGGGAAGAGCCGGGTACTGTCCCAGAACTGTCGCATATAATGTATGCGGCAATTCTGGGCGGCTGCTGACTGATATTGTTAGGGTGGGGGGCTCCCCATAACGTGGAGCTCCCCATCCTGAGAATACCAGCCTTCAGCCGTATGGCTTTATCTGGCTGGTTTTAAAATTGGGGGGAACCGCACGCCGTTTTTTTTAATTATTTAATTATTTATTTCACTACACAGTATAGACACGCCCACCGGCTGCTGTGATTGGGTGCAGTGTGACACCTGTCACTCAGCGTGGGGGGCGTGTCTCACTGTAATCAATCATAGGCGCCGGTGGGCGGGGATAGCAGGGAATACGAGATTGTTTAATGGGCGGCCAGCTTTTTCAAAACAGTAAAAGCCGCCGGATCAGTGTGAATGCCGTGCAGCGCCGGGGATCGGGGATCGGTGAGTATATGAGAGAGGGGGATAGACTGACATGGACAGAGAGTGAGGGACAGAGATAGTGACGGACTGACAGAGATTAGTGCATGACAGACATTGTGAGGCGCTTCAGAACGCAGCTTTTCAGCTGCGCTCTGAAGCAGACCTTTTTTAAGCTGCGGTGCAGAGCGCACACCTGCGCACATAGCCTCAGACATCAAAATCGTATGATGGATGTCACACGTTACAATTGACTAGTTTCGTACTACCAAACGTCCAATGTATGAGGAATAAACGACGTGTATGCGATCACCGTATTTTCGTTCAATATCGATCGCATGTAGGTTTCACACGCAAATACATCATGAACGATGCCGGATGTGCGTCACTTACAACTTGACCCCGACGACGGATTGAAAGATCTATTGAAGTGTGTAAAGCAGGCTTTAGACTGCATTATCTATGAATTAGACAGCCCCAATGTGTTTGTACTTTTTAATGATGTGTTTCAGCACAATCCTGTCCTAGAGGTCAATAGTTAATTTCCACTTCTTCATAGTTGCTCTGAGAGGCACTATTTAGGTAAGGTCAGACGGAATGGGCAGAACGTGACTGAGGTGTGGCAGCTTCCTGACAATCGCAGCAGCTGTCAAATAGATTATTGGGAAAAGCATGTAATCGGAATACTTCAAGAAGTCATTCATTTACATGCATTTCCTCCTAATCTATTTTACAGCCAACACACAATAAATATGACCACATTAATACATTTCTAAGGGGCACAAAGGGGGCATTACGGTACTACTTTGTAGTGGGCACAAATACTATAGAACAATTATTACTTTGGGGCAGAAAGTGGCATTATTACTTTGAGGGGACATTATGGTGGGCATTATTACTAAATTTTGGGGCAGAAAGGTTAGGGGGGGGTGAGGTTGAACTGTTTGCACTATTGTATTCATGAACACTGTGTGACACTTTTTATGGAGGGCAGCTTTAGTTTTTACAGCATTATTTATTAAAGGGAACCTGTCAGAAGCCTTATGCACCCAGAACCCAGCACCCTGAAGCCTTATGCACCCAGTTCTGGGTGCATACTGCTAATCCCTGCCTAACTGTCCCTGTATCTAGTAACATAGATAAAGAGATCTTTAGAAAAAGTATTTCTAAAGATCCTTTATGATATTCAAATGAGCACAGGGCCTAGATGCAAGGGTGTTTGTTCCCCTGACTAATCCGCCACTTTAATATGTTAGCATGCCCCTGTAAGCGTGCTAACATGCTATTAAATGCCCAGCGTCATCGGCATGGACCATGTAACTGTCCATTTGTAACCACCTCTGGTTAAGGCTCACTGCGCATGATCAGAAGTCCCGATACTTCCAGTTATGTACACTAGACCTCGGGATTGGGATTGTTTGGGATTGAGAGCCTTGCCCGAACTTTTTGTAAAGTTCAAGTTCGAGCCCGGAGATAACACACACTTGCGTCCCAACCCAAAACTTTAACTTTACAGTTATAGGATGGGGTTGGGGGGCTGTAAAATAAAATTAATAATAAACACTGTCATTACACTTACCGGTGCCAAGACACATCCTGCAGACCCACTCAGCCACTGTCTCCCAGCCACTTCTGCTTCCAAGTCCAATCATTAACTTCCGGTGGTATTCACTGCACTGCTCATCACTCGACAGTCTTCAGCTTTTTCGTGTTCGCGGTTTCGACAGGGTTCACCTGAGTCTATGGTTTAACCATGGACTCGATTGAACTTTGACTGTCACTGTCAGCCTGCTTCTCACTCTACAGAGCGATGAAGTAGAGCTGACATTGCTCTCCCTGCTTCTCACTCTGTATAAACGCTTGTTTGTACGCTGAGAGAAGCCAAAGAAGGCCGATGACCCAAAAGTAAAGCCAGTGCATGCACACTATAGGGCAGTGATGGCGAACCTATGGCACGCGTGCCAGACAGGGCACGCAGAGCCCTTTGTGCTGGCATGCGCGCTGTCGCCACATTCAGCCACTTTGAACTGTCGGTGTGATCGCCTGCATTTCAAAGTGGTGTTGGAGCAGCGGAGACATTTCTCCTCCCTCTGACACGCCTCCTCTCCTGGGCTGCAGGCCTGTTGCCTAGGAGACGGAGGAGCGTCACTAGGCGGCGCCAGCGTCTTGTGGCCGCGCGGTGGAGCGGGTGCCAGAAGGTAAGTTGTTTTTTTTTTTTATTTTTAAGCTGTGTGCGGCTGTGCCAAGGTGTGGGGGGACAGAGCCAGCACGGGGGCAAACAAACAGAGCACGGGGCAAACAAACAGAGCACGGGGCAAACAAACAGAGCACAGGGGCAAACAAACAGAGCACAGGGGCAAACAAACAGAGCACAGGGGCAAACAAACAGAGCACGGGGCATACAGAGCACGGGGCAAACAAACAGAGCAGAGGGGCAAACAAACAGAGCACGGGACAAACAGAGCACGGGGCAAACAAACAGAGCACGGGGCAAACAAACAGAGCACGGGGCAAACAAAAAAAACACGGGGCATACAAAAAGAACACGGGGCATACAAAAAGAACACGGGGCATACAGATCACGAGGCATACAGAGCACGGGGTATACAAAAAGAGCACGGGGCAAACAGAGCACGGGGCAAACAGAGCACGGGGCAAACAGAGCACGGGGCATACAAACAAACAGAGCACGGGGCAAACAAACAGAGCACGGGGCATACAGAGCATGATGCAAACAGAGCACGGGGCAAACAGAGCACGGGGCAAACAGAGCACGGGGCAAACAGATCACGGGGCAAACAAACAGAGCACGGGGCAAACAAACAGAGCACGGGGCAAACAAACAGAGCACGGGGAAAACAAACAAAGCACAGGGCAAACAGAGCACGGGGCAAACAAACAGAGCACGGGGCAAACATGGCTGCAAGGATGGGGGAAACGTGCACAGATGGGGGAAACATGCAAAGAGGGAGAGAAACATGCAAAGATGGGGAAACATGGCTGCAAGGATGGGGGAAACATGCAAGGATGGGGGAAACATGACTGCAAGGATGGGGGGTAAACATGACTGCAAGGATGGGGGGAAACATGACTGCAAGGATGGGGGGGAAACATGACTGCAAGGATGGGGGGAAACATGCAAGGATGGGGGGGAAACATGCCAGGATGGGGTACATTTAGCAGGAAGGGGAACATGCCAGGAAGGAGTACATTTACCAGTATGGGGGATACATTTACCAGGATGGGGGGAAACATGAAAGGATGGGGGTACTTGAACATGCCAGGATGAGGAAAAATGCCAGGATGGGGAACATTTAGCAGGAAGGGTGACATTTATCAGGATGGGGTACATTTACCAGGATGGGGTACGTTTACCAGTAAAGAGGACATTTACCAGGATAAGGGAACATGCCTGGATGAGGTACATTTACCAGGATGGGGTAATTTAACAGCATGGGGGAACATGCCAGAATGGGATACATTTACAATGATGGAGTACATTTACCAGGATGGGGAATATGCTGGAATGGGGTACATTTACCAGGATGGGGCCATGATGTGGACAAATATACCAGAATGTAGGAAATATATATCAGGATGGGGGACATGTTTACCAGGAAGTGGCCAGGAAGGGGGATAGAACTACACAATGAAAGGGGAGGGGAGCAACTCGTACGTCTTTATGGGATTTCAAGATATCCAGACTTTGAAATGTAGATGTGGATTACAGGGTGACATCTGATTGCATTCCATGCTAAAATCTCTGTCTAATATGCTGCAATTTTTTCCAGAAACATCAATCCAACTGCTGTGTCTGGAAAGGGAAGGGGCTCATTTTCAATGTGTGGTAAGCATGCATGAGTGTGATGCATGCTTGCTTGCTGAAGAGAAGAGAAGACTGCAAAAGTAAGGTTACAATCAATTATTTACATAATCGGATTGGTTGGCACTTAAAAAAAAAATGAGTTTAGGGCTACAGTTTGGGCACTCGGCCTGTGAAAGGTTCGCCATGACTGCTTAAGGGCTTTGTTCTGCCTTTAAAAAACAGGGCAAAGTATTCCTGCACAGGAGCGAGATTGGGGACACTGTGTGGATGATGTAGGACGTGTTATATACATGAAGAAAGGCAGGAGGATGGTGACCATGATCATGACAAGAGAGGAGGTGATGAATAAAGACCATTGACTTACATTGGACCGTAAGGGTGTATAATATATAGAGGATTGGGGACTTACATACAGCTTACTAGAATACGGTAAAAGAGGCCTTAAAGGGAACCAAGCATCAGAATTTTCATATATAAAATAAAGCCAGCGCTATCTCTGGCGCCATCTTAGTAAAGAGTTGAGGAAATACCTTTAGTTGCTACTGCGTGCGTGATGGACATAAATGAAATGGTGGTGACGGGGGAAAAAGACCAGGCCCACATACAGATCCGGATGCAGAGCGCAAGACCCAACCCACATAGTCCCACCCTGATACACATGCCAATCAAATGAACAGTGCATTTCGGGAACTTGGATTAAAGATTTTTCGGCAATCAAGCATGCAATCTGTGAAGTAAATTTAAATGTATGACTGCATTCAGTCTCCTAGCACCAGTATGGCACTGACTTTACTTTATATATGAAAATTCTGATTGTTGATTCTCTTTAAAGGTGGTGGCCTTACCTTATATTGAGAAAACCTGGTGACAGGCTTCTTTTAAGGCCGGAGTCACACTTGTGCGTGTCTCGCGGAAGTTTCAAATTGCATCTCCCGACACGGCCTGATGCTCTCCAGACAGGAGCATCTCGGCTGCACGGAAATACATACAGCCAACCTGCCCCTGTCAGGAGAGTGTGCGGCCGTGACAGGTGACGTAATGCAAGACTCTGGCCTAATACTTTCTCTCAGTGAAAGCAATGTGCCATCATATCTCCCCCCCCCATTGTCAATATGCCATATTCACATGTCAATTAATTGTCTCATGGGGTTTTCTATTCAGCTAGAATACTGATGCACTTAAACTGATATATTTAACCCTAATTTTTAATTTTAAATTAATTTAATTAAAATTAATTTTAAACTTTTAATTTAAAAAACCCCACAAAAACTTTACTTTTGAAAACACTTAAACTGATATATTTAAGTTTAGTTTTTTAGGCAATGCATTTTTTGTTTATGTAAGTGTGTGTGTCTTTAAAAGTCTCCTAGAACAGGACCTCTAATCACTCAACACTCCTCGTCATGTGACAGCCGTTCATTCATCGGGGTTATGCAGTAGACTAGAATGGAAATCAGCTTTTCCTTTGTGCAAGATCTGTTTATGCATTAAAAAACCTGTCTATCCGGTTTCGGGGTTGTGAAATAGACTACGGCATTATTATTGTGCAGGTCTACGCAGCGAGATTGATTTATGTTAATCTTGTTGGACAGGAATATCACTTACAACATTTCAATTAGATCTCTGGGAATAAAAAAGCCGAGGTTATGCCAGTTGGTGTGAAATGTTACATTCTAATTCTGCCCAATGGTGATTTTTAAAAAATATTTTTTTTAAAGAATATTTTCACTTTTTTTTTTTAATTAGGACAAGATGGTTTGGATATTTGGAGAGATCACAATTTTACTTATCATAACAGTAAACAGAAGAGTTTTAATCACCGCTGCTTCTCTATAATTAGTAAAATTAGCTTAGGCTTGTTGGTACAAAAATTACATTTTGGCATAAAAGCTGCTTTGTCATTTCTAATTTAGATAATTTTTCTTACTCATTAATCTTACTGTGCGCCAGGACCCCAGCTCCTAATGAGAACAGAAAGGGGAACTACAGCTCAGTGAGTAGAACATTGTAATTGTAATCTTGTATTAAGCAGCCTAAAACACAGCTTTTGTTAATATTATAAGCCAACTTGGCAACAATGTATTGTTAGTCAAAGTAAATTAACAATGTTCCACTCCAAGGTAGTGAATGGCAAAGGAACAAAACTTCTAAACATGAACATTTCCAATGCTACAAATACTCTACTGTTCTAGTAATGTCTCCATCAATTACCCCTTGCTATAAAATTCTTAATGTAAATTTCCACTTATTGACATCTCTAAACATGTTGTACAATAACCATCATAAGCCGATACATTCAGACCTCATGTAACCTTTCATTTCATCTGTAGATTGTTGTACGTGAAATGCTACTGATGTTCAAAAGAGATTTTATATTGTGAGTGATAACAACGCATTTTAGTGTAAAATGATGTGAATGGAAAAAAAAAGATAATTCAGCATAAACAATGCGTTCAATAATATTATTGGAAAGTGCATAAATTTAAAGGGGTCTAAGGGGCACTTTGCACACTGCGACATCGCAGGTGCGATGTCGGTGGGGTCAAATTGAAAATGACGCACTTCCGGCATCGCATGCGACATCGCAGTGTGTAAAGCCTGGATGATACGATTAACGAGCGCAAAAGCGTCGTAATCGTATCATCGGTACAGCGTCGGCGTAATCCATAATTACGCTGACGCAATGGTCCGGTGTTATTCCTCGCTCCTGCGGCAGCACACATCGCTGTGTGTGAAGTCGCAGGAGCGAGGAACATCTCCTACCGGCCTCACTGCGGCTTCCGTAGGATATGCGGAAGGAAGGAGGTGGGCAGGATGTTTACATCCTGCTCATCTCCGCCCCTCCGCTCTGATTGGCCGCCTACCGTGTGACGTCGCAGTGACGCCGCACGACCCGCCTCCTTAACAAGGAGGCGGGTCGCCGGCCACAGGGACGTCGCACGGCAGGTGAGTGTGTGTGTGAAGCTGGCGTAGCGATAACTTTCGCTACGCCAGCTATCACCACATATCGCTGCTGCGACGGGGGCGGGCACTATCGCACTCGGCATCGCAGCATCGGCCTGCGATGTCGTAGTGTGCAAAGCCCGCCTAAGACCTCACTATATCTTCTTATACAGCCAGATCAGATCTCATACTTTACACTGACGAGCGGAAATCATCCCAAAACATCGTGTCTGCAACTTGAAATTCTGATCTGGCATAAATCCTGTCATATGACAAGGCTCATTAAAGGGTCACTTGTGACTTTTAAGATTGCTACTTCCAATAGGTGGCACCAGAGTTCGTCTCCTTCCTCCCTGAAGAGACAATTTGTAAATTTAAAGAATAACCATCAATTAAATTTTATTTTATTTTCGTAAATCAGTAGTACACATAAAAATAAGAAACTTTGTAATATATCTTATTAGAGAAATCGACTTCTTTCTCCTCCTGGATTTCATTCTGTAAACTCAGCATTCAGTGATAAAAACTGTACTCAGAGAAGACTTTCCCATTACTGAGATTGAAGATGTCAGTTGGTGCCCATTAGCTTCTATAAAGAGGTCAAGAGGGGAAGAGCTAGAGGCAGAGGGAGGAGCTAGCTTCAGACACAGACATTCTGCTGTCAAATTTATGGAAAAGACAGTTACATTTTTTAGTATTACAAACTAAACTGCATTTGTGTATTATGAGATTGCTAGGACATGCTTGAAAAAAGGAATGGATATTCTGTAGGGAGAAAGTAAAGGGGATCTGCATTATTTAATAAAATAAACAGTATACATTAAAGAAACAAATATAAAACTGTTGAAACTGATGTACTTATTTTGATAATCCAAGTGTCAATGGCTGTATAACCTGTTATAAAAAAAAAAATCACTATCATCAACATTTTTTATCCTCTTAATATATTGCAGTCATCATACTATATGGCTTGTGTAATTACAATTTATCATTTTCCCTTTCTACCCAGTTAATTTTTCTCTTTTCCATTAGGTCTATGACATCACATGATTAAAAACAGACTAGCTGAATTCTTCTAAGCTCTGTGTAGAAACAGGAAGTCATCACTGCAAAAGTCAATGGCAGGGTGAGGAGTGGACAAGCTGGGTCAGGAGTTGAAGAGGGGGATGACTTGTACAGGGAAATGAGACTTCTTTATTCTACATAGAGCTTAGAAGGAATCAGCTAGACTGTTTTTAATCATGTGGTGTCATAGACCTAATGGAAAAAGAATAATTAACTGGGTAAAAGGGTAAAATGAGAGCAATTTATGTAAAAAGTGCTATATAATATGATGATTACAATATAATAGGATAAAAACCTTTGATGTAAGTGCTTCTTTAAAATGAGGTTTGCCATAAAATGCTGATTTTATTACCAGGAAGAAAAACTTTTGAATATTGCCATTCTGGCATGGAATTTCAAGCTACGTATGCTAGCCTCATCTGGTCTAAGACCAGGATAAAACTGGCATATTTCACGGTCTACATATAGAACACAATGCCTGTACTGACCACAGGAATCCTGATCTGAATTTACTGCCTCACATGTGCTTATGAGACTGTATATTTGAGTCATAAAACACACGGTCAGTCTGAATAGTGCGTTCCTTATATGAACCTGGCTTAAGAGATTTGTTTAATTTTATATGCAGATTGTATTAATATCTGGTGTCAGATCACCTTTAAGGGTATGTGCACCCGTTCAATATTTGCAACAAAAAAATCTGTACCAAATTTGCTATAAATACTGATGTGTTGGCATAATATGGCTTACCGCTGCAGCGGTGGTGGTGCAGGGTCGGTGACATTGAGGGTTTGGAGGAGGGGGGGTGTCACTGCAGTGGAGCAGCTTAGGAGGGTCAGTGGACGGAGGGTCGGCGATACTGCAGGCTCATGGGGTGTAGCAGCGGCAGGCGCCATTGATCTGCCTGCGGGCTGCTTTGATTCGCAGTTGACACAATGGACTTCAAGAAAATTACCTCAGAGGTCAATCTGTGCATGCGCTGCCTCCAGGGCCATTTTCTTGAAGTCTATTGTGTCAACTCCCGGCGATACAATGGAGCTTGTAACCTGCCGGCAGATCAATGGCGTCTGCCACTGCGACACCCTATGAACTCGCAGTATTGTCAATCCTCCGTCTACTGACCCTCCTGAGCCACTACTCCCCTTCCTCCAATCCTGCAGCATTGCTGACCCTCCTGAGCTGCGACACCCCCTCCTCCAGGCCTGCAGCATCGCTGACCCTGCCTCCTGAGCTGCTCCATCACCGTCGGTCCCCCAGGTGAGCTAATGTAAGGCACACTGGGATTATTAGACGGACCCTAATTTTAACAGTAAAAATTATTTTTCACTATTTTCCTCCTTCAAATTTGGGTGTGCGTCTTATAATCCAGTGCGTCTTATAAAATGAAAAATACGGTATCTTATAACTATTATTTGTTCAACTTGGAAAAAACAGCATAAAAAAGCTGAATATTTTATTCATTAAAGCCATTATTCAGGATACAGTGTTGTTATTGTAAAGTGTGGCACTGCTTCAAAATAAAATAAACAAAAGAGCGTTGCTCATCATTTTTAATACCCCATCGATAAATTGCCGATGCTCCCTGCCGGTCTCAGTTTACTTCCTTGTAGCTGACCTTTTGTTGTCCAGGCACATGATGGCTGCAGCCAATCACTGCTCTCAGTGGTCTTTTGCCAAACACACAGCTATCATTGCCGAGGACAGTAAATGAATGAAGAGATCACGTGTGTAGATGACACGTGACAGCTGCATAGAAAAAAACAGAGAAAGACAGAGAGCCGGTGATGGTTCAGAAGCAGTGGGAAATTGAAAAATTGTTATTTTATATTCAATTATACCTCCTTTTACAATTATTTTTATCACCTGGACAATCCTATACATTTTTCATTTCTATTAATTAGACTGATTATTAAAATTACCATAGAGCTTGTGTCCACTTTACGTGGAGGAAGAAGAAGAAGGGCCAGTGAATAATGAATCCCAGGAGGACACAGAATAATGAGGTCACCACGTGACGGCTTCATTCCTGTACTCAGCCCTGTTCAGCACAGATTCTCAGCTAGCTTACAGCATCCAGCTCTGAAGCTTATGAAGCCAGCATCTGCGAATGCTCTGAGTCTTTGGACTTGTACAGTGCCGATACCGAATAAAGCCAAGTGAGAGCAGGGAAGAGCAGCAGTCACACGTCTGCAATTTCCACCCTGAACCAGGATCTCAGCCAAACCTAATTATCAACCTAATAGCCAAATACATCACTGGATAACATATCTACCACTTTAAAGGGAACCTGTCCGGTCCCCTATACCCTCCAACCCAGCAGCACTCACACCTGTATGACTAAATTCCCTCCCTAACCAACTCAGTATGATGCTAATCCCTTAACTTACTGTTTAAAAAAAGTATTTATAAGCCCCACTTTTCCTATGCTAATTGGAGTCTTGATTAGTAGATGGGGCGTTAGTTTCCCAGACTAGTTGGCCTCCTGTGAGCGTGATAACATGATCTCCACGAGCCAGCGCATCTTAGTGTAATGGCCCAGAAGGAGCCATTACAAAAGTTTCTGTATTCATCGAAGTTATTTCCTGGTGTTAGTCAGTCAGTCAAATTTGTCAAAGTTGTTGCTTTGTAATACCACTGGATGCCAGAAGGTGGTGGTATGTGTTGGCAAGAGACTATATTGGAGGATGTCTGATCAATATCCTCTATAGCCTGGTCACTATGGTAACTAGGGAGAGTTGACAGTTGGCAGTTGAGAGAAGCCGGGTTTGAGGTAATGAGCAGGTGACAAGCGTTACTAATGTCGTGTACCTGCCAGACAGTCTTATTGGAGCCCATCGTCATAGGGCCCAACCACAATTATATATTTTCTACATCAGAACACAAGTCCAGTTGCCATCCAATCAAACCCTGTATGGAAATCAAGTGCTGCAGCTAAATGCTCCAGAAGATGTGAACCATCGTACTGTTAACCAGTAAAGCGTTTGAACTGTTCATACCAAGGTCCGGTCTGCCTTATTGCTATCTACTAACCTCATAGAGAAGTACCCTGAGAACGGGTTCAGAGCACCAGGAACCAGGGAGGAGCACTGTGACACCCCAAACTACACCACACCGCAGAAAAAACACACCACCGCTCAGCACCTACATCTGGGCCGAATCGTGCCACCTGCACCTACTACTAGGCAATGCATGGAATGAAGATTGAGCATGCGCATCTCTGCTTCATTCAACACGAGCCCTATAGCTCTCGGGAAATCATGGGGTTCCAGATATTGGACCGCTTGTGATTAGCAAGATAGGGAATAACTTCCCTTTAAACGGACTGTATCATTATAACATGACCGATTGTTAAAATCGGATTTTTCTGTTAAATGTATTTTTAAACATTTTTAGAAATGTTCTTTTCCAATATGACAATTTGTATTGAAAATAAGAAACTAGAAATCTTGTCATTTTCATAGTCACCTGTGACTAACTTTGTAATCTGTCAGGAAATCCATATGTACTTTTGCAGCAATGAACACAATCCTATCTATCCTGCTATCTTATATTGGTGCTCTCTTTTGTTTTGAAATATCTAATGAGCATTTGCAAAGGTCATTGTGACCAGAGCAGGAGGAGGTCAGCTGTGACATTGCTTATTGTGATTGGTGGACCCTGCAATATTAGTTGTGTGTAGAGGTGTTACCCATCATTGGAACCCTCTGCTCTGCCTCTGCTGATAAGAAGCCTATTGAAAACTCTTCCTGATAGGGGATATAGTAACAGTCTAAAATAGCCTGAGTGGCCGAGTAAAAATTGCAATATTACTAACAAAAAAAACAATGTAAGCAATAGGACATTTTCTGATGACACATTAGTTTTAATCTCTTCACCCCCGGGCGATTTTCCATTTTTTTGTGTTCCTTATTTCCGGCCCTTCTTCCAAGAGCCATAACTTTTTTATTTTTCCATCAATCTAGCCACATGAGGGGTGAATGAAACCATTAGTTTCACCATATAGCATAGTAAAAAACAGTAAAAAAAATAATTCCAAGTGCGGTGAAATTGCAAAGAAAGTGCAATTTCACAACTATTTTGTTTTTTCTTTTAGTATGTTCACTTTTATAGTAAAACTGCCCTGGCATTATGATGCCTCAGATCAGTACAAGTTCATAGATACCAAACATGTATCATCTTACTTTTATCTAGGTGGTGAAAAAAAATTCAGACATTTTTTAAAAAAAAAATAAAAAATGAATAGCGCTTTTGTTGTCATTTTCTGAGACCCATAGCATTTTTATTTTTCAGGATCTAGGGCTTTCTGAAGGCTTATTTTTTGCGTCTTGAGCTTACGTTTTAAACTATACCATTTTTTATTAGATGCAATGCTTTGATCGCTTGTTATTGCATTTTAATGCAATATTGCAGCAACCAAAAATGTGTAATTGTGGCGTTTGAAATTTTTTTTCTTGCCACACTGTTTGCCTATCAGATTAATTGATTTTACATTTTGATAGATCTGGCATTTCTGAACGCGGCGATACCAAATGTGTGAGTCTACTCCACTAGATTTCTTTGGCAGCCGCACATCACTTCAACTTCAAAATGAGGCTGATAAACAGCAGGTGCTAGAGTGGATGGCAAGCATTGCATCAAGTGGCCTCTCCTCTTCTTCCTGCTCGTCAACATCACACACAGTTCATTCCTTAGAGGTGCCACCCCAATTACACTTGTTTGCACTTATGTCACAATTTGCCAACTGGCAAACTGACTGTGGGGAACCACACGTGCGAGTCTCAGGAGCTGTTCACATGTTCTATCCCATGGCATCAAAGGTAACTCCAAAGAGTCCCATACTGAAGAGGAAGAAAGCATCTGTATAGATGCCCAAAATCTTTGTGAGTTGGATCCTGGCCCAGATGAAGTAGGATCCTAGCAGGATCCTGAACCTTGTGAACTTATAACCTCCAGGGGTGAAGGTGAGGATGACGAGACACACATACCTGAGTTGCATGTATACTGTCCTGTGATATCAGGTCAGGAAGAGGAGGAGTGGGACAACATAGAGCTTGATGATGAAGTTGTAGATCCTATTTGGTGTGAACCCAGAGGCACGCAGCTGTGTAGCTTAGCAGATAAGGAGGAGGAGGAAGACGAGGAGGTTACGTTGGCAATTCCCAAATTGAGTCTTTGTTCATACGGTATGTGTATACAAGGGCAGCAATGCTGCCAAACTAGGGTGAAAATAAGTCACCCCAAGTCTGATAATGTTGTTACACTCTACATGAAAAAGATACCCTTTTTTTCCATCTCACATGCAAAGAGATTTTCAACCCTGAAGTGCCACCAAAAGGTAGGTTGTCTTCACTAAAGTCTTTCCAGCAGGTGCCCCAGTGCTGCACCCCTGCTAAATGAGCATCACTGATTTGGGATGATGGAACTCTATCTCCTAGAACTTCGAGAGCAGACACCCTTTCATCTTTCCGAAGCTCAAATCCATACATACAATCAAATCCATCATATTTTATAAGTAAAGATAAAGAGAAACGTTGACTGGTACTTGATCCTAAACAGTTCCTTTGCATTAAGTTATTGGACTACTGGCCTGTTTCAAGCCATATTGCATCCAGCAACCTATAATATTTCTTCTTATTGAGAAACTGGTTTACTTGGTCACATATTGTTTTGATGTTTCTTGTGAGAGGTCCTTTTCTTCATCATATTTGCAGAAACGCCTGCATATGCTGCATTAGCTCTTGATCGCTTGATGTGGCCTTTCCAAATGAAGTCTACATTCATCTGTGTATGCAAGGGCTGAATCACTGCCAAACTAGGGTGAAATGAGTCACTCCAGTCTACATGAAAAAGATAACCTCTCCTTCTGCCTCACATGCAAAGGGTTTTTGTCTGTAGTGCCAGTCTTCTGGGTGCAAGAGGCCTATGCCGGTCTGTCATTCATCTCTTGATTTTTAACTTTTAAATGCCAAAAATGCCAAGCCACATCCTGTGTGTTGCATGGACCATACCTCCCTGCTGTGCAAAGACACTATGGTGAAATGGGGGTGGGGGGGTTGATGTCACTTTCTTGCTGTCTGTCTGAAATGTTTTAAGTATCAACACTCCAAGTTGGATTTCAACATTCTCTTTTGACTGCAGTTTCAGTGATCTGGGAGAAAGAGGCCTATGCCTGTCTTTCATCTTGCTGTTTCTGATGAAGTTAGAAATGCTGGTTTAGACCGTGTTCCAGGACCGGTCCCACAAGGCCATATTGCTTACTTGGCCTATTTATAGTGTATGCCAATTATTGCCACTTTTCCTGTTGCCTGACCTTAATTTTTGGAAATGTGAAGACTCCAAGTAGGGTCTCCAAGTTTGCTTTTGTCTGTAGTGCCAGTCTTCTGAGAGCAAGAGGCCTCTGCCTTTCTGTCATCTTGCTTTCTCTGATGAATGTAGAAATGCAGATTCATGCCTTGTTCCAGGGCCGGTGCCATGCAGTCATGTTTCTTTGTTGGGCAATTTGTAGTGTGTGCTAAGTGTTGCCACTTTTCCTGTTGCCTGACCTTAATTTTTGGAAATGTGGAGACTCCAAGTAGGGTCTCAAAATTGGCTTTTGTCTGCAGTGCCAGTCTTCTGGGAGCAACAGACCTGTCTGTTATGCATCTCTAGATTTTTAACATTTAGATGCCAAGCCACATCCTGTGTGTTGCATAAACGATACCTCCCTGCTGTGCAAAAACACTATGGTGAAATGGGTGCGGCAATTGATGTCACTGTCCAGCTGTCTGCCTGAAATGTTTTTAAACATTTCTGTTGAATTTTTAAAATGTAAATGCTAGGCCACATCTTGTGTGTAAGTCAACGCATTTAGGCAGTATTTAAATTAATATGCATCAGAGAATGCAGTGACACAGCTGCAGAGTTGTGGAGCACTATCCAGGGCAAGTTTGATAAATGGCGGTCTCCACTAAACCTGGAGACAGGGAAGGCCATGTGCGATTACAGTGAAAACATAGTGGCGACACTATGCCTGAGTGACATCACATATGCACTGCATGGAGCAACCTGTACAGAAATGTCTAGTGAACTATTATGTCCTGGATACGGTGCTGAAGAAGGCATGGTCGCTGTTTGCTCACTTTTTAAAATTGAAATGCCGAGCTACAGCCTGTGTGTTGTATGGACCATACCTCCATGCTGTGCAAAGACGATATGGGGAGGGGGAAATTGATGCTACTGTACTGCTGTTTGTCTGAAAGGTTTTTAACTGTTAAGATTCCAAGATGGGGTCTCAAAGTTGTGTCTTGTGGGTAGTGCCAGGGTTCTGGGAGCAACAGACCAACACTTGCCACTCAGGCATATCTAAATTTTTAAAATTGAATTGCCGGACCACAGCCTGTATGTTACATGGACCGTATCTCCCTGCTGTTCAAAGACACTATGGGGAGGGGGCAATTGATGCTACTGTACTGCTGTCTGCCTGAAAAGCTTTTAAAAGTCGAGACTCCAAGATTGGTCTCAAAGTTGTGTCTTGTCTGTACTGGCAGGGGTATGGGAGCACCAGACCTACACCTGTCTCTCATCCACCTCTGTATTTCTTATGTCAATAGTCTAGGAAGCTAATTGTTATGCCAAAACAGTGGTACTGCACTGTAAAACGTATGTTTGCTATTTTGGAAGGTTCCCCCCCAAAGGTGTATTCTCTACCTTACATTTGGCCTCTCATTGAATCCAATGGGGCTCGGTGAAGTTCAATAATGATTCAGATTCGGGTCGGTGAACGTACCGTTTGTTCTGGTGGGCTCAGTGAATCGAACTGTGAAAGGTTTGCTTATGTCTAGCTGCCACCCCCGTGTTTCACAGTTGAGATGGTGTTCTTAGGCTTCAAAGCGTCTCCCTTTTTCCTCCAAATGTAACCAAGGTCATTATAGCCAAGCAGTTCAGTTTTAGTTTCGTCAGACCATAGGACATGTCTTAAAAAATTACGGTCTTTGTTCCTGTGTGCATTTGCAAACATTAATCTGGCTTTTTTTATGTTTGTTTTGGAGTAATGACTTCTTCCTGGCAGAGTGGCCTTTCAGCCCATGTTGATACCGTACTTGTTCACTGTGGATAATGACACGATGTACCAGCATCTTCACAAGGTCTTTGCTTTTGTTCTTGGTTTGATATGCATATGTCTGACCAAAGCACGTTCATCTCTAGTACACAGAACCCGTCTATTGCATGAAAGGTATGATCGCATGTAATTGTTTGTACAGCTGAACGAGGCACATTTAAGTATCTTGAAATTGCACCCAAGGCTGAACCAGACTTGTGCAAGTCCACAGTTCTCTTCCTGAGATCTTGTCCGATTTCTTTTAACTTTCCCATGATGCTATACAAAGAAGCAGTGTGTTTCAGGTGTGTATTAAAATACATCCACAGGTGTGTCTGTAATTAACTCAGATGTTGCCAATAAACCTATCAGAAGCTTCCAAAGACATGACATCATCATATGGGCTGTCTCATGTTGTTTAAAGTCAGGTTACTCTTAGGGTTACTTTGCACGCTGCGACATCGCAAGCCGATGCTGCGATGTCGAGCGCGATAGTCCCCGCCCCCGTCGCAGCTGTGATATCTTGTGATTGCAGCCGTAGCGAACATTATCGCTACGGCAGCTTCACATGCACTTACCTGCCCTGCGACGTCGCTCTGGCCGGCGATCCGCCTCCTTCCTAAGGGGGCGGGTCGTGCGGCGTCACAGCGACGTCACACGGCAGGCGGCCAATAGCAGCGGACGGGCGGAGATGAGCAGGATGTAAACATCCCACCCACCTCCTTCCTTCCGCATTGCAGCCGGGACGCAGGTAGGAGATGTTCCTCGCTCCTGCGGCTTCAAACACAGCGATGTGTGCTGCCGCAGGAACGAGGAACAACATCGTACCTGTCGCTGCACCGACATTATGGAAATGTCGGACCCTACACCGATGATACGATAAGACGCTTTTGCGCTCGTTAATCGTATCAAAAAGGATTTGCACACTACGATATCGATTGCGACGCCGGATGTGCGTCACTTTCGATTTGACCCCACCGACATCGCACCTGCGATGTCGTAGTGTGCAAAGCCCCCCTTAGTTTATGTAACCTTTTGACTTTGCAGAAAGTAATAAAAATGCCTTAAAACATTCTCTCTCATTCGCTCTCATTAGTCTGACATTTGGCAAATATAAATACTTTTGGTTCCTAATTGACCTACAACGGAAAAGGTTTATTCTGATTCTGATTTCATCTCAGATAATGTAAAAAACATGAGTCGGGGGTGGGGGCCAGCTTCCCCGTCGCGGGGGCTGCTCGGGGGAATCACGCTCGGATCTGGTGCCTTCTCCTCGGTGGCTCGAGTGGGCCGGACACGGGGCTCGAGCAGCGCTCCTCGCCCTCGAGTGAAAAGGGGAGTTGGACTCTTGGGGATATATATATAGAGTTCGTGACGCCACCCACGGGTTGTGGTGATGGTGGGCTCCACCGCTGCTGGTGACGGGGTTCCCGGGAGCGATGGCAGGGAGCAGCTAGGTGTTGACCCCTCCGTGGGTAGGGGCTGTTGGTCCCGGGGCCCGGTAGGAGGGAGGGTTCCGCAGGATGGGTTTTGGCAAGGTGCAGGGTTGCGGTGCAGCGCAGCGCGGTGCCGGATGGTACAGGTGTACTCACTCAGACACAGATGGACAGAGTCTCTGGTAAACCAAACGGCTGAATGGACGGGGCCTGCAGCCGGCTGCAGTGTTCTCCCTGGATGGGTTGATGGTGGCTGTCGTTTCCTGCACCTGTGTTTTGTATTTTGACTCCAATGCGTGGGCATCGGTAGTCCACTCCTCGACGTATACGTGCCAGAGGAGCCCGTTTGCCTGCAGACGCTGGCTCTGTGGATCTCTGGCCCTTGGCGGTGGCGCTTATCCGGAACGGTTGGGCTGTTGCCTTCAATCGGGACTTTGGTGGGAATGAACCCCTGAGGTCCAGACCACAATCAGTAAATTTGACTAAAGGAGGGCTTCAAGCCTAGTCAGGGTCTGAGTACCCTGCCTGGTGCTTGGCTCCAATCGGCTCCCCGGTTCGGTACCGGCGGGCCACCGCCCGACCCCGGTCCTACGGTTCCGCTGACCTTCACCAACTCCTGCAGACGGCCACCACCGTCTGCCGACCTTGCTGGAAGTGCCTGGGCTCTAACCCAGACACAGAACAGTTTCTCTCCTCTCACTCTGCTGCCCACTACTCGACTCTCTGTGTTTTTCCAGCCTCCAGCCTGTGAACTTCTCGGTGGGCGGGGCCAACCGCCTGGCTCCGCCCCACCTGGTGTGGACATCAACCCTGGAGGGAGGCAACAAGGATTTAATTTTTGACTGGTGTGACCTGTCCAGGGAAGGGGGGGTGTATGATGTTGTGTAGTGACCTGTGACCCCTGGGGGTCCAGGGCGTCACATTGATCCTTGGTTTAATGCAGACCATCCGCGGACTGCCCGTCCACCATGGTTTTATTTTTCTGTAAAGATATAAAAACAACGGGAACAAAACATGTAAACATTAAGCATTTTTTCATTACTTCCCTTACGGGAGACACATTCTTAAGCCGATACAAATGGAAACATTTTTATTAATAACAGGGAACGGGTCCATGTCCTTCCGCTTTCCCACCCAAGCAACCTAGACCTTGATGCTGCCCCTAAGAAATGGGCAGCACCCCTTTTCCCCAGTCCAGAAACAGGAACCTGGCCCAGGCTACCCAAGCGGGAATGGGTACGGTGTCTTGCACCCGGCAGTCACTCAGGGGCCCCACGTCCAAGGGGACCCCTGACCCGGAGGATGGTCACCGATCCTGGTGGTGACCGGACCCCAGTCTGCTCTGCTGCGGGTCCTTCCTCCAACCAGCCTTTCCGGAGACTGCAATGGCGGGAAGGGCAATTGGGGCAGAATATTTACAAACCCAATAGTTTTTGGGTGGCCTGCAAGTTCTCGGCCTTGTTCTTTGGGGGTAAAGGTGGCAACATCAGTCCCAACACTTCAGCAGCCAACGGGCTACCATAAAATAAACCTGTTGGTCCCAACGGCGACTGGGAATATGGTAGCCGGGATCCGCTACCACATCAGCATCCTTCTTCTTTAAGCAGCAATCTCATCGCACAGCCGCCGTGGCTGCCGCTCCCAGTACGGAGTGTCGGCTGCCTGCTCCAGGTCAGCTGGTGTGTGGGGGACGGGTCCAGCTGGAATCCCTTTGTGCCGCCTACGACCGGCACCTTCGGTAATGAAGGACCCCGCTGTGACGTGGCCTGCTCTGCCGCTTGGCAACTACATCCCCGCCGTGCCTCTTCCGAGGCTGGGTGTCTGGGAGCGGTCAACGTGACTTGCGGTGCTGGCGTCTGATCGAGGATCGCCTCCGTTGCGGCCGGGTGGACTGCTGGGGCCGTCTTCATCTCCGTCGCTGCCGGGATGGAAGCCGGGACGGGTGCCAGGGCGGTGACAAAGGTAAGGCCCTGGGGCCCCAGGTCTGGGCCCTCTCCCACAGACGCTGCGGGCTCCCCTACCGGTGGCAGGGGTAACGGGTCGTTTGGGGCGGTGGCCGCGGGCAGGGGCAGTGAGGGAGGTGGCGTGGTGGATGGCAGCAGGCCGGGCCCCTCAGCCGCAGCAACCGTTCCCTCGGGAACATAGGGGAGTGGGTCGCTTACCCGCTCCTCGGAGACCACCTCCACTTCATATGCCCGCACGGTTGCAATTAGGCCCTTCATCTCCGACATCCACTCCGCCATCATGGAGTGGACTGTGGCCTGGAGCTCCTGGCACATCTTGCTGCTGGGTCCAGGAACGGGTTTCGGCAGAGTGCTGGCATCCCTGCACTCTGCAGCGCTAGTTACATGCCGCCATTCTTCACCCGCTCCCCCTTGGTCTTTCTACAGCACTTCACTTTCTTGGGGGCGGGGCTCCACTTTTCGTGCCTTCACTGCTCGGGAAGACGAATCGAGCGGGAAATCTTCGCGCCCAAAATGGCGGATCTTCAGATTTTTCAGCGGGACGCCGCTGACGGGGATCACAAGGCGCACGTCTACCAGTAAGTAGACTGGTTCAATCCTGTTTGTGACGCCAAGTTGTTGGGGGCGGGGGCCAGCTTCCCCGTCGCGGGGGCTGCTCGGGGGGATTGCGCTCGGATCCGGTGCCTTCTCCTCGGTGGCTCGAGTGGACCAGACCCGGGGCTCGAGCAGTGCTCCTCGCCCTCGAGTGAAAAGGGGAGTTGGACTCTTGGGGATATATGTATATATATATATATATATATATATATATATGTATATATATATATATATATAGATAGATAGATATACAGTTAGGTCCAGAAATATTTGGACAGGGACACAAGTTTTGTTATTTTAGCTGTTTACAAAAACATGTTCAGAAATACAATTATATATATAATATGGGCTGAAAGTGCACACTCCCAGCTGCAATGAGTTTTCACATCCAAATCGGAGAAAGGGTTTAGGAATCATAGCTCTGTAATGCATAGCCTCCTCTTTTTCAAGGGACCAAAAGTAATTGGACAAGGGACTCTAAGGGCTGCAATTAACTCTGAAGATGTCTCCCTCGTTAACCTGTAATCAATGAAGTAGTTAAAAGGTCTGGGGTTGATTACAGGTGTGTGGTTTTCCATTTGGAAGCTGTTGCTGTGACCAGACAACATGCGGTCTAAGGAACTCTCATTTGAGGTGAAGCAGAACATGCTGAAGCTGAAAAAAAAGAAAAAAATCCATCAGAGAGATAGCAGACATGCTTGGAGTAGCAAAATCAACAGTCGGGTACATTCTGAGAAAAAAGGAATTGACTGGTGAGCTTGGGAACTCAAAAAGGCCTGGGCGTCCACGGATGACAACAGTGGTGGATGATCGCCGCATACTTTCTTTGGTGAAGAAGAACCCGTTCACAACATCAACTGAAGTCCAGAACACTCTCAGTGAAGTAGGTGTATCTGTCTCTAAGTCAACTGTAAAGAGAAGACTCCATGAAAGTAAATACAAAGGGTTCACATCTAGATGCAAACCATTCATCAATTCCAAAAATAGACAGGCCAGAGTTAAATTTGCTGAAAAACACCTCATGAAGCCAGCTCAGTTCTGGAAAAGTATTCTATGGACAGATGAGACAAAGATCAACCTGTACCAGAATGATGGGAAGAAAACAGTTTGGAGAAGAAAGGGAACGGCACATGATCCAAGGCACACCACATCCTCTGTAAAACATGGTGGAGGCAACGTGATGGCATGGGCATGCATGGCTTTCAATGGCACTGGGTCACTTGTGTTTATTGATGACATAACAGCAGACAAGAGTAGCCGGATGAATTCTGAAGTGTACCGGGATATACTTTCAGCCCAGATTCAGCCAAATGCCGCAAAGTTGATCGGACGGCGCTTCATAGTACAGATGGACAATGACCCATAGCATACAGCCAAAGCTACCCAGGAGTTCATGAGTGCAAAAAAGTGGAACATTCTGCAATGGCCAAGTCAATCACCAGATCTTAACCCAATTGAGCATGCATTTCACTTGCTCAAATCCAGACTTAAGACGGAAAGACCCAAAAACAAGCAAGACCTGAAGGCTGCAGCTGTAAAGGCCTGGCAAAGCATTAAGAAGGAGGAAACCCAGCGTTTGGTGATGTCCATGGGTTCCAGACTTAAGGCAGTGATTGCCTCCAAAGGATTCGCAACAAAATATTGAAAATAAAAATATTTTGTTTGGGTTTGGTTTATTTGTCCAATTACTTTTGACCTCCTAAAATGTGGAGTGTTTGTAAAGAGATGTGTACAATTCCTACAATTTCTATCAGATATTTTTGTTCAAACCTTCAAATTAAACGTTACAATCTGCACTTGAATTCTGTTGTAGAGGTTTCATTTCAAATCCAATGTGGTGGCATGCAGAGCCCAACTGCGAAAATTGTGTCACTGTCCAAATATTTCTGGACCTAACTGTATATATATATATATAGAGAGAGAGAGTTCGTGATGCCACCCATGGGTTGTGGTGATAGTGGGCACCACCGCTGCTGGTGACGGGGTTCCCGGGAGCGATGACAGGGAGCAGCTAGGTGTTGACCCCTCCGTGGGTAGGGGCTGTTGGTCCCGGGGCCCGGTAGGGGGGAGGCTTCCGCAGGATGGGTTTTGGCAAGGTGCAGGGTTGCGGTGCAGCGCAGCACGGTGCTGGATGGCACAGGTGTACTCACTCAGACACAGATGGACAGAGTCTCTGGTAAACCAAATGGCTGGATGGACGGGGCCTGCAGCCGGCTGCAGTGTTCTCCCTGGATGGGTTGATGGTGGCTGTCGTTTCCTGCACCTGTGTTTTGTATTTTGACTCCAATGCCTGGGTAGTCCGCTCCCCGACGTATACGTGCCGGAGGAGCCCGTTTGCCCGCAGACGCTGGCCCTGTGGATCTCTGGCCCTTGGCGGTGGCGCTTATCTGGAACGGTTGGGCTGTTGCCTTCAATCGGGACTTTGGTGGGAATGAACCCCTGAGGTCCAGACCACAATCAGTAAATTTGATTAAAGGAGGGCTTCAAGCCTAGTCGGGGTCTGAGTACCCTGTCTGGTGCTTGGCTCCAATCGGCTCCCCGGTTCGGTACCGGCGGGCCACCTTCCGACCCCAGTCCTACGATTCCGCTGACCTTCACCAACTCCTGCAGACGGCCACCACCATCTGCCGACCTTGCTGGAAGTGCCTGGGCTCTAACCCAGACACAGAACAGTTTCTCTCCTCTCACTCTGCTGCCCACTACTCGACTCTCTGTGTTTTTCCCACCTCCAGCCTGTGAACTCCTCGGTGGGCGGGGCCAACCGTCTGGCTCCGCCCCACCTGGTGTGGACATCAACCCTGGAGGGAGGCAACAAGGATTTAATTTTTGACTAGTGTGACCTGTCCAGGGAAGGGGGGGTGTATGATATTGTGTAGTGACCTGTGACCCCTGGGGGTCCAGGGCGTCACATTCCCCCTTGGTTTAATGCAGACCATCCGCGGGCTGCCCGTCCACCATGGTTTTATTTTTCTGTAAAGATATAAAAACAACGGGAACAAAACATGTAAACATTAAGCATTTTTTTCATTACTTCCCTTACGGGAGGCACATTCTTAAACTGATACAAATGGAAACATTTTTATTAATAACAGGGAACGGGTCCATGTCCTTCCGCTTTCCCACCCAAGCAACCTAGACCTTGATGCTGCCCCTAAGAAATGAGCAGCACCCCTTTTCCCCAGTCCAGAAACAGGAACCTGGCCCAGGCTACCCAAGTGGGAATGGGTACAGTGTCTTGCACCCGGCAGTCACTCAGGGGCCCCATGTCCAAGGGGACCCCTGACCCGGAGGATGGTCACCGATCCTGGTGGTGACCGGACCCCAGCCTGCTCTGCTGCGGGTTCTTCCTCCAACCAGCCTTTCCGGAGACTGGCAATGGCGGGAAGGGCAATTGGGGCAGAATATTTACAAACCCAATAGTTTTTGGGTGGCCTGCAAGTTCTCGGCCTTGTTCTTGTTCTTTGGGGGTAAAGGTGGCAACATCAGTCCCAACACTTCAGCAGCCAACGGGCTACCATAAAATAAACCTGTTGGTTCCAACGGCGACTGGGAACATGGTAGCCGGGATCCGCTACCACATCAGCATCCTTCTTCTTTAAGCATCAATCTCATGGCACAGCCGCCGTGGCTGCCGCTCCCAGTATGGAGTGTCGGATGCCTGCTCCAGGTCAGCTGGTGTGTGGGGGACGGGTCCAGCTGGAATCCCTTTGTGCCACCTACGACCGGCACCTTCGGTAACGAAGGACCCCGCTGTGACATGGCCTGCTCTGCCGCTTGGCAGCTACATCCCCGCCGTGCCTCTTCCGAGGCTGGGTGTCTGGGAGCGGTCAACGTGACTTGCGGTGCTGGCGTCTGATCGAGGATCGCCTCCGTTGCGGCCAGGTGGACTGCCGGGGCCGTCGTCATCTCCGTCGCTGCCGGGATGGAAGCCGGGACGGGTGGCAGGGCGGTGACAAAGGTAAGACCCTGGGGCCCCAGGTCTGGGCCCTCTCCCACAGACGCTGCGGGCTCCCCTACCGGTGGCAGGGGTAACGGGTCGTTTGGGGTGGTGGCCGCGGGCAGGGGCAGTGAGGGAGGTGGCATGGTGGATGGCAGCAGGCCGGGCCCCTCAGATGCAGCAACCGTTCCCTCGGGAACATAGGGGAGTGGGTCGCTTACCCGCTCCTCGGAGACCACCTCCACTTCATATGCCCGCACGGTTGCAATTAGGCCCTTCATCTCCGACATCCACTCCGCCATCATGGAGTGGACCGTGGCCTGGAGCTCCTGGCACATCTTGCTGCTGGGTCCAGGAACGGGTTTCGGCAGAGTCCTGGCGTCCCTGCACTCTGCAGCGCTAGTTACATGCTGCCATTCTTCACCCGCTCCCCCTTGGTCTTTCTACAGCACTTCACTTTCTTGGGGGCGGGGCTCCACTTTTCGCGCCTTTACTGCTAGGGAAGACGAATCGAGCGGGAAATCTTCGCGCCCAAAATGGCGGATCTTCAGATTTTTCAGCGGGACGCCGCTGACGGGGATCACAAGGCGCACGTCTACCAGTAAGTAGACTGGTTCAATCCTGTTTGTGACACCAAGTTGTTGGGGGCGGGGGCCAGCTTCCCCGTCGCGGGGGCTGCTCGGGGGGATTGCGCTCGGATCCGGTGCCTTCTCCTCGGTGGCTCGAGTGGGCCAGACCCGGGGCTCGTGCAGCGCTCCTCGCCCTCGAGTGAAAAGGGGAGTTGGACTCTTGGGGATGGATATATATATATATATATATATAGAGAGAGAGAGAGAGTTCGTGATGCCACCCATGGGTTGTGGTGATGGTGGGCTCCACCATTGCTGGTGACGGGGTTCCCGGGAGCGATGACGGGGAGCAGCTAGGTGTTGGCCCCTCCGTGGGTAGGGGCTGTTGGTCCCGGGGCCCGGTAGGGGGGAGGCTTCCGCAGGATGGGTTTTGGCAAGGTGCAGGGTTGCGGTGCAGCGCAGCACGGTGCTGGATGGCACAGGTGTACTCACTCAGACACAGATGGACAGAGTCTCTGGTAAACCAAACGGGGATGGACGGGGCCCGCAGCCGGCTGCAGTGTTCTACCTGGATGGGTTGATGGTGGCTGTCGTTTCCTGCACCTGTGTTTTGTATTTTGATTCCAATGCCTGGGTAGTCCGCTCCCCGACGTATACGTGCCGGAGGAGCCCATTTGCCCGCAGACGCTGGCCCTGTGGATCTCTGGCCCTTGGCGGTGGCGCTTATCTGGAACGGTTGGGCTGTTGCCTTCAATCGGGACTTTGGTGGGAATGAACCCCTGAGGTCCAGACCACAATCAGTAAATTTGACTAAAGGAGGGCTTCAAGCCTAGTCGGGGTCTGAGTACCCTGCCTGGTGCTTGGCTCCAATCGGCTCCCCGGTTCGGTACCGGCAGCCACCGCCCGACCCTGGTCCTACGATTCCGCTGACCTTCACCAACTCCTGCAGACGGCCACCACCGTCTGCCGACCTTGCTGGAAGTGCCTGGGCTCTAACCCAGACACAGAACAGTTTCTCTCCTCTCACTCTGCTGCCCACTACTTGACTCTCTGTGTTTTTCCCGCCTCCAGCCTGTGAACTCCTCGGTGGGCGGGGCCAACTGCCTGGCTCCGCCCCACCTGGTGTGGACATCAACCCTGGAGGGAGGCAACAAGGATTTAATTTTTGACTGGTGTGACCTGTCCAGGGAAGGGGGGGTGTATGATGTTGTGTAGTGACCTGTGACCCCTGGGGGTCCAGGGCGTCACACATGCATATGTGTCCTTTTAGAGAGTGTATGTAAACTTCTGGTTTCAACTGTAAATGCTTATCTATTTGATGTTTCATCTAATCTCTATTGCAATATAAATTAATTGAAAATTATCTACCATTCCCTCACTATGCTATCTAACTGATTATATATCTCAGAAAAAAAAGAGGAAAGCCAGCACTGCCTGAAAATGATATGCAACAAATAAAAAGTGTAATTTCACAACATCATTCCAACTGTACTATAATACAAAATGAGATTTTTTTAGCAAACAATTGATTAATTTTTTGAGCCACCCCTGCCATGTCACGGCCCATCTCAATAGGAGGGGGGGTATTACTCTATATTTTATAATTTCATTGTGTTATGCGACCTCCTAATTACATTAAAAGCAGAACCATATTGAAGCAACACATATACCTGTAACATTTCAGAACCGCTTCCATTTCTGTTATTAATTGGTCTGGTGGGTATGGACACACCTTCTCATTCAAAGAGTTTTCTTTATTTTCATGACTCTGAAAAATGTAGATTCACATTGAAGGCATCAAAACTGTGAATTAAAACATGTGGAATGAAATACTTAAAAAAGTGTGAAACAACTGAAAATATGTCTTATATTCTAGGTTCTTCAAAGTAGCCACCTTTTGCTTTCATTACTACTTTGCACAATCTTGGCATTCTCTTGATGAGCTTCAAGAGGTAGTCACCGGAAATGGTTTTCACTTCACAGGTGTGCCCTGTCAGGTTTAATAAGTGGGATTTCTTGCCTTATAAATGGGGTTGGGACCATCAGTTGTGTTGTGCAGAAGTCTGGTGGATACACAGCTGATTGTCCTACTGAATAGACTGTTAGAATTTCGTTTTCAGTAAATCACCCAACCTCCGTATCCCCCTCTGCTTCCATCCTTGAAATTATTTGTTTTGAGACCCTTGAATAAAATTTGGATCCTCCCACAGTGGGGTAAATTTTGAAAGACAATAAGGGAGTCTATACAATTTTGTCAGTGCTCTCCAGGGCCCCACCGTGTCCTTTATTAAACAGCTCTGTTTCACGTATGTTGGTATTTTATCTAGCTTCATATGTAATACCGCTACCAAGTTAAAAGGGCTTGTTAGCTCCCTCTCTAGCTGAACGTTAGAAAAGAAGGTTGTCCCATTGATCCAGTCTTTTATATGTCTGGCAACCGCCGCTAAGTTGTACAATCTAATCATGGGCATTTGTACCCCTCCATGTTTTTTCTGTAGACACAGCTTTGAGTAGGCTACTCTTGGTCTCTTTCCCTGCCATAAAAAATTTACAAACGCTTTTTGCAACTTGTTGATACCGGTGTGTTTCAGCAGTAAGGGAATAGTTTGTAGAGGATAGAGCAAGTGGGAGAAGCTGATCATCTTTATCAGATGTGCTCTGCCACACAGGGACAGGGAAAGATTTTTCCACCTATCTAGCTCTTTAGTTAGTTTTTCAATTATAGAATATTCTATAGAATGTAAGCCCGCAAGGGTAGGGCCCTCTTCCCTCTGTACTAGTCTGTCTACTGTAACTTGTATACGTATTTTGTATGTAACCCCCCTTCTCATGTACAGCACCATGGAATTAATGGTGCTCTATAAATAAATAATAATAATAATAATAATAATTAGGTGTGGATAGTTAAGTCTATATAATGACATTGAGTCTCTGCCTATTTTAATTCCTAAATAATTAATGTAGTGGGGGGCTATGGCTACTTCTATTCCGTCACCTTGCCTATTTCCCAGGGGTTTCAAATATAGAATCTGGCATTTACTGATATTTATCCTGTAGCCTGAAAAGGAGCCAAATTATGCCAGTTTGTCTATTACGTTCTTCAGATGGTTGTCTGGGTCTGACATACAGTTAGGTCCAGAAATATTTGGACAGTGACACAATTTTCGCGAGTTGGGCTCTGCATGCCACCACATTGGATTTGAAATGAAACCTCTACAACAGAATTCAAGTGCAGATTGTAACATTTAATTTGAAGGTTTGAACAAAAATATCTGATAGAAATTGTAGGAATTGTACACATTTCTTTACAAACACTCCACATTTTAGGAGGTCAAAAGTAATTGGACAAATAAACCAAACCCAAACAAAATATTTTTTTTTTCAATATTTTGTTGCGAATCCTTTGGAGGCAATCACTGCCTTAAGTCTGGAACCCATGGACATCACCAAACGCTGGGTTTCCTCCTTCTTAATGCTTTGCCAGGCCTTTACAGCCGCAGCCTTCAGGTCTTGCTTGTTTGTGGGTCTTTCCGTCTTAAGTCTGAATTTGAGCAAGTGAAATGCATGCTCAATTGGGTTAAGATCTGGTGATTGACTTGGCCATTGCAGAATGTTCCACTTTTTTGCACTCATGAACTCCTGGGTAGCTTTGGCTGTATGCTTGGGGTCATTGTCCATCTGTACTATGAAGCGCCGTCCGATCAACTTTGCGGCATTTGGCTGAATCTGGGCTGAAAGTATATCCCGGTACACTTCTGAATTCATCCGGCTACTCTTGTCTGCTGTTATGTCATCAATAAACACAAGTAACCCAGTGCCATTGAAAGCCATGCATGCCCATGCCATCACGTTGCCTCCACCATGTTTTACAGAGGATGTGGTGTGCCTTGGATCATGTGCCGTTCCCTTTCTTCTCCAAACTTTTTTCTTCCCATCATTCTGGTACAGGTTGATCTTTGTCTCATCTGTCCATAGAATACTTTTCCAGAACTGAGCTGGCTTCATGAGGTGTTTTTCAGCAAATTTAACTCTGGCCTGTCTATTTTTGGAATTGATGAATGGTTTGCATCTAGATGTGAACTCTTTGTATTTACTTTCATGGAGTCTTCTCTTTACTGTTGACTTAGAGACAGATACACCTACTTCACTGAGAGTGTTCTGGACTTCAGTTGATGTTGTGAACGGGTTCTTCTTCACCAAAGAAAGTATGCGGCGATCATCCACTACTGTTGTCATCCGTGGACGCCCAGGCCTTTTTGAGTTCCCAAGCTCACCAGTCAATTCCTTTTTTCTCAGAATGTACCCGACTGTTGATTTTGCTACTCCAAGCATGTCTGCTATCTCTCTGATGGATTTTTTCTTTTTTTTCAGCCTCAGGATGTTCTGCTTCACCTCAATTGAGAGTTCCTTAGACCGCATGTTGTCTGGTCACAGCAACAGCTTCCAAATGAAAAACCACACACCTGTAATCAACCCCAGACCTTTTAACTACTTCATTGATTACAGGTTAACGAGGGAGATGCCTTCAGAGTTAATTGCAGCCCTTAGAGTCCCTTGTCCAATTACTTTTGGTCCCTTGAAAAAGAGGAGGCTATGCATTACAGAGCTATGATTCCTAAACCATTTCTCCGATTTGGATGTGAAAACTCTCTTATTGCAGCTGGGAGTGTGCACTTTCAGCCCATATTATATATATAATTGTATTTCTGAACATGTTTTTGTAAACAGCTAAAATAACAAAACTTGTGTCACTGTCCAAATATTTCTGAACCTAACTGTAAATAAAAGCATATCGTCTGCAAAGCAGGTTAGTTTTATCTCACTATTCCCCACCTTGATTCCTGAGAAATCATCTGATTTTATTAAGTATTGGGCTAGTGGTTCAAGGGCCAAGTCAAACAGAAGAGGGGACAGGGGGCACCCCTGCCTAGTCCCCTTCTGTAGCTGAAAAGATTTTGACAGAAAGTCCATTGTGGAAATTCTAGCTTCAGGCGTAGCGTAAAGTGCCTCCATATAGTTCAGAAAAGTACCCATTATGCCAAATTTATCTAATACTAGCCCTAACCAATGCCAATTTACATTGTCAAAGGCCTTTTCCAAGTGTAAGGCCAACAAAGCAGGGTTCCCCTTTATCAGGCCCGGTCTTTTTGTTCCGTCTAGTACCGCCAACACTAAAGATCCTCTTAAGACTTGGCAGTGGTAAATTAATTATTGGGCATTGAAAGAAGTTGTTCCAATCTTGCTGATTACTGGTGGTCTGATCACAGTGACTTCCCTCCGTCCTGAGTACAGGGCACTGCAATGTGGTTACACTTGACACTGCTCCATATAGGAATACCAGTATTATACAAACGTTCTTAGCATTGTGAACTATGTCCGCTATAGTTACAGAACCACTTTGCAGCCCTTATCTTTCCAGCCTGGACCAGCATTCTATTTGGCAAACTAACAAACTCAACTATTCTTAGCAATCTCCTTCTATAATTAGAAAGGCCCTCATCTCTCTGAGTGTTTGCATGCTATTTCTGAACTGTAATTGTTTATGCTATGTATCATCATAATTGTAGAACACTGCTATTTTTGTCACAAACATTCCTAAAAAGACAAAATAATGGTCCCAGTGTCACTGTGGTATATTGACGGCATTGTATGTTTTACAACCCTTTACTAAATGTAGGAGATCATTCATTGATCTCGGTTGTATCATCTACTTTATACTGCTGCACTACAAAGACAAGTATACAAGTATTGTAGGCTGGTGCTAAAGATCGCTCAGTTCAGCTGCAACATCGCAGCACAATGCAGATGAGTGATTTATTTCCACCTCTAGGATACCCATACCGCGACAAGCAAGTTGCCAACAATCTAACTTAGTCCAACTTTTTGTGATTTTCTTGTCGTTGTAGCATATTGGCCCCAATGCAACCCCATCCACCTCCATTGTGATGTAGCGGCTACACAGAGCGCTCTATGGCCTTGCGACCTGCATTACAGCCAAAGTCCCTTGAGTCTAAACCAGTACTTGTTATTCGATGCCATTTTACTATTGATGCCCAGTCTTAATGTAATGCATTCCACTTGATTACATAAACTTTTTCTTGCTTACTTGATTTATCAGGAAATATTTTTTTACTACCAAAACAACACAACTGAAAAACAAGAGTGCAGCCCGGACATATCTTCACAGTAGAGAAATTAGTAAAAGCCAATACATTGTTCTTTGGAGATTGGCCAGTCCTTGAGCACCTTGAGCTTCTTTACCAGGAGGAACTTTGTTGTAGAGATGGATTTATGACATGGAGCACCATCCTGCTGCAGAATTTGACCCCTTTTATGATTGGGAATGTAAGAGGTAGCTAATATTTCTTGATATTTTAGGCTATTGATATTGCCTTCCAACTTGCAAATGATTCGCACACCCCCATACTGAATGTAACCCCAGACCATGATCTTTCCACCACCAAACTTAACTTTTTTCTGGATCCATACGGGCTCCAGTAGGTCTCCTGCAGTATTTGCAGCGGCTGTGGTGTAATTCAACTGAAGATTCATCATAGAAAGCCACCTTCTGCCACTTTTCCAGCGTCCATCTGTTTACCAGGCTGTGAGACTTGGCAAATGCCACATGCTTTTTTGATTGCCTTTTGTTTAGTGCTGGCTTCTGGGCACTGATACGACCATGGAGGCCATTTCGAGACAGAATCCTACAAACTGTCCTAGTTTACACTGGGACTTGAGGTGACCAGGCCTTTTGGACCTCTGCTGCAGTGGAAGAGGGGCTGGCTTTGGATTTTCTAACCAACACACGTTCCTCCTGAGCAGTTATCTTGTGGGGTCTGCTGGACCTGGGCTTTTCAAAAACATCTCCTGTCTCTTCAAATGTTTTTTTAATTCTTTGTACTTGATGCTGAGACAGATTAAAGGTGCCATCCACCTCTGCAGTGGATCTGTTCTATAGCCTCTTTACAATCAAGGCTTTGGTCGCAGGGTGGATTTTTGGCATGTTGTCAGAGGTCAAGTTGCAGTTCAACTGAAGGTCTGGGATGCTGGGTTTCTTTTTATACACACCCACTAATTAACCAATCATTTAATGAGCACAGGTGAGGATGTAAACTAGGATTGGGTGCATTATATGACAAGGCGACAAAACTTTTGTCTTGCCAAAATCTGACCACAAGCGAGATCGCAGCGTGTAAAGCGACCTTTAGTTATTCTCTTTGCCATTTGGATGCTGAGCCAGGAGGTGTAAGGAGCTGCTGAAAACCCTCTGTTGAAGTTGCTTTGGTGGCTGCACTCTTGGTGCTGTCCTGTTATCATGTTCCCTGTGTCTATATTCCTTTCGTGGTGTGTTGTTTTAGTGCAGCAGTGGAGCTAGAGTCCTTCACCTACCCACTCCCTAGCCAGGGACTATTATAGGGTCTTTTCAGGGCTTCAGGTTCCTGCTTGGCGACAGGTGAGGAATCTGTATAGGGATTGGTTAGTAGTGCAGGGTACAGTGGCAGGTAAGTGGAGGGGGTAGGAAAAAAATACATTTTAATATGATTTCTTCTTCCCTATATTTATGAACAAATTTTAATGGAATACAAATTGAATAAAAAAAATTTTTTTGGTATCCTCGGAATTTTTTTATTTTTTTCTATTTGATTGCTGCCCAGCTGTGACCGACGGGTTAACTGGGTGAACCATTTCATTTTATGCTTATGATGGTAGTGGAGACATCAACATGGTGAGTTTTTTCTGCTTTTGTACTATTAAAGTTGAGGACGTGTCTATCTTCCCACTCACTAATCCTATGGCCCTCCATTGTAATTCTGCGATTGTAATTCTGTATTAATGATTACTGATTATGGAATCAATTTTTTTTAATACAATTATTGAATTATGAATTACATTCATTGTTTATTTAGTTTTTATTTAATTATATTATTACTCATACACTGGGGGCAGCAATCTTGGATTTGCAGTGTGTAGTGACAATTACTCACCTCAAATACGGCAGCCCCTGTGCATAAGAGATAATAGTCATTACAATAGTCAGCATCCGACCCTATCTCCTGCACTGTGGCAACTAACTGCTGTGATCTGGTCACGCCCCCTCAGCTGTCCAGATCACAGCTCTGGGAGGAGACCGCCGTGTATAGTATGCTCTCCACTTCCTTCCTGAGCATGGTGGCGGTGATGGCTGTGAGTGTTGATCTTTACCTTGAGTCTGGTGTTGTACTAATGATGTTAGGCTGCGATCATTGTTCCACGCCGCATGTATCCACCTTGAGCCTTAGCTCCGAGCAGTTTTCCTGGAAGCCTAGAGTCTCAGCAGCTCCTCCTGTCAGCGCTCAGAGCACAGAGCGGTGACAGGAGGAGCTGCCGGGAGCGGACGTCCGAGGTGAGTACATGCTGCGGGAAGCGATGATCACAGCCTGGCATCATTAGTACAGTGCAAATCACCGCTCCCCGCAGCATGTACTCACCTCGGACCTCCGCTCCTGGCAGTTACTCCTGTCAGCGCTTTGTGCTCAGTGCAAGCAGAGCGTTGACAGGAGGAGCTGTTGGGAGTGGAGGTGACACAGTAATTGGGTGCACAGTAAAATGGGGACACAGTAATATGGGAGTACAGTAATATGGGGGCAAAATAATAAGGGGCACAGTAATATAGGGCACAATAATATGGAGGCACAATAATATGGGGGTACAATAATATGGGGGCACAATAATATGAGACAGTAATATGGGGTCACAGTAATATGGGTCACAGTAATATGGGGGCACAGTAATATTGTGGCAGAGTATACGGGGCACTATATACAGGGGAGCACATTGAACAGTGGAGCACTATCACAGCAGTCCTCAGTGACAGTTTCCAGTTCAGAATCACTTTGCAGTCACCATAAAATGGCTCCGCACTGTGATTCTAAACTTCATCTTCCATTATCCTTTTCCAAACACCCAGAAGGGGAGGGGAGGCATGAGATCAGAAACATGGAGCAGATTCCACCCCCTTTTACTACAGTTGTAACGTGAGCTACTTGTACACTAGGTTTTCAGCAGCTGCTCCCCCTAGTGTTTAAGAGTGGAAAATATCAAACTTTTAAAATTATTTTTTATATTTTGCTTAATTAAAAACATATGATAATATTTAAACAAAACATTAAAACATTAATTTTTTTCATTTATTCAGTTGTTTTTTTTTTATTTATTTATGGCATCTTTCCTTTAATACCAATATACAGGTGTGTGTCTTGGTAGGCCTCATATAGGCCTAGGAAGTTCATTACATGGGAGTACACCAGGTAACTTACAAAGCCTAATGTAGTGCACAAGAAAGGTAAGCAGACTGGGGTGAAGGGAGTAGAGTCCAAACCCAGGACAAGTGTGTAACAGCAAACTGACGTACATATACAAGTGCATCTCAATAAATTAGAATATCATCAAAAAGTTAATTTATTTCAGTAATTAAATACAAAAAGGGAAACGCATATATTATATAGAGTCATTACACACAGAGGGATCTATTTCAAGTCCTTATTTCTGTTAATGTTGTTGATTATGGCTTACAGCCAATGAAAACTCAAAAGTCATTATGTTAGAAAATTAGAATAATTACCACAAAACATCTGCAAAGGCTTCCTAAGTAGAGTTGAGCGCGGTTCGCGGTTCTCCAGTTCTAGGCTCGAGTGATTTTGGGGGCTGTTCGAGATCGAACTAGAACTCGAGCTTTTTGCAAAAGCTCGATAGTTCTAGATACGTTCGAGAACGGTTCTAGCAGCAAAAAGCAGGGCTTTTTACAGCTACAGTGTGCAGGAGCCATCGCTGGCAGCCTGCCAGAAGCTGGTAACCAAGATAAACATCGGGTATCCAACCAAAGCGCTTTGGTTAGTAACCCGATGTTTATCCTAGTTATGTGCAGGAAGCCCACACTTCCCCGCTCAGCTCGCTCCGCCCCCTCCTGCCCGCGGCATGTACACATACATACACACACACACACACACACACGGTCCCGCTCGGCTTACCTGCGGTGATGAAGTCCCGCCATCCCGACCTCAGCGCTGTCACTGTCCTCCATGGCCGCCACTTGTCACATCACCTCTCGCTTCCGACCCGAGACTGACTAGCGGTGACGTCACGGGCCTCTCGCGATACTTGGTGTGAAGGCGCCGGTCATTGAACTCAGCGACAGGGGCTGTCAGTGTGCTGGAGATCAGCGCAGGTAATGTACCTCGCTGACAGCAGCACTTGTCATCCCCTGCAGTGACTTGGGCTGACCCATTGATGTTAGCTCAGGTCACTGCACTGCTCTCCCAGCCAATGGGGAACATCCTGCTCTTCATTGACTGGGACAGTGTGGATCGTCATGGCAACCCCTTGGATTACACCAGACCTGGATTTGTTTTTCTTTCTAATAAATTGGTTAAAGAGGGAATGTTTTGGGGAGTGTTTTTTCAAATAAAAATGTGTTTGTCGTCTATTTTTTTTTATTACTGACTGGGTTGGTGATGTCGGGTATCTGATAGACGCCTGACCTCACCAACCCCAGGGCTTGATGCCAGGTGACATTACACATCTGGTATTAACCCCATATATTACCCCGTTTGCCACCGCACCAGGGCGCGGGATGAGCTGGGGCGAAGCACCAGGATTGGCGCATCTAATGGATGCGCCACTTCTGGGGCGGCTGCGGCCTGCTATTTTTAGGCTGGGGAGAGTCCAATAACCATGGACCTCCTTAGTCTGAGAATATCAGACCCCAGCTGTCTGCTTTACCTTGGCTGGTGATCCAATTTTGGGGGGACCCCTACGTGTTTTTTTTTTTTAATTATTTATTTAATTTAAAATAACAGCGTGGGGTGCCCTCAGTTTTGGATTACCAGCCAAGGTGAGGTTGCCAGCTGTGGTCTGCAGGCTGCAGCCGTCTGCTTTACCCTAGCTGGCTACAAAAATAGGGGGAACCCTACGTCATTTTTTTTTTTTCATTTTTTTGGCTAAATACAAAGCTAAGCACCCCTTAGTGCCACATGAAAGGCACCAAAGGGTGCAAAATTACAAAATGCAGGAGAGTGGGACATTATGTGTCTTTCTGCCATTATAATGACAGAAAAGACTGATATGAAGAACACAAGAAAATCACCAGAGCGCTCTACGCTGTGAAAAGCAGTACAAAATGGCACTGGAGTGAACATGTGACCGCCTCATGTAGGATGAAGCTATGGATCCTGGGTAAATTTATGCATTTACCCTCATTCAGTTTTTTTGCAGTACACAAAAAAAACGGAAGGCACACGGATGACAAACAGATGACATACGGACCGTCTACGGAACGAAAACGGATGCCACACGGATGCACCCGTGAAAAAAAACGGACTGTTTTTTGCAGACCACAAAAATGGATTGGTCGTGTTAATGTAGCCTTATTCTGATCTGCCGTTTATAAACAACAGGCAGAAATAAGTGAATAACGCCCCCCAGCGTCAGAAAATCTCCGGGGTTTCAGGGCTTGCTGAGACCCTGGAGATCATGATTCAGGACGGTTTTTCCGGTCCCCGCTCACGTGATCACAGGTATACACCGTACACCGATGATCACGTTACAGTAAATGACAGCGCCGGTAAAAAATTATTTATCTCCCATCTGGCATGAACAAACACTTCTCCACTTCTTCTCCACTTTTTCTACATTTTTTCTCCACTTTTTCTCCACTTTTTCTCCACTTTTTCTCCGTTCTTTTTCTATGGTCGGTCTACCCATTAGCTCTGCCATGCATAGTGTAGCTCTACACCTACTGCACATGTTACTTTATGATTGACATCTCTTTCGTACCAGAGCTGTCTAAGCCTACTCTGACCCCATATTTGTCATTACTATATTGTCCTTGTACTGTATTATGACATTTGTATCATGTGTTTCATTTCTTTCTGTGTTGCAATTTTTTTGCTGCATCCCAATTGTACCTCTACATTGTTCGAGTTTATGTTATTGTTCTCTCACTCTTATGTGATACTGATTATTGTCATTTTTCATGATTACATGCAGATAAGTCCAATCTGACGAAGGCTCAGGCCGAAACGTCATTTGTAACTTGTTTTGGACAAAAACATATATGCTTATGAAATGTTTTTTTTTCTTAATACGGACCAATAAAGAGTGATTTTGCATTACTATCCGTTGTGACTTACTGACTAAAGCCCACTTTACACGTTGCAATTAGTTGTACAATCGCATTTGCGATGTGACACGCCCAGGTTGCATACGGGATCTATGAGATTTCACGTTGGTCGTTCATTTGCTGTCACACGAGCGTTAGTAGTCTATGTTAAATTGATCAATGTTATGTGCGATCCTTTAGATCATGTGTTCTGTGACGTATGCATTGGGCACCTTTTTTTTTTTTTTATTTATTGACTTGACAAGCATGTTGTGTAGGGATGCGTTTTTACTATGTCATCTGCCATTCAGCTCTGCTACATGGCCGCTAACAGCAGACACAGACAGCCATGTAGCAGAGCTGAATGGCCGCTGACAGCAGACACAGACAGAGCCGCACTGTCAGAATGAACTCGGGTGAACTTCACCCGACTTCATGGTCATGCTGCGGCTCTGTCTGTGTCGCGTCCTGATTAGCGGTCATCAGTGAAGACTCACCGGTGACCGCTAATCTCCTGAGTAACTGAAGTTAGCAGCCCTCTCTCATATACTCACCAATCCCCGATCTCCGGCGCTGCACGGCGTTCACACTGCTCCGGCGGCTTTTACTGTTTTGAAAAAGCCGGCCGCCCATTAAACAATTTCGTATTCCCTGCTTTCCCCGCCCACCAGCGCCTATGATTGGTTACAGTGAGACACGCCCCCACTCTGAGTGACAGGTGTCACACTGCACCCAATCACAGCAGCCGGTGGGCGTGTCTATACTGTGTAGTGAAATAAATAATTAAATAATTAAAAAAAACGGCGTGCGGTTCCCCCCATTTTTAAAACCAGCCAGATAAAGCCATAAGGCTGAAGGCTGGTATTCTCATGATGGGGAGCTCCACGTTATGGGGAGCCCCCCAGCCTAACAATATCAGTCAGCAGCCGCCCAGAATTGCCGCATACATTAGATGCGACAGTTCTGGGACAGCACCCGGCTCTTCCCGATTTGCCCTGGTGCGTTGGCAAATCGGGGTAATAAGGAGTTATTGGCAGCCCATAGCTGCCACTAAATCCTAGATTAATCATGTCAGGCGTCTATGAGACACCCTCCATGATTAATCTGTAAGTTACAGTAAATAAACACACACACACACGAAAAAATCCTTTATTAGAAATAAAAACACACACATATACCCTGGTTCACCACTTTAATCAGCCCCAAAAAGCCCTCCTTGTCCGGCGTAATCCAGGATGATCCAGCGTCGCATCCAGCGTCGCATCCAGCGCTGCTGCATGGAGGTGACCGGAGCCGCAGCAGACACAGCCGCTCCGGTCACCTCCACACAGCAAATGAACACAGCCGCGCGATCAGCTGCTGTCACTGAGGTTACCCGCGGCCACCGCTGCATCCACCGATGGCCGCGGGTAACCTCAGTGACAGCAGCTGATCGCACGGCTGTCTTCATTTGCTGCATGGAGGTGACCGGAGCGGCTGTGTCTGCTGCGGCTCCGGTCACCTCCATGCAGCAGCGCTGGATGCGACGCTGGATCATCCTGGATTACGCCGGACATGGAGGGCTTTTTGGGGCTGATTAAAGTGGTGAACCAGGGTATATGTGTGTGTTTTTATTTCTAATAAAGGATTTTTTCAGGTGTGTGTGTGTTTATTTACTGTAACTTACAGATTAATCATGGAGGGTGTCTCATAGACGCCTGACATGATTAATCTAGGACTTATTGGCAGCTATGGGCTGCCAATAACTCCTTATTACCCCGATTTGCCAACGCACCAGGGTAAATCGGGAAGAGCCGAGTACAGTCCCAGAACTGTCGCATCTAATATATGCGGCAATTCTGGGCGGCTGTTGGCTGATATTGTTAGGGTGGGGGGCTCCCCATAACGTGGAGCTCCCCATCCTGAGAATACCAGTCTTCAGCCGTATGGCTTTATCTGGCTGGTTTTAAAAATGGGGGGAACCGCACGCCGTTTTTTTTAATTATTTAATTATTTATTTCACTACACAGTATAGACACGCCCACCGGCTGCTGTGATTGGGTGCAGTGTGACACCTGTCACTCAGAGTGGGGGCGTGTCTCACTGTAACCAATCATAGGCGCTGGTGGGCGGGGAAAGCAGGGAATACGAAATTGTTTAATGGGCGGCCGGCTTTTTCAAAACAGTAAAAGCCGCCGGAGCAGTGTGAATGCCGTGCAGCGCCGGGGATCGGGGATCGGTGAGTATATGAGAGAGGGGGATAGACTGACATGGACTGAGAGTGAGGGACAGAGATAGTGACGGACTGACAGAGATTAGTGCATGACAGACATTGTGAGGCGCTTCAGAACGCAGCTTTTCAGCTGCGCTCTGAAGCAGACCTTTTTTAAGCTGCGGTGCAGAGCGCACACCTGCGTACATAGCATCAGACACCAAAATCGTATGAGGGATGTCACACGTTACAATTGACTAGGTTCGTGCAACAAAACGCTCAATTCTAGAGAATGATACGATGTGTTTGCGATCAACGGTTTTGCGTTCAATCCTGATCGCATGTAGCTGTCACACGCAGATACCTCACAAACGATGCCGGATGTGCGTCACTTACAACTTGACCCCAACGACGGATTGTGAGATATATTGAAGCGTGTGTAGCGGGCTTTAGTCTAGGAGATTTAGAGTGCCGAGGTTACTCACTAATTTTATCTATTATTACCTCTGAGCACCTATATACCAGTGAGCAGAGCTTCCTCTACAGTAGTTCTCCTGATTAGGCATGCCCTTACCTCATGAGCAGGGCATTGCAGCTTTGGTAGCAACCATTACGACATGGACTCTGCTGCTGTGGACCCGGTGAGAGTGAGTGCAGATTCATTGCACCCACACTCCTCACATGAAGGGTCCGCACTCCTAGAAAATGGGGGATACGTTCCCTGAGTGTCTCCCCCCCATATTCTAGACGGTCCAGAGTCGTCGTGGGACCCCTTTATTTTTTTCTTACAATAAATTGGTGAAAGAGGAAATGTTTTGGGGACTGTTTTTTCAAATAAATTTCTTTTGTCGATTTTTTGTTTTTGTTAGTATTGACAGTTTATGATGTTGGGTATCTAATAGACGCCATGACATCACAAACTGCTGGGCTTGATCTCAGGTGACTTTACAGCTAGTATCAACCCGATTTATTACCCCGTTTGCCACTGCACCAGGGCACGGGATGAGCTGGGGTGAAGCGCCAGGATTGGCGCATCTAGTGGATGCGCCACGTCTGGGGTGCCTGCGGCCTGCTATTTTTAGGCTGTGAAGGCCCAATAACTATGGACCTTCCCACCCTGAAAATACCAGACCACAGCTGTCCGCTTTACCTTGGCTGGTGATCCAATTTGGAGGGGACCCTACTTTTTTTGTGTAATTATTAATATTTATAAAATAATTATAAAAAAAGAGCCTGGGGGGACCTCCACATTGGATCCCCAACCACGGTAAAGCTGCCAGCTGTGGTTTTCAGGCTACAGACGTCTGCTTTACCCTAGCTGGCTATCAAAAATGGGGGGACCCAACGTCATTTTTTTTTTTAACTATTTTTTAAATAGAAAAAATTAATGGGCTTCCCTGTATTTTGATTGCCAACCAAGGTAACGGCAGGCAGATGTGGGTGGCAACCCATAGCTGTCTGCTTTATCTGCGCTGAGAATCAAAAATACCACGGAGCGCTATGTCATTTTTTTTAAAGATTTATTTTTACAGCAATGTGATGTCCAGCAATCAAAATACAGGGAAGCCCATTTTGTTTTTAGTTATTTAAATAAATAATTAAAAAAAATATACATGGGCTCCCGCTGCATTTTTTGTATTGCTAGCTAAGGGTAATCCAAGCAGCTACTGGCTGCTAACCCCCACTGCTTGGTGTTACCCTCACTGGCAATGGAAAATCCAGGGAAGCATTTTTTAATTTTTTGGCCAAAAAACTACAAAAAAAGGACGTGAGCTTCGCCATATTTTTGTATGCTAGCCAGGTATAGCAAGCAGGTGCTGGAAGAGTTGGATACAGCGCCAGAAGATGGCGCTTCTATGAAAGTGCCATTTTCTGAGGCGGCTGCAGACTGCAATTCGCAGCAGTGGGACCCAGAAAGCTCAGGCCAACCTGTGGTGCGTATTCCAATCCCCAGCTGACTAGATGTACCGGGCTGGGCACAAAAATGGAGCGAAGCCTATGTCATTTGTTTTCTAATTATTTCATGAAATTCATGAAATAATAAAAAAAGGGCTTCCCTTTATTTTTGGTTCCCAGCCGGGTACAAATAGGCAACTGGGGGTTGGGGGCAGCCGTACCTGCCTGCTGTACCTGGCTAGCATACAAAAATATGGCGAAGCCCACATAATTTTTTCAGCAAAAAACTTCTGCATACAGTCCTGGATGGAGTATGCAGAGTATGCTGAGCCTTGAAGTTCTGCAGCTGCTGTGTGTCTGTATGGAGAAGAGCAGACAGCAGCTGCAGAACTACAAGGCTCAGCATACTCCATTCAGGACTGTATGCAGAAGTTTTTTGCCCACCAAAAAAATGACGTGGGCTTCGCCATATTTTTGTATGCTAGCCAGGTACAGCATGCAGCTACGGGCTGCCCCCAACCCCCAGTTGCCTATTTGTACCCGGCTGGGAACCAAAAATATAGGGAAGCCCTTTTTTTTTTAATTATTTCACTTATTTCATGAAATAATTAAAAAACAAATGACGTGGGCTTCGCCCCATTTTTGTGTCCAGCCGGGTACAACTAGGCAGCTGGGGATTGGAATCCGCAGCACAGGTTAGCCCGAGGTTTCTGGGCGCCTCTGCTGCGAATTTCAGTCCGCAGCCGTCCCAGAAAATGGCGCTCTCATAGAAGCGCCATCATCTGGCGCTGTATCCAACTCTTCCAACAGCCCTGGAGCCGGGTGGCTTGTAGGGTAATCATGAGTTAATACTGGCTTTGTTTTACTAGCCAGTATTAAGCCAGAGATTCTTAATGTCAGGCACGTTTGACCCGGCCATTAAGAATCTCCAATAAAGGGTTAAAAAAAAGACACCACACAGAGAAAAAATACTTTAATAGAAATAAATACACAGACACATTAGAGACTCCATCTTTATTACCCCCTGTCAGCCCAATAAATCCCCAATAAACCAGCGCTGATAAGAGGTTTTTAATAGAGGCTTAAATTATAAGCAGCAATTTCAGCGTTCAAAGTGCCTTTAAATGAATTTGAAGAAACTGCACTTCAGGATTGTAGTGAGGATTGTAGTGAGGATGAGGTGCCCCAGCCCATTACTTGATGGGCTGGGGCACCTCATCCTCACTACAATCCTCACTAGTGTAGTAGTAGTGACGATTGTAGTGAGGATGAGGTGCACCAGCCCATTACTTGATGGGCTGGGGCACCTCATCCTCACTACAATCCTCACTACAATCGGGAAGCAGCGTGCAGCCTTCACTCCGTGAGTGATCAGTGCTGCTAGCGGTAACAGCGGTAACGCTGACAGACACGTTACCATAGCAACGGTGCTCCCGGAGCCGCGGTTAGCGGTGACGTCACCGCTAACTGCGTTGCTATGGCAACGGTGATCTCCGTTAATGACCGGCTGTGTCAGCCGGTCCCTAACGGAACGGGGAGTCGACCGTGTGCTAGAGCATATCGCCGGTACACGGCGATACACAAATGTGCACCGTGTACCGGAGAGATGCACTCGCAGGTCCTATATGACGTGTCAGTCATGTGACCAGTCTGTAGCCAATGAGATAATAGCCACGTGACTGGTCACATGGCTATTTTGACGTCACGATAGGTCCTGCTTCTCTGCTGGCAGTGCCGGTCACCGGGAGGATTCAGCGATCATCGGATGGAATAGCGGCAGGAGACAGAGTGCAGGAGGGATCGCGGGGACCGGTAAGTGTTATGGCAATTTTTATTAACTGTTTGTGTACATTTATCATGCATTTTTATGTGTTTGTGACTGCCTCCCATTATAGCCTATTGGTTCTAGTTCGGTTCGTCGAACGTTCGACAAACCGAACTCGAACGGGACCCCCGTTCGGCGAACCGACCTCGAGCCGAACCGCGACCGGTTCGCTCATCTCTATTCCTAAGCGTTTAAAATGGTCTATTAGTCTGGCTCAATAGGGGTTCAATAGGCTACATAATCATGGGGAAGATTGCTGACTTAATAGATGTTTAGAAGGCAGTCATTGACACACTCCACAAGGAGGGTAAGCCACAAAAGCTCATTGCTAAAGAAGCTGGCTGTTCACAGTGCTGTATCCACGCATATTAATGGAATGTTGAGTGGAAGGAAAAAGTGTGGTAGAAAAGGTTCACAAGCAACCAAGATAACTGCAGCCTTGATAGGATTGTTAAGAAAAGGCCATTCAAAAATTTGGGGGAGATTCACAAGGAGTGGACTGCTGCTGGAGTCAGTGCTTCAAGAGCCACCACACACAGACGTATCCAGGACATAGGCTACAACTGTTGCATTCCTTGTGTTAAGCCACTCATGATCAATAGACAAAGCCAGAAGTGTCTTACCTGGGCCAAGGAGAAAAAGAACTGGATTTTTGCTCACTGGTCCAAGGTGTTGTTTTCAGATGAAAGTAAATTTTGTATTTCATTTGGAAGTCAAGGTCCCAGAGTCTGAAGGAAGAGTGGAGAGGTCACAATTTAAGCTGCGTGAGCTCTAGTGTGAAGGTTCCACAATCAGTGATGGTTTGGGAGCCATGTCATCTGCTGGTGTAGGTCCACTGTGTTTTATCAAGACCAAAGTCAGCACAGCCGTCTACCAGGAAAGTTTAGAGCACTTCATGCTTCCCTCTGTCGACAAGATTTTTGGAGATGGAAATTTTATTTTCCTGGCAGGACTTGGCACCTGTCCACACTACCAAAAGTACCAATACCTGGTTTAAAAATCACATTATCACTGTACTTGATTGGCCAGCAAACTCACCTGATCTAAACCCCATAGAGAATCTATAGGGTATTGTCAAGAGGAAGATGAGAGACACCAGACCCAACAATGCAGACGAGCTAAAGGCTGCTATCAAAGCAACCTGGGCTTCCATAACACCTCAGCAGTGCCACAGGCTGATCGCCTGCATGCCATGCTGCATTGGTGCAGTAATTCATGCAAAGGGAGCCCCGACCAAGTATTGAGCGCATTTATTGTACAGACTTTTCAGTAGGCGCCAACATTTCTGAGTTTAAAATCATTTTTTCAGTTGGTGTAATATAATATTCAAATTTTCTGAGATAATGACTTTTGGGTTTTCATATGGATAAGCCATAATCATCAACATTAACAGAAATAAACACTTCTAATAGATCACTCTGTGTGTAATGACTCTATATAATGTATAGAAATAGATCACTCTGTGTGTAATGACTCAATATAATATATCCGTTTCCCTTTTTGTATTGAATTACTAAAATAAATTAACTTTTTGATGATATTCTAATTCATTGAGATGCACTTGTAAGTCAGCACTGTTGTCACAAAGTGTGGAGTGGGCTCAGGACCTTAGCTCCCTCCACACACAGTAGATGCTGGCTATGTTACATAAGCAGCATCAGTGTCCATAAACTGAGCTCCAATCTGTGCTGTTAACCATTTAGATGCTGCTGTGAATCTCTGGCAGTGGAATCTAATTGGAATGGTTTGAAGTGATTGTGAGGTGCTGATGGATTATCATGGCAGTCGAGAGCCATGTCATCTTGGAACTCCTGTAAAGCTTATCAATTGGCTGCGCTTCCTAGAAAACCGCAATTTACCCACACATCCATTAATAGAAAAATAAGCCAATTTTTTTTATTTTTACAAACTTCTGATTTTTTTTATGGCTTAAAAAAAAATTGTATTGCCGTCATTGAACTGATTTGGAGAACTATATTTCTAGATCAATTTTACCATAAAATGAAGGCCATAAAAACAACACTGCTGGAGTTGCATTTTTTTTTACACCATTTCATCCCACTGGATGGTGTCATTTAAAACTACAACTCGTCCCACAAAATGGAAAAATAAAAAGTTATGGCTCTAAAGCGGGCTTTACACGCTGCGACATTGCTAGCAATTGCTAGCGATATTGAGCGCGATAACACCCGCCCCCTTCGTACGGCCGATATGTGGTGATCGCTGCCGTAGCGAACATTATCGCTACGGCAGCGTCACACGTCACACATACCTGCTCTGCGACGTCGCTCTGGCCGGCGAACCGCCTCCTTTCTAAGGGGGCGGGTCGTGCGGCGTCACAGCGATGTCACACGGCAGCCGTCAAATAGAAGCGGAGGGGCGGAGATAAGCGGGACGTAAACATCCCGCCCACCTCCTTCCTTCCGCATTGCCGGTGGAGGCAGGTAAGGCGATGTTTGTCGCTTTTGCGGTGTCACACATAGCGATGTGTGCTGCCACAGGAATGACAAACAACATCGCTAAAAAGCAGAAAATTAATTTTTATTTCAGGACGACCTCTCCGCGGCAAACGATTTTGCCCTCTTTTGCGATCGTTTCATATCGCTCTTACGTTTTACACACTGCGATATCGTTAGTGACGCCGGATGTGCGTCTCAAACAACGTGACCCCGACGATAATTCATTAACGATATCGTAGCGTGTAAAGCCCCCTTCAGCAGAAAGGAAAAGCCTTTAAGCCTATAGAAATCTAAAAAGAAAATCTATACATGTCTGGTATCGCTTAATTGTCCTGAGCTGGGGAATCATGTTTCTAGGTCATTTCTAATGCCCATTGAATGGTGTAAAAGCGGTGGAGACAGGTGAGTATAGAAAAGCATTTTATTTCACAAACATTTTTTTCTCTGGTACGTGTCACACTGATGTCACAAGGATTACATCAGTGTGCAGTCCGTGTGACACTCATGCTGTCGGAGAAAAATGGGACATGTCTACGTGTGGAGCACACGGACACATGTATGCTCCACATGGCCCATGTGAAAATTGCGCAGAGCAATTGATTTTAATGGGTCTATGTGTGTCCGTTGTGGAGACACAGGGCTCAGTGGGTGCTCTCGTCCACTAAAACCCGCCGCCTTTAGAAAGACAGCGTGGCTCAGGGCTCATCCAAACTGAATGCCGGCCTCCTTAACCATGGGCGTAACACTACTCTGACAACACAGGGTGAGGGAACCACAATAATTAGACTTTATTGGATCCCCAAACAATTAACGGCACATAACACATAACCAGCAAAACACACAAATGTAACAGGCAACAGAGTCTCACCCTTCCGCTGGCTCACCAGGGATTTAGAATGTCCATGCCTCAGAGCTTCCAGGGCCGCTTACTCCAGTCCAGCAGCACCCCGCTTTTGGCGGGCACCCACCGAGAAAGTAATAATGCCAGATTCAGGAAGCTGTGTGAGGTCTGCAAAGTCTGTAACAGGTGACTGAACTGTCCCAACCTGAGTGTCCTCCTTAGGTAGTCCTGGTATGACGTTACAATCCTGGCAGCCGGAGTCGAAATCCCTAGACTGTGGATATGGTCTCCAACCGGAACCGGAGTCCCTAGATTGAAGCCATAAGATATCCTGATCCTCTAGTCAGCTCCAAAGAGCTTAGACTGGATCCATCAGCATCCATCAACCTTCATCAACCCTGGTGGCTTAAAGAAGTCCCTTTTATAGCCATAACTTTCCCTTAGGATACACTGCGTCCTCATCGATTGGTTGGACAAGATTGCTTCTCCCATTGGATGAATTTCAAGCTGCATGGATAATGTTCATTTAAATGATGTGCATAGAAAGACTCAGTATATCTACATGGAGTCGGCAAGTCACCGACTAGACAATGGCTACTAAGGTAATTACATTATCAATCTACAACTACAATACAATGATTACTGGAAAAGTCTGGAGAGCAATAGCTAAGCAAACATGACTTAGCACACATAAGAACAATAGTCTGGCTGAATGTTAAGAAACTTTAACCCATGAGAGTCCATGTCGTCACATTCCTCCCCCTTCTTAATATTAGCCAGACATGATAGGCTTCCGATCATCCTTCTCCTCTTGACGGCATTGTCTTTTTTAATGGTGAGGTCAGCAACAGAGGCTTGCATCTATACACCTCCCCGTGATTACCTCCCCCAAGTTGAGCAGCCATATTGTGGACAAGCACTAAGGTGGGGTCCATGAGTTGGGCCTGCACAAATCTCCCACTATCCATCCTCCCCCAGTCAATAGCCACAGTGTGGTTAGACTTACTCACGATTCTTGGCTCAGAAGTGGATGATGGAGACCGGGAATGCAAACCATCCCTGGAAAAGATGTTAGAAAGATCCACATCAGGGTCCTGCTTGGCTTGGAGGTGGATGATGGCTGCTTCAAACTGACTTGATAGTCCTTGTCCTAGGTCATTCTCCAAAATGACTGGTGTGAGCAGGTAATTCACAAGCCCCACTTTCACTTCCCTTTGAGTGGTTTCCGAAACAACAGGCTTGGTGGGGCCATCTATGAACCCCACTTCAACTTCCTCCTGGCTAGTCCCCGAAACAACAGGTGTGGGGAGGCTGTCCATAAACTCCATATGGACCTCTTCCTGGTCAGACCCCAAAGTAACTGGTGTGGGGACGGTGTCCATAAGCTCCACATCAGCCTTGCTCTGGTCAGTCTCCACAATCTCAGGTATGGGGAGGCTGTTCACAATCCCCACATCGATCACTTCCTGGTTGGTCCCCAAAATACCAGGTGTGGGGAGGATGTCCACAAGCTCCACCTCGATCATTCCCTGGTCGGTCCTTAGGTCCAACTGCACACATGCCAGAGGAATGTCTGAGCGCTGGCCCTCAGCCAGGGAGATGGATAATTGGGAATCTGGTATAGGGTCTTCTGGGGAAACAATAACTGGGCTTACCAGAGTGATGGAAGATCCAATGTCTCGAAGTCCCTGAGCATGTATATCACCGACCTTGACCGTCTGGATGTGGGGATGGAGGTTGGCTGGTGTACGGTGTCCGGCCTGCCGTAGGGTGTGGACTGGATAAACCACTTCCTCAGCTATTGGTGTTTCTCGGGAGTAGCATTCCTCAGGTCTCGTTGGTTCATCTCGGCATATGTTGACTGGTTGGAGTGTCAGACGGGCTCCAAGCATGCGGCCTCAGTTTTGGAGACAATCTTTATCTATATGTCCATTGCACCCACATGTATAACAGCGCCATAGATTGGGCGAGTCACAGGCCCTGTTTGTAGTCCTTTGTTTTGGCGCAGCTTCTGCTGGGTAGCGGGACCATCCTTCTCGACCGGCTGGTGTTAGCAGTACTGCAGCTGGAATCCCATAAACATATTCCAGAACATAAGCCCTCTCTTCTCTTGATGATCTAGGCCCCAATGCATCCAACAACGCTGTGGCTTGGGCCATTTTGGACAAAGTTGATTCCCGATTGTCACTAGATCCATGATGTGGCACATAGTTTAAATCCTCTGGGTCAACATCGGCGGGATCCTCATCGTCCTCTGCATCATTCTGGGCATCCCAACGGACTAATTTCTGGATCAAGGCTGACCGAGTCTCAGCATTCCAGTAGATAATCTTTCGCCTCTGGCACAGATCCTGTAGCATCCATTTACTGCAGCGGTCGTAACTCCTCTCTTGTCCTTGTCCCATGGCTGAGCTGGTGGGGTTGGACATGGCAGCGTCCGAAACCTGAATGCCTCCCCTATGGCCTGCTGGGTATGCTTATGTGCCTCCCTGGTTGTTGAGCCCTGGACGGTGTCCGAAAACACCAGTCCACTGCAGCTCCCCTGGGTAAACCAGGCTGAGTAGTATCCCACCGCTGCCACCAATTGTGGAGACACGGGGCTCAGTGGGTGCTCTCGTCCACTAAAACCCGCCGCCTTTAGAAAGACAGCGTGGCTCAGGGCTCATCCCAACTGAACGACGGCCTCCCTTTCCCTTAGGATACACTGCGTCCTCATCGATTGGTTGGACAAGATTGCTTCTCCCATTGGATGAATTTCAAGCTGCATAGATAATGTTCATTTAAATGATGTGCATAGAAAGACTCAGTATATCTACATGGAGTCGGCAAGTCACCGACTAGACAATGGCTACTAAGGTAATTACATTATCAATACACAACTACAATACAATGATTACTGGAAAAGTCTGGAGAGCAATTGCTAAGCAAACATGACTTAGCACACATAAGAACAATAGTCTGGCTGAATGTTAAGAAACTTTAACCCATGAGAGTCCATGTCGTCACATCCGTGTCTCCAGTATATGTGAAAAAGGACCTCACACGTACCGGACACACCGACTTGTGCCTGGTGATCCGTGCCTGACTACCTGGACCCTGAATGGAGTTCCTTCAGATGCCCTGTCCCAGCTGCACCTGTGTCTGATGTTCCTTGCTTGGTGACCTGAGCCTGATGACCTGTGCCGGTAGTTCTGCATCTGAATGCACCTGTTCTGCCTTTTTCCTTCCAAACTATGTTCCTGTTCAGACCTGTTTATCCTGCCAGCCCTGTTTGTCCTGCCTGTGCCTGTCATGCTAGTCCTGTCCATTACCTGACCCCACTCCTGCTGTGTCCCTGGTCTGCTCAGCTGCCACAGTCCCAGCTACTGCCCTGGGAGTGACACCTGGTGTTAAGCCTTGCGACAGGTGCTTAGTCAAGCCTCTCCCACTAAAAGGAAAGCCTGGGTCCCCCCTGTGGTCCAGTGGGTCCACTCCGGCTTGCTGCCTTCACCAGTAGTGAGCGTTAGAGCATCCTTGAAATTGTTCCAGAAAATGAAATATTTCTCCCAGAAAATGATTGCAGTTACACATGGTTTGTTATACACATGTTTATTTCCTTTGTGTATATTTGGAACAACTAAAAAAAAAACTTAGAAAAGAAAAAGGCAAATTGGACATAATATCACACAAAATCTCACAAATGGTCTGGACACAATTGTTGGAACCCTCAACTTAATATTTGGTTGCACAACCTTTGGAATAAATAAAAGCCATCAATCGTTTTCTATAACCATCAACAAGCTTCTTCCACCTCTCATCTGGAATTTTGGACGACCTTTCTTCTGCAATCTGCTCCACATCTCTCATACAGTTAGGACCAGAAATATTTGGGCAGTGACTGAATCTTCGTGATTTCTGCTCTGAATGCCGCTATTTTTTATTTAACATGAAACAACTGAGATGTAATTGAAGTGGAGACTTTCAGGTTTAATTGAAGGGGCCAAACAAAAAAAAAATCTTGTGAAAGGTTTAGGAATGGCAACTATTTTTTTACAAAGTCTCCTCATTTCAGGGGCTCAAAAGTAATTGGACAAATTTACTTTACCATAAATAAAATGTTCATTTTTAATACTTAGTAAAGAATCCTTTACAATGACTGTCTGAAGTCTGGAGCCATGGATGTCACCAAACGCTGGGTTTCCTTCTTTCTGATACTTTGACAGCCTTTACTGCAGCTGACTTCAGTTGTTGCTTGTTTGTGAGTCTTTCTGCCTTAATTTTTGTCTTAAGCGCGTGACAATTATGCTCGATGGGGTTGAGATCTGCTGAGTGACTTGGCCATTGTAGAATATTTCACTTCTTTGCCTTAAAAATATTTTTGGGTTGATTTTGCAGCATGTTTTGGGTCATTGTACATCTGTATGGTGAAGCGCCATTCAATCAAAATTTCAGTATTTCGAAGCATAGCTCTGTACACTTCAGAATTAATTTGGCTGCTTCTGTCTTCAGTCACATCATCAATAAACACTAGTGACCTAGGGCTAATGGAAGCAATGCCCGCCCGGCCATCACACTGCCTCCACCATATTTTACAGAGGATGTAGTGTGCCGTTCGATGCCTTCTGCATACTTTCTTCTTCCCCCACCATTTTGGTACAGGTTGATTTTAGTTTAATCTGTCCAAAGAATACTTTTCTAGAATTGGGCTGTTTTTAATAATGTTGAATTTGGTCCTTCTGTTTTTAAGGCTGTTTAATGGTTTGTACCTTGTGGTGAACCCTCTGTATTTGCTCTCATGAAGTCTTCTCCTCATGGTAGGATTAGATACTGAAACACATACTTCCTGAAGAGTGTTCTTCAATTGAGGGGGATGTTGAAGGGGGTTTTCTTCATCGTGTAAAGGATTTTGCGATCATCCACCACTGTTGTCTTCCAAGTATGTCTAGGCCTTTTTGAGTTCCCAAGCTTACCAGTGTATCAAAGTGCTAATTCGGCTACTCCTAACATTTCTGTTATCTCTCTGATGGATTTTGTCTTTTTTTTTTTAGCCTAATGAAAATTTGTTTCTCTTCCATTGAGAGCTACTTTGACCGCATGTTGTGGGTTTACAGCAACAGTTTCCATATGCAAATACCAGACCTGGAATCAGCTTCAGACTTTTTACCTGCTTAACTAATGATGGATTAACGAGGGAATAGCCCATACGGCCCATTAACACTAGAACTACTGGACTTGTGACACCTATATAGAAATACATGGTGCAAAGTAGTCAAAATGACTACCTCAGTAGTTCTAGTGTTAAAGAGCTTTTGCAATAATTGGCCAACTACTTTTGGCTTCATTAAAAAGAGGCAGCTACATGTTAAGTAATTTTAATTACTCCAATTAGGTTGTGACTATGTGAATAGCCTCCAAATAAAGTTGAGATTCTACACCTTAAGCCCATCTAATATATAAAGCTGAATGTGTGTGTGTGTGTGTGTGTGTGTGTGTGTGTGTGTGTATATGTGTGTATATATGTGTGTGTGTGTTTATGTCTGGGATTGGCATATGCACCTTCGCAGCTACAGCCACAAAATTTTGCACACTCATACGTCTGGACCCCGAGAGCGTCATAGGCTATGTTGTGAGGCGAAATTCTAACCCCGCGCGTTCCAATTTACCAATCAATTTTGCCCCTATCTACATAATGGGGAAAAAGTGAAAAGAAAAGTGTTGGAAGAAAATTGACAGCTGCCAGATGTGAACAAGGGGGACTTAAAGAATGAGAGCTATGGCGCCAAAGAGTATATACAGTACAGTTACTAAGGTGGGGCCCCGGCATGGGATACTCACCACACTTAGGGATATCAACACACACACACAAAATGCAACACACACTACCACGTGCTTGAACACATACTACCCTCAGCACACATTTCACCACACATACACCAACCTCACCACATAATCGCCCTAAAACACACACAAGTCTGGTATTATCCTTCAAAAATAAAAATCTGATTAATAAGCAGCCAAACTACAAGCACAACAAATGTACCATATAGGAAATACGGCAGCTGTCAGTCACATGACCTGTCTATTATGTGTATGTGTGAGCTAATATATACTGTCAAGGGGGAGGGCTTTCTGTTGCCTGGAGATTTATCAGGCTGCCAATAGCAACCAATCACAGCTCAGCTTCTATTTTGCTACAGTTAATAAATCTGATCTGTGATTGGTTAATATAGGCACCAAAGGACATTCTCAGTATAACAAAGCTTGTGTGAGGTGGATGTCAGTTAGGGTGTGTTGGTGGAAAGGCTGATGTCAGTCACATTACCTCTATGTGAGAGGATATAGAAACTGTCAGTTACAGACTATTTTTACCACAATAATGCCTCATAAGAAAAGGAATTCCTTGGCACGAATGTCAGCTAATGCGAAAAGAAAAGCTGCATTACGGGCCAATGAAGAATGTGAAGACCGAGAAACAAGGCTGACACACATGAGAACAGCAGCTGCTTCCTCAAGAGCCAATGAACTTTCTGAGGAGAGGGAAGTGAGGCTTGCAGACAAGAGAACAAGAGCTGCTTCCTCAATAGCCAATGAACTTTCAGAGGAGAGGGAAGTGAGCCTTGCAGACAAGAGAACAAGAGCTGCTTCCTCAATAGCCAATGAACTTTCTGAGGAGAGGGAAGTGAGGCTTGCAGACAAGAGAACAAGAGCTGCTTCCTCAATGGCCAATGAACTTTCTGAGAGGGAAGCGAGGCTTGCAGATAAGAGAAGAAGAGCTGCTTCATCAAGGGTCAATGAGTCATCTCAGCAGAGAGAAGGTTGACTTGCCACTACAAGAATTGCTATTTCTTCCACCAGGGCACAGGAAATGGTTGGAGATTTGAAACATGCTGTCTTTTGTTACCAGTCAGACAAACTAGCAGGATCATCCTAAAGTTCAGATAGGAAAAATGGATGTGGTCTGCATGTACTGCAGTGCCCTGAAATGGAAAGATGAACCGCCAGGTTTATGATGTGCAAAGGGCAAGATAAAACTTCCACCTCTCCTGTCACCACCAGATCCCCTAAAGTCTCTGATGACAGGTACAGTACAATATCAAAGCATTTCTTGGACAACATTAGGAAGTACAACTCCTGCTTCCAAATGACATCATTTGGTGAACAAAAGAAATGTTTACAACAGGATTTATGCCGACATTTAAAGTTCAAGGACAGGTTTACGACTGAATGGGGTCACTGCTTCCAATACAAGGAGAAGAACCTCAATTTCTTCAACTCTTCTTCGTGGGAAATACAGAAGCAGAGGCTCAGCGAAGATGCTCTTTAATTCCTAAAACTCGCCTTGATATTGTCACTATTTTGCAGAAGTTCCTTCACTCCAACAATCCATATGTTCAACTTTTCAAGACTGCATTTGAATGCATGCCAAATGACGATTACAAGGTTGTCATTCGAGCTGACAAAACACCACAAGGTGAACATCAGCGACGTTTCAATGCTCCCACATTTGATGAGGTAGCCATCTTGATTGTAGGAAATGATTTTCAAAGCCGTGACATTGTGCTTCAGAAAAGGAACAATAGTTTGGAACGAGTAGTAGAAACTCACAGGTCCTATGAGGCATTACTTGGCCAATTTAGTTAAATCTGTGTGGAATATCTGTGGTTATGAAATATATGTTGTGAAATGCTTCTATTAGCTTAGTTTTTGGCTTTTAATAATTACATTTCTATCTATTTGTTTTGTGGTTTTTGTGTACAGAATACATTTTTGTTAATACATTCTATTTTGTTAACAGCAGTTATTAACCCGGGCGGAGCCAGGTAGTACAGCTAGTATTGATTATAACTGTATCTTAAATATGTTTTGGTAACCAACTAAAGAGCTAAATGTGTCCATGTCCAAATATTTCTGGACCTCACTGTATATGACGGGTGCCTTCTCCCAACAGCAATTTTAAGATCTCTCCACAGGTGTTCAATGGGATTTAGATTCAGAATCACTGCTGCCACTTCAGATCTCTCCAGCATTTTGTTTCCATCCATTTCTGGGGGCTTTTTGAATTGCATTTGGAGTTATTTTTCTGTTGGAAGACCCATGACGTTAGGATGCAAACTCAGCTTTCTGACACTGTGCACTACATTGCAATCCCAAATCTTCAGATTTCATGATGCCTAGCACAGTCAGTGCACCCAGTGCCAGAGGAAGAAAAACAACCCCAAAACATCTTTGAATTGCCATGATACAGTATGTGACTGCAGGTACTTTGTTCTTTTCTTTGTAGGCCTCATTCCATTGTCAGTAAACAGTAGAATGATGTGCTTTACCAAAAGCTGTATCTTTGTCTCATCTGTCTAAAGGACGCTTTCACAGAAGTATTTTGGTAAACTGCACTCTAGCTTTTTTATGTCTGTGTCAGCAGTGGGGTCCTCTTGGGTCTCCTCTATAGCATTACATTTCATTTAAATGTGGATGCATAGTTGACGCTGACACTGATGCACCCTGAGCAGACAGGACAGCTTGAATTTCTTTGGAACTTGATTGAGGCTTATCCACTATCCAGACTATCCTGCGTTGCAACCTTTCATCAATTTTTCTTTGCCATCCACGTCCAGGGAGATTAACTACAGTGTCTTGGGTTGAAAGCTTCCAGATTACGTTGTGCACCGTGGACAAAGGATCATCAAGATCTCTGGAGAATAAGCAAACCTAAAATTTACAGCTTGGGATTTGTACCGAACATTGGGTGTCCAGGTCTCGGACCCAAACACAGACACTCTCCGTCCGGTTGCTGTTCGGATTTTTCATCCAAATAAAACTTGTTGAAAGGTTGCAGAGCAGCCAATCAGGTAGCTTTTCCTGTGTGGGCATTTCCAGCCCCATCGAAGCCATATCAAGCAATGGCTTGTCTGTAATTGGCCGGCACACCAATGTAAAAAAAAAAAAATGATTTGAGCTCACGCCCTTTTTGATAACCAGCGAGGGTAGAGCAACAGCTACAGGCAGCAACACAAGGCTGTCAGCTTTAGGCTATGTGCGCACATTGCGGGTTTTTTTTGCGTTTCTGCAGCATTTTGAGCAGCAGTGTCACATTGTCAAAATGCATGCGTTCTGGATCCCCTGCAAAGTCTATGAGAATCATGCAAAATCTGTGCGCACAATGCTTTTTGAAACGCAGCGTTTTGATTGTCAAAATTTTGACAAAATCTCTGCGTTTAGAAAAGCGGCATGTCAATTTTTTGGTCTGTTTTGGCAGCGTTTTACACCCATTGAAATCAATGAGTTGTAGAAAAACGCTGCCAAAATGTTAAGCAGTGCATTTTTGTTGCGTTCCGCATGTTTTTTTTACATAACAAACGCAGGTTTTTTGGTCTCTGGCTCTCTGTCTCCATCTCTCTCTCTCTGTCCATGTCGGTCTCTCCCTCCCACCCCCTCACTCATACTCACCGATCTCTGATCACCGGCGGGGCGCTGCATGGCGTTCACACTGTGGCGGATTCTTCTCTTTTGAAAATGCCGGCCACTCATTAATCCATCTCGTATTCCCTGCTTCCCCTGCCCACCGGCACCTATGATTGGTTGCAGTCAGACACACCCCCATGCTGAGTGACAGCTCTCACTACAACCAATCACAGCCGCCGGTTGGCGTGTCTATATCAAGCAGTAAAAAAAAAAAATAATTAAAAAAAAAAAAACGACATGCAGTCCCCTCCAGTTTGGATACCAGCCAGGTTAAAGCCACACGGCTGAAGGCTGGTATTCTCAGGATGGGGAGCTCCTTGTTATGGGGAGCTCCCCAGCCTAACAATATCAGCCAGCAGCCACCCGGAATTGCCGCATCCATTAGATGCGACAGTCCCGGGACTCAACCCGGCTCACCCCGAATTGCCCTTGTGCGGTGGCAAACGGAGTAATAAGGAGTTAATGGCAGCAGCCAATAGCTGCCACTAAGTCCTAGGTTAATCATGGCAGGCGTCACCCCAAGATACCTTCCATGATTAACCTGTAAGTTAAAGAAAATAAACACACACATCCAAAAAATCCTTTATTTGTAATGAAAGACAAAAAAACCCCTCTTTCACCACTTTATTATCCCCTCAAAAACACGTCCAGGTCCGACATAATCCACGCAAGGTCCCACGACGCTTTCAGCTCTGCTACATCGCAACCTGACAGGAGCGGCAGTAGAACACGACCGCTCTCTGTCAGCTCCACGCAGCAACTGAAGTGAGCCACGCGATCAGCTGTGCTGTCACCGAGGTTACTCACGGCCACTGCTCTCAGGTGGAGGACTGCAGCTGTGGCCGCGAGTAACCTGAGTGAAAGCACAGCTGATCACGTGGCTCACTGCAGTCACTCAGGGGATTTGCGATCACAGGTGAGTCCTTCACGTGTGACCGCAAATCAAGCCGCGGCACACGCACAGAGCTTCGCGATCATAATGAAGTTGGGTGAAGTTCATCCGAGTTAATTCTGATCGCGCGGCTCTGTCTTGCAGCCAGCCATGTTCTTTTTGACAGAGTGGTCCCACTCGGCTCTGCTGCAAGTCTACGGTGATGCTGCAGAGCAGAGGGGGACCGCACTGTTAAAAATGTGTGTTCTGGAAGCTTCCAGAATGCATGAATGCCGCAGGAATTCTGCTGTTACGATGCGTCTCAGAACGCAGCTTTTTGGCTGCATTCTGAGACGCACATGCAGTGACTAATAGAATGCAACGTGTGCACATAGCCTTATAGTAGCTGGTGATCACAAATAGAGGGGATCCCAGGCCGCTTATATTTTTAATTATTTAATAAACGGCGTAGGATCCCCCCATTTTTTATAACCAGCCACTGTAAAGCTGACAGGTGAGGTCTGGTATTATCAGGGTGTGAAGGACCATGGTTATTGGCCCCTCCCAGCCTAAAAATACTAGCCCATAGCCATCCACCACTGCTGACTCCGGACGTAGAAGAGCCAAGAGTGTCGTATGGATTATGTCTGACTTGCAGGGGTGTTTGGGGGGGTTAATAAAAGGGTGAAAGAGGATGTGTATATTTAATTTAAAATAAATGATTTTTATATATATATATCTTTTGACTTACAGGTTAGCAATGGAGGATCTCATAGAAGCCTCCCCATTACTAACCTAGGACTTCGTGACAGCTGTGATTTTTGACAGCTATCATGAACCCCATATATTACCCCAATTGCCACAGTACCTGCCCTTGGAAAAAGACACGGCGAAACGCGTCAGGGTGTCTCATTGGTAAGGCTTAATTAATATGTAGCAGTGTGATACAATTGTTTATTAGTATTTGGCAGCTTAGTTACTTTTGCATCAGCTTTGCCCTGACATATTATGCCATCTTATTTCATTCTTACATTGTTTCACACTGCTATCATATTATGTCTATGTCATCTCACTATGTAGGTTTCACCATTCATTTTTTTGGCACAGCTAATACCTGATATGTATATTATCCCCATTGTGGGGTGATTGTGGATTTTTTGCACACTGTCAGATTTCATATAAATAATTACCTATTATGGTTTAAAATTTATGCTGGCAGCTGTGCGTATTGTATGACTATCAGTTTTTTATATGTGCCACATATTTATTCCTACATTTTTAATGCTGTGTATTTGTATATTTTTCGTATATTTTTTGTACTAGGGAAACAAGGTATGTACAGTATAACTGTCCTGCTCTTACCTCCAGTTAGCTTCCTTTTTTTAGCCCCCCTAGTCCTTACTACAACCATTTTACAGCACAGAATATCTCATCCCTTTTGACTTTTTTCCCGTTGTGTGTGGATTCGGCAAACCTGAATATCCACGGGTCTCCTCATCCCTTATTGTAACATTGAGATTGTTGATATTTTTTCAACAATTTTGGTTCTCAAGCCCTCCGTTCTCTTCTCCTCTTTCTGTTCTCCATGCTTAGGGTGGCACACACAGAGACACAAAAATTGAGTAAACCTCTCCCTTTTTTATCTGGATTCAGGTGTGATTTTCATATTGCCCACACCTGTTACTTGCCACAGATAAGTTTGAATGAGCATCATATGCTTGAAACAAAGTTGTTCACCCACAATTTTGGAAAGGTGACAATTTTGTTCGGCCTATTTTGGGGATGTGTGAAATTATGTCCAATTTGCCGTTTTTTTTTGTGTTCTTCCAATACATACAAAGGAAATAAATGTGTCATTGCAATAAATATCTAGGAGAAATTCTTCTTTTCCTGGAACAATTTCAAGGGTGCCAACACAGCTCCGCACCCTACACATTGCGCACGCACAGCTCCGCACCATTGCATACACAGCTCCGCACCATACACATTGCGCACACAGCTCCGCACCATACACATTGCGCACACAGCTCCGCACCATACACATTGCGCACACAGCTCCGCACCATACACATTGCGCACACAGCTCCGCACCATACACATTGCGCGCACACAGCTCCGCACCATACACATTGCACACAGCTCCGCACCATACACATTGCACACACAGATCCGCACCATACACATTGCACGCACAGATCCGCACCATACACATTGCGCGCACAGATCCGCACCATACACATTGCGCGCACACAGCTCTGCACCATACACATTGCGCACACAGATCCGCATCATACACATTGCACACACACAGCTCCGCACCCTACACATTGCATACACAGCTCCGCACCCTACACATTGCACACACAGCTCCGCACCATACACATTGCACACACACAGCTCCGCACCATACACATTGCACACACAGCTCCGCACCATACACATTGCGCGCACACAGCTCCGCACCATACACATTGCGCGCACACAGCTCCGCACCATACACATTGCGCGCACACAGCTCCGCACCATACACATTGCACACACAGCTCCGCACCATACACATTGCACACACAGCTCCGCACCATACACATTGCACACACACAGCTCCGCACCATACACATTGCACACACAGGTCCGCACCATACACATTGCACACACAGCTCCGCATCATACACATTGCACACAGCTCCGCACCATACACATTGCGCACACAGCTCCGCACCATACACATTGCGCACACAGCTCCGCACCATACACATTGCGCACACAGCTCCGCACCATACACATTGCGCACACAGCTCCGTACCATACACATTGCACACACAGCTCCGTACCATACACATTGCACACACAGCTCCGCACCATACACATTGCACACAGCTCCGCACCATACACATTGCACACACAGCTCCGCACCATACACATTGCGCGCACACAGATCCGCACCATACACATTGCACACACAGCTCCGCACCATACACATTGCACACACAGCTCCGCACCATACACATTGGACACACACAGCTCCGCACCATACACATTGCACACACAGCTCCGCACCATACACATTGCACACACAGCTCCGCACCATACACATTGCGCGCACACAGCTCCGCACCATACACATTGCGCGCACACAGCTCCGCACCATATACATTGCACACACAGCTCCGCACCATACACATTGCACACACAGCTCCGCACCATACACATTGCACACACAGCTCCGCACCATACACATTGCACACACAGCTCCGCACCATACACATTGCACACACACAGCTCCGCACCATACACATTGCACACACAGGTCCGCACCATACACATTGCACACACAGCTCCGCACCATACACATTGCACACACAGATCCGCACCATACACATTGCACACACAGCTCCGCACCATACACATTGCGCGCACACAGCTCCGCACCATACACATTGCGCGCACACAGATCCGTACCATACACATTGCACACAGCTCCGCACCATACACATTGCACACAGCTCCGCACCATACACATTGCGCACACAGCTCCGCACCATACACATTGCGCACACAGCTCCGCACCATACACATTGCGCACACAGCTCCGCACCATACACATTGCGCACACAGCTCCGCACCATACACATTGCACACAGCTCCGCACCATACACATTGCGCACACACAGCTCCGCACCATACACATTGCGCGCACACAGCTCCGCACCATACACATTGCGCGCACACAGCTCCGCACCATACACATTGCGCGCACACAGCTCCGCACCATACACATTGCACACACAGCTCCGCACCATACACATTGCACACACAGCTCCGCACCATACACATTGCACACACAGCTCCGCACCATACACATTCCGCGCACACAGCTCCGCACCATACACATTGCACACAGCTCCGCACCATACACATTGCACACACAGCTCCGCACCATACACATTGCACACAGCTCCGCACCATACACATTGCACACACAGATCCGCACCATACACATTGCACACACAGATCCGCACCATACACATTGCACACACAGCTCCGCACCATACACATTGCGCGCACACAGCTCCGCACCATACACATTGCACACTGCTCCGCACCATACACATTGCACACACAGCTCCGCACCATACACATTGCACACACAGCTCCGCACCCTACACATTGCACACAGCTCCGCACCCTACACATTGCACACAGCTCCACACCATACACATTGCACACAGCTCCGCACCATACACATTGCACACAGCTCCGCACCATACACATTGTGCACACAGCTCCGCACCATACACATTGCACACAGCTCCGCACCATACACATTGCACACAGCTCCGCACCATACACATTGCACACACACAGCTCCGCACCATACACATTGCACACACAGCTCCGCACCATACACATTGCGCACACAGATCCGCACCATACACATTGCGCACACAGATCCGCACCATACACATTGCGCACACAGATCCGCACCATACACATTGCGCGCACACAGATCCGCACCATACACATTGCGCGCACACAGATCCGCACCATACACATTGCACACAGCTCCGCACCATACACATTGCACACAGCTCCGCACCATACACATTGCGCACAGCTCCGCACCATACACATTGCGCACACACAGCTCCGCACCATACACATTGCGCGCACACAGCATCGCACCATACACAGACTGCCGAGACCCACCAACCGGTTCCCCCTCCCCACCGCGCAATGAATGAGACCACACATGGAATATCTTTCTTTTGTACTTTATTGAAGGTATCCACGTAACACCATTCAATGTTGATATAAAAGGGGGTTGCTTGTTATTTTGGCCACAGCTTTAACCACAGGCACAAATCCGCCTTAAACCTGAGGGAGGAGGCCCGATGCCTACGGCCGTCCGTGGCAGGTTGGCTCTCACCAAATCCCTCTTCCACCGGCTGTGACTTTGAAATTGAACCATAACCTTTTTCCGTAGGCACAAAACCGCCTTAAACCTGAGGGAGGAGGCCCGATGCCTACGGCCGTCCGTGGCAGGTAGGTTCTCCAAATCCCTCTTCCACCAGCTTTGACTTCCGAACTTGTAACAGAACCTTCTTAAGGGAGGGAGGGCGGGCGATGCTCAGCCTGAGGGCAGATGTGGTAAGAGGAAGGAGGGACTCCGGCAGCTGTTTATATGCCCTGGAGGAGGTCCCAGCAGGGAAGGGGGGTCAGCGGGGGGCATTGCACAATGGGAAGGAGGGAGAGGTGACCATGGGGGACGTAGCGAGGGGCTCAGCAGTCAGGGGCAGCGGCATCGGCCGCAGTGCCCTGCAGACTGCCGAGACCCACCAACCGGTTCCCCCTCCCCACCGCGCAATGAATGAGACCACACATGGAATATCTTTCTTTTGTACTTTATTGAAGGTATCCACGTAACACCATTCAATGTTGATATAAAAGGGGGTTGCTTGTTATTTTGGCCACAGCTTTAACCACAGGCACAAATCCGCCTTAAACCTGAGGGAGGAGGCCCGATGCCTACGGCCGTCCGTGGCAGGTTGGCTCTCACCAAATCCCTCTTCCACCGGCCACGGAGTGGCGAAGGCCCAAGCCTGAGCTGCGACCCCCACACAGGGCCCTTATGGCCCGCTCAACCCCGTCCTGGATGTCCGACAGGAAATTGTCTAGGCCTATATCATTAAGGCTAAAACCATCCTCTAGCACCAAACGGCTGACCTCTGATTCCAGCATCTCGTGTCCAGGCACTATCCCTCTTCCTGACGCTATAAATTTGGCGATCTGCATATTAACTTGTTGCCTTGACCTTTCCACAGCCGCTATGTTCCTTGCCCCTGTACAACTCAATCTCGGTAATATACTGGACCGTACCCCCACTACGTTGCTAAAGAAGCTGCTGAACTTATCTAGGAAAGAAGCTGCTGAACTTATCTAGGAAAGAAGCTGCTGAACTTATCTAGGAAAGAAGCTGCTGAACTTATCTAGGACCACTTGCATGACCGCAAGCAGATCCTGGATCCTCACATTTACTAGGTCATTTCCACCCGTGAATGACCAGCACCAGTAGGCCAGTGGCTACTCTGGATATGCTCACTACCACGGGCAGGACCTGGGCCCAGGCCAGGCCCCGAACTCTTCTCCAGTGAAACTTGAGGTCACAAACTCCCAGCACGCTTCCACCCGGTCTCGACTCAGTCCGCCGTGCTGCCCAGAATATGTGTGAGTGACCTAGGATCCAGATGCTAGGTCTCGACAGATCTAAAAGAAAAACGGTTACTTCTCTTGTATGCAAAACATTTTCCATCATCGTGTCAGTAAACATCATTGTATTAATGTTTCTTTTAGGTTTGAAGGTGCTTAGATAAATAAATATATGTATATCATTTCGGTTAACAATTTTTTTTTTTTTTTTTGTGTAATATATAAACGTGCCAAACAGTGGACAACTGGTGGCAGGGAACTACAGGACTGCACGGATAGGTATGAAGCTGGCCCTTGCTGCCTCGGTTGTCGTGTCGATGCGGAAGGAGTGCATGCCATAATCTCCTGGTTGTAGGTCCAGGTAGGAAATAGACATTTTGAGCAATGCCGAAAGTTGTGTCGCCATGAGCGGGATCGCTCTGCGTGCTCCCAGAAGAATTTGTTGGGAACCCAAGACTCTAAGTGTCGCTGCAAGGTAAGGATGGGACATAGGATACCTGAAAACGGGAAAATAGGGAACCAAACTCCTCTACCGAGCTGATCTGTTTTGGAGCGCCTTATGCGAACCCGTACTCCACCATTGCAAACTATAACATTGTCGCGTAACAGACCACCGGTGCGACCTAGGGACCTGCTAACTAATTCGCTGACCATCAAAGCTCCGAAGAATGCTAGCGAGAAGGCGGCCGAGAACAAGAGGACCTCGCTGTCATTGGTGCAAACGTCACCTAGCTGGTTTATTATGCCGGAAAGGATGGCGAATGAATTGGCCTTCCTGTTCTCCGTGCACCAGCGCTTTCAGCCTTTAACGGCCTGTTTGAACAGAAAGGCCTTGGTGACATCGGTCCATCCACGAACCTGAAAGTGAGAGGCTATTCCTGCAACCCGCAACTACGCTACTGTGCCCGGCAAGCCACTGGTATGTAGATGCGTTATGTCTCGAGCAACGGAATTGCTAAGAAAAACCGGGGACACCTGGCTAGGCAGCGGTTGAACTATATTGAAATCATTCGTCCCCAGCCTTACCATACAAATGCCACGTTGATGGGATGCCTTAACCAGCGGAATCAACTGTCCACAGGGACCGTCCAGAGGGACTGTGGACACTTTTGGCCATTGTTGTCAGATTCTGGGTGCAATGCTCGAAACTTCTGAAAATCAAATGCAATAAGGCATCAGCGATAGTGTTATCAATCCCCGGTATGTGGATGGCCCTGACCCAGATATTATGTTCAAGGCACTTAAGAACTAAGTATCGTAGCAAGCTGATCACCGGTGGTGAGGAAGATGCGAGGTGGTTAACGGCGTGGACGACACTTATGTAGTCAGTCCTGAAGCGGGTCCGATTGTTCGCCAACTTTTCTGCCCAAAGACTTGTAGCTACTATTATAGGGAACAGCTCGAGTAAAGGTTTTTTTTTTTTTTTTTTTTTTTGTCCACCCAGACAGGTGCCATGTGTTGGGCCAGCGATTAGCGCACCAATTGGGACCAAGGTAAAGGCCGAATCCGGTGGACCCGGCAGCATCCGAAAATAGATATATCAGCGCTGGAAACTTCCTGATCCTGGAAACATGAACGCCCATTGTAAGTAGCTATGAAGGACCTCCATACACCGAGCTCCTCACGTAGAGCGCTGGTGATGCAAATCCTTTGATGGGAGGCAGTTATGCTCCTAGTGGCCAGGCAGAGCCTCAGGGAAAAGCCCCTTCCCATGGGCATGACTCTAAAGGCGAAGGCGAGCAAGCCTAATAGAGATTGCATTTGCGCCAGGGTTACCTTACGAACCGCGCAGAACCCGTCAATGAGCGGTGGTTTTTTCAACCTTTTCGAGTGGTAGCCGAAACATCATGATAATTGAGTCTATTTCGATTCTCAAATGAAAAGGCAGGTCACAGGGCCAACTGTTTTTTCGGCCAACAGCGGAAACCAAACTTGTCCGCTAATGCCTGGACAGATTTTAACGCGGTTGAGCATGCTTTAGAGTTGGTGTGGGAAAACGAACAAGAAATCATCCAAATAATGGGTGACCAATTTATTCTTTGCCACGTACTTAACCACCCATTCCAGGAAAGAGCTGAAGAGCTCGAAGTGTGAGCAGGATATGGAGCAACCCATGGTAATTCACATGTGGTAACAGAATTTTTTGTTGAAATAGCGCCCTAGCAGGTGGGACAATCGGGGTGCACTAGTAGCGGGTGAAAAGCAGATGCTATGTCCGATTTTGCCATTAGTGCTCCTTACCCTGCTTTTCGCACCAGTGCGACCGCTTTGTCAAAATGCGTAGGAAACTGCTGAGTCCTCTGTGGGGATGCCGTCATTGACTGACCGCCCAGCCGGGAAGGACAAGTAGTGTATGAGGCGAAATTCACCCTTTTCTTTCTTAGGCACTATCCCTAGGGGTGAAACGCGAGGGTTTAAGAATGGTAAATCTATAAATGGGCCTGCTAGTCGGCCTAACGCCACTTCCTTCAGTAGTTTGTTCGCCAGGACCTGTGGGAGGTCCCGGGCCGATTTGAGGTTGGGGGCGAAGGTTAGTTCTGAGGAGAACATAAAGGGGGATAAAGAAACCGTGGTTGAAACCGTCCCTAATAGCGTTGGCCGCAGCCTTATTGGGGTAACGTTCTAGCAATGGCTCCACCACGTGCACGTTCACTGGAGTCTTTGGGACTTGGTGGTGCATTTTTAGTGTGACGCCTGTCTGGTTGCTTAACGCATTTGGAGGAGGTGTGATTGCCTCCGCACGATGAGCATTCGTGCTTGTATTTGTGGAGTTCTTGAAACCTGTAATGGCCTTCATTGAAAAGCCAACAGCGACCTGGTCTGCGGACATTTGCAGCTCCAGGTGTAGCGTGGTGAGAGGAAAAGTTTGGTGGGCCTGGAAACGACTGGTGGGACTTTTGCGCCATCATAAGCCACGAATCGGTGGCCTTAACTTCCCAACGGTTGGAATGCCAAGCATCTTCTAAATTCTTCGTCGTACTTCCACCACGCAGAACCCCAATGGGTTTTATAGGAGTTGAAAATGGTATTGCAGTATTTTGCGAATTGACTCTTTTCTTTGTTGACTGTTTTTTGGTCCACTGATATTAGGGAACAGATATCGACGTATTCGTTTGCGCGAATTTTTTATTTATTTATTTATTTTAACTGTATCTGGTGTTAGGTGAGTTCCCAGCTGTGATACACAGCAGTAGAACACGTCCCTGTGTAAGTCGGGCGCTGCTGCGTTACATCCTGATGTTGTACAAACGCGGGGTTAACCAGAGCTACTCCTGATGGTGTTAACAAGATCGCCCAATAAAAGTGGCGTACGTTTTGCGCCATTTTCCGAAACCCGTAGCGTTCTCATTTTGGGATCTATGGCGCAATGACTGCTTATTTTGCGTCTCGAGTTTACATTTTTTAATGGTACCATTTTGCGCAGATGCTACTTTTGATCGCCTGTTATTGGATGTTACGCAAAACACGCGGTGACCAAAAGCGTAATTTTGGGTGTTTGTTTTTTTTTTTTTTTTTTTTTGCTGCTACGAAATTTAACAATCAGATTAGGGACTCTAGATTGTGAGTTCCAATGGGGACAGCGTCGCCAATGCATACAAAGCGCCGTGGACAGCGCTACCCAAGTGAATAAAATTATTAGCATTATTATTCTTTAATTGATTTTATATTTTGATAGATCATGCTTTTCTGAACTTGGCGATACCAAATATGTGTATATATGTATACATATTTATTTATTTATTTTTTTTTTTAATTTTATTTATTTTTTTTTTATTTTATTATTTTATTTTATTTATTTATTTTTTTATTTATTTTTTTTTTTTTTTTTTAAACTTGTCCCTTTAGGGGGATGTATGGATCAACAATTCGATCGCTCTGCACTATCTGCAGATCTCAGCTACACAGCTGAGATCTGCAGATACACTGCTTTACCCTCAATGCCGGAAGTATGCCGGCACTGAGAGCAAGTGACTCAAGGTAGCTACAGGCGTCATCACATGACCCTGTGCTACCATGGCAACCAACGAAAGTCATGTGATCACGCACGTGACTTTCGGTGGGGGCGGTGGTACGTGATAGTAATGCCCGCGCATATACATCTCGCTGCCAGACTTTGGCAGCGAGATGTAAGGGGTTACAAGTTGCAGGTGGAAGCGATTCCACCCGTAACTTGTAGTCACACATGTCAGCTGTTAAAAACAGCTGATATGTGCGCCGAACACCGCATTCTGTTGCTTTTCAGGATTCTGACGTCACTTCCGGTCCGGGACCCGAAACCGGAAGTGACGAGTTATCATGTGATCGCCGCATCACAGGAAGTGACGCGGCGAACATGGATAGCAGGATGTGACGCGACCTCCGTATGCCACAGGGAGTCACACGGGGCCGCGTCATCCCGGCGGGGGGAGGTGCGCGAGGTGGCCATGGCGACCGGCGTGATGTGGGGGGGGATCAGGGGCTTAGGGCCGGGAGCTAGGGCCGGGAGCAGGAGGTGAAAGCGGACCGGACCTTCTGGACCGGGCCGCCCTGCGCCTGGAATCTGTGGTGGGGCTTAGACGCTGCGGTGGACGGGAGGGTCTGGAAGACCTGCGCCCACCGCTGCTGGGAACCGGCAGGAGGGAGCTGGTGCCCACAAGGGAGGCAAGCCATTCGGCTCCCTCCCGTCCGCTCCTTTCTCTTACCGCTGCTTCCAGGGGGTCCATCGGCGATGCTCACCCTGAGGGCAGATGTGGTAAGAGGAAGGAGGGACTCCGGCAGCTGTTTATATGCCCTGGAGGAGGTCCCAGCAGGGAAGGGGGGTCAGCGGGGGGCATTGCACAATGGGAAGGAGGGAGAGGTGACCATGGGGGACGTAGCGAGGGGCTCAGCAGTCAGGGGCAGCGGCATCGGCCGCAGTGCCCTGCATTGCGCGCACACAGCTCCGCACCATACACATTGCACACACAGCTCCGCACCATACACATTGCACACACAGCTCCGCACCATACACATTGCACACACAGCTCCGCACCATACACATTGCACACACAGCTCCGCACCATACACATTGCACACACAGCTCCGCACCATACACATTGCACACACACAGCTCCGCACCATACACATTGCACACACAGCTCCGCACCATACACATTGCACACACAGCTCCGCACCATACACATTGCACACACAGCTCCGCACCATACACATTGCACACACAGCTCCGCACCATACACATTGCACACACAGCTCCGCACCATACACATTGCACACAGCTCCGCACCATACACATTGCACACAGCTCCGCACCATACACATTGCACACAGCTCCGCACCATACACATTGCACACAGCTCCGCACCATACACATTGCACACACAGCTCCGCACCATACACATTGCACACACAGCTCCGCACCATACACATTGCACACAGCTCCGCACCATACACATTGCACACAGCTCCGCACCATACACATTGCACACAGCTCCGCACCATACACATTGCACACAGCTCCGCACCATACACATTGCGCACACAGCTCCGCACCATACACATTGCACACACAGCTCCGCACCATACACATTGCACACACAGCTCCGCACCATACACATTGCACACAGCTCCGCACCATACACATTGCACACACAGCTCCGCACCATACACATTGCGCACACAGCTCCGCACCATACACATTGCGCACACAGCTCCGCACCATACACATTGCGCACACAGCTCCGCACCATACACATTGCACACAGCTCCGCACCATACACATTGCGCACACAGCTCCGCACCATACACATTGCGCACACAGCTCCGCACCATACACATTGCGCACACAGCTCCGCACCATACACATTGCGCACACAGCTCCGCACCATACACATTGCGCACACAGCTCCGCACCATACACATTGCGCACACAGCTCCGCACCATACACATTGCGCACACAGCTCCGCACCATACACATTGCGCACACAGCTCCGCACCATACACATTGCACACACAGCTCCGCACCATACACATTGCACACACAGCTCCGCACCATACACATTGCACACACAGCTCCGCACCATACACATTGCACACACAGCTCCGCACCATACACATTGCACACACAGCTCCGCACCATACACATTGCACACAGCTCCGCACCATACACATTGCACACACACAGCTCCGCACCATACACATTGCACACACAGCTCCGCACCATACACATTGCACACACAGCTCCGCACCATACACATTGCACACACAGCTCCGCACCATACACATTGCACACACAGCTCCGCACCATACACATTGCACACACAGCTCCGCACCATACACATTGCACACAGCTCCGCACCATACACATTGCACACAGCTCCGCACCATACACATTGCACACAGCTGTGCCGCAGGCCCCCATAATCCCGTGTAGAGCCCGGTTCTATACATCTATAGACTGACGGCGACACTGCTGAGCAGACACTTCTATTCCATCACAGCCCTGCGCGTAACTCCTCCTCCTAAGCACGTGACTGATCACATGGTCGTGACATCATCACAGGTCCTTTAGCTGCCCAGGATTTCGCATCTACCGAGAGTTCAGGCAGGGAAAAGAGGAAAAAAACGCAGCAGCAGCAGCAGCAGGCGGCGCGGGGCGGTGCCAGTGTCTCCGGCCGCAGTGACGGCCCCTCTCTCTCCGGAGCTTCACTCTCTTCTCGCTCCTCGCCGTCACCAATGTGCTGATTAGGAGTAAACCCCAGAAACTCTCCGCACCGGGACTGGACCTGCTCCCGCTGCTGGCCTGGCAGGAAGGAGGATCGAATACTACCCCTCCGTACTCAGGAGGAGCCCGGAGCCGTCTGCGCTGGAGAAGAGCGACATGAACACCAACATCATGTACGCCAGCAGGAAGAGGCGCAAACCCGTGCAGAAGGCGTAAGTCACCCGCCGCTGTGCGGCTCCGCAGGCCCCGGCGCTGTGCAGCACGTACAGTGTGGGCGAGGGCAGGCAGGGGTTAAAGGGAACGACCTGCAGAGGGACGGGGGCAGGACGGGCAGAGAGAGGGGGGGACGGGGGGCAGGACGGGCAGAGAGAGGGGGGGACGGGGGGCAGGACGGGCAGAGAGAGGGGGGGACGGGGGGCAGGACGGGCAGAGAGAGAGGGGGGGACGGGGGGCAGGACGGGCAGAGAGAGGGGGGGACGGGGGGCAGGACGGGCAGAGAGAGGGGAGGACGGGGAGGACCGGGGGCAGGACGGGCAGAGAGAGGGGACGGGGAGGGCAGGACGGGCAGAGAGAGGGGAGAACCGGGGGCAGGACGGGCAGAGAGAGGGGGGGAGGCAGGACGGGCAGAGAGAGGGGAGGACCGGGGGCAGAGAGAGGGGGGGAGGCAGGACGGGCAGAGAGAGGGGAGGACCGGGGGCAGAGAGAGGGGGGGGAGGCAGGACGGGCAGAGAGAGGGGAGGACCGGGGGCAGGACGGGCAGAGAGAGAGGGGACGGGGAGGGCAGGACGGGCAGAGAGGGGACGGGGAGGGCAGGACGGGGAGGGCAGGACGGGCAGAGAGAGCGGGGAGGGCAGGACAAGGGGGGAGGGCAGGACAAGGGGGGGGGGGAAGAGAGGGGAGGACCGGGGGCAGGACGGGCAGAGAGAGGAGGGGACGGGGGCAGGACGGGCAGAGAGAGGAGGGGACGGGGGCAGGACGGGCAGAGAGAGGAGGGGACGGGGGCAGGACGGGCAGAGAGAGGAGGGGACGGGGGCAGGACGGGCAGAGAGAGGAGGGGACGGGGGCAGGACGGGCAGAGAGAGGAGGGGACGGGGGCAGGACGGGCAGAGAGAGGAGGGGACGGGGGCAGGACGGGCAGAGAGAGGAGGGGACGGGGGCAGGACGGGCAGAGAGAAAGGAGGACGGGGGGCAGGACGGGCAGAGAGGGGTCAGGACGGGGGGCAGGACGGGCAGAGAGAAAGGAGGACGGGGGGCAGGACGGGCAGAGAGGAGGGGACGGGGGGCAGGACGGGCAGAGAGAAAGGAGGACGGGGGGCAGGACGGGCAGAGAGGAGGGGACGGGGGGGCAGGACGGGCAGAGAGGAGGGGACGGGGGGCAGGACGGGCAGAGAGGGGAGGACAGGGGGCAGGACGGGCAGAGAGAGGGGACGGGGAACAGGACGGGCAGAGAGGGGAGGACCGGGGGCAGGACGGGCAGAGAGGGGTCAGGACGGGGGGCAGGACGGGCAGAGAGAAAGGAGGACGGGGGGGCAGGACGGGCAGAGAGGAGGGGACGGGGGGCAGGACGGGAAGAGGGGAGGACGGGGGGGCAGGACGGGCAGAGAGGAGGGGACGGGGGGCAGGACGGGCAGAGAGAGGGGACGGGGAACAGGACGGGCAGAGAGGGGAGGGGACGGGGGCAGGATGGGCAGAGAGAGGGGAGGATGGGGGGGGGGTAGAGAGGGGAGGACCGGGGGCAGGACGGGCAGAGAGAGGGGGGACGGGGAGGGCAGGACGGGCAGAGAGAGAGGGGACGGGGAGGGCAGGATGGGGGGGGCAGAGAGGGGAGGACCGGGGGCAGGACGGGCAGAGAGAGGAGGGGACGGGGGCAGGACGGGCAGAGAGGGGAGGACCGGGGTCAGGACGGGTAGAGAGGGGTCAGGACGGGTAGAGAGGGGTCAGGACGGGCAGAGAGAAAGGAGGACGGGGGGCAGGACGGGCAGAGAGGAGGGGACGGAGGGGAGGACGGGCAGAGAGAGGGGAGGACGGGGGGACAGGACGGGCAGAGAGAGGGGAGGACGGGGGGACAGGACGGGCAGAGAGGAGAAGACGGGGGGGCAGGACGGGCAGAGAGAGGAGACGACGGGGGGGCAGGACGGGCAGAGAGAGGAGACGACGGGGGGGGCAGGACGGGCAGAGAGAGGAGAGGACGGGGGGGCAGGACGGGCAGAGAGGAGAGGACGGGGAGGCAGGACGGGCAGAGAGGGGAGGATGGGGGGCAGAGAGGGGAGGACGGGGGGAGGATGGGGGGCAGAGAGAGGGGAGGATGGGGGGGACAGGACTGGCAGAGAGGGGAGGACGGGGGGGCAGGACTGGCAGAGAGGGGAGGACGGGGGGGCAGGACGGGCAGAGAGGGGAGGACGGGGGGGCAGGACGGGCAGAGAGGAGAGGACGGGGGGGCAGGACGGGCAGAGAGAGGAGAGGACGGGGGGGCAGGACGGGCAGAGAGAGGAGAGGACGGGGGGGCAGGACGGGCAGAGAGGAGGGGACGTGGGCAGGACGGGCAGAGAGGGGAGGATGGGGGGCAGAGAGGGGATGACGGGCAGAGAGAGGGGAGGACGGGGGGGACAGGACGGGCAGAGAGAGGGGAGGACTGGGGGACAGGACGGGCAGAGAGGAGAGGACTGGGGGGCAGGACGGGCAGAGAGAGGAGAGGACGGGGGGGCAGGACGGGCAGAGGGGAGGATGGGGGGCAGAGAGGGGAGGACGGGGGAGGATGGGGGGCAGAGAGGGGAGGACGGGGGAGGATGGGGGGCAGAGAGGGGAGAATGGGGGGACAGGACTGGCAGAGAGAGGGGAGGACGGGGGGCAGAACGGGCAGAGAGGAGAGGACGGGGGGGCAGGACGGGCAGAGAGGAGAGGACGGGGGGCAGGACGGGCAGAGAGGAGAGGACCGGGGGAGAGGACGGGGGGGGGCAGGACGGGCAGAGAGGAGAGGACGGGCAGAGAGGAGAGGACGGGGGGGCAGGACGGGCAGAGAGGAGAGGACGGGGGGGCAGGACGGGCAGAGAGAGGAGAGGACGGGGGGGCAGGACGGGCAGAGAGGAGGGGACGGGGGCAGGACGGGCAGAGAGAGGGGAGGATGGGGGGCAGAGAGGGAAGGACGGGCAGAGAGAGGGGAGGATGGGGGGACAGGACGGACAGAGGAGGGGACGGGGCAGGACGGGCAGAGAGAAGGGGAGGATGGGGGGCAGAGAGGGGAGGACGGGGGGAGGACGGGCAGAGAGAGGGGAGGATGGGGGGGGGGGCAGTACGGGCAGAGAGAGCGGACGGGCATCAATTGTGTGTGTATATAATGGAGATGTGAGTGATACTTGATATGTTTTCTGTATTTGTGTATTATATGCATTTGTGTGTAATATATCATGTATATGGAGTGTATAATCTATATATGTGTGTTATTTGTCTGTGATACATTTTTATATACACATATAGGGCTTGTCCTGTGCCTCTGAATGTTATAGATATGTATTTTATTTTATGTAGATTATAAATTAGTAAGTGTGTGTAGTGTGCAGTGTGTTGTTTGTACACTACACACATTTTAGATATAATATTTTCTATAGTTACATTTTTCTGATATTGTCCCTTCCAGCTTTTGATAAGATAAAACGCCTCCTAATACTGTAAATGATTGTGATAAGTGGCGCCCCCTGCCTGCTGATCAGTGGTGCCATCTGAAGATGTAGGTCAGGTATTTGGAGATGTCACTTCTTTCTTTCTGTGTCCTGTTATTTAACAGCTTGGTGAGGATGGGGTTAATGATGGCCCTGTCCTGGAGCTCTGCTCTGTCCTGGATGTAGGGAGGGGGGTTGTGGCCCTTATTAGAGTGCTCTGTTCGGTGTACTCAGTGTCCCTCGCAGTTCGATGTACTCGGTGTCATTCAATGTACGTCGCAGTTTGGTGTACAAGGTGTCCCTCACAGTTTGGCGTCCTGGCAGTTTGACGTATGCGGTCTCCCTCCGCGTACATGCATCCCTCGCAGTTCGGCAAATGTGGTGTCCCATACATGTTCGGCGTCCCTCGCAGTTCGGCGTCCCTCGCAGTTCGGCGTCCCTCGCAGTTCGGCGTCCCTCGCAGTTCGGCGTCCCTCGCACGTTCAGCGTACACGTCGTCCCTCGCAGTTTGCGTCCCTCGCAGTTCTGCGTCCCTTGCACGTTCCGCGTACACGTCGTCCCTCGCATTCGGCATCCCTCTCAGTTCGGCGTCCTTCAGTGTACACGGTGTTCCAGTTCGGTGCTGTTTTTCTCCGCCTGCTCCACCCCTCATTGTTCAGTCTCTTCCCTGTCCTCCAGCTCTTCCTCACTTTTCCATATAGTTTTTTTTCATGTTATTGGTCACCTGCAGTGCTAAAAAGTTTTTTTTTTTTTTGTTTTTTTTTGGACCCCGCAGAGAGGTTTCCTATGAGTGCCTGTCTCTGTAGTGGTCAGCTGTCCCCTGCCTGCCGTGATGACAGCCGTAGCCGCACCACGCAGCCACTGCCTCAGGACTTGTATACAGTCCGGGCAGCAAAGTGAAAATTTGAGTTGATTGAAGGAAAGAGGCGACCCCTGAATCCAGCGCTGTGCAGGACCGATAGATATAGGGGAGAGGTAGCCAGCGCTGTTACGGGGGCTGATATCCCGGCACCGTCCCCACTCCGGCTCCACGATCACTCATGTAAATATCAGAACAATGAAGTTATGAAATAGTTCTGAAATGTACACGCATATTTTGTCTATAGTCGGGAGATTGCATCCATCCTAGTCTCGGATTTCTCACAGACCCGAGCTTCTTCCCCAATGCCAGAAACCTCGCAGGAAATGGATCCTTTTTTTTAAGGAATGTTTCCCCTCTTGAAAAATAAGGCACAACTGACCAGCAGGGGTTTATGTCACCAGCGGCCGGTGTCACATGCACAAGGACCATGGGAAATTCTGATCTAGGAATTTCTAAGAAACAAGCAATGAAGCAAAAGGGAAAAAAACTGTCAGCAGAGAGCGGGGTGTAGGGCGAGGGGCCTCCTTCCTCCTGGTTCGTGCCGTCTGCAGACGGTGGTGGGAGCGCGGCTTGTTGGGACCTGTAGGATGATACCACTTTACTGTTTGTCATCCTAACATTAGAGAAGGGGGGGTCTGACTGGAAATGTGACGAATCCCCATATTTTACTGCATTGGTTTTCAGAGACAGGATGCAGGAGATGGGGCCGGAGTCATTATGGCCGGCGCTTACATTGCGGATTCAACCAGAAATGCAAATATTTATCTAAATACATGGACATTTGTAACTCAATATAATACTTATCACAGCCGTTTTGTTAATATATATAATGTGTGTGTGTATATACATATACTTTTTTAGTCTATACAATATTTTTGGATGTGAGTGGAGAGTACTATTAAAAATAAGTCCTAACCAAAAAACTGTGTAGCAAATACACGACATGTCAGTGTGCCCAAAGAATACAAACAAAACATATATGTGTGTATATATGTGTATATATATATATATATATATATATACACATACACACACTCTCTCATATGTAATATACACATATATATTATAAAATACACACAATCTCAAATATATATATATATATATATATATTATACACACACACACACACAATCTCATAAATAATATATATATATATATATATATATATATATATATATTTATATATTTATGAGATTGTGTGTGTGTGTGTGTATAATATATATATATATTTGAGATTGTGTGTATTTTATAATATATGTGTATATTACATATGAGAGAGTGTGTGTATGTGTGTATATATATATATATATATATATATATATATATATATATATATATATATGAGATTGTGTATAATATATATATATATATATAAGCTATTGCAATATCTGCATGCCATTTTCTTTCCCTGTAAAATATCTTGATTTTTTTTTTTTTACCCTAAGACTTATGCTTTTTTATTTGTTATTTAAGCACTAATATATGCATATATATTTTTTTAAATTTCTTTCGCACGTCCTGCCTAGCTGTCCTGATAAATTATTATTTTGATTATTTCATTCTTGAGCGCTGTGTATATAGTCTGTGTACATATAGTGACTTGTATTACTTTGTTGTTGCCACATGCGTTATTTTGTGAATTGTCTCGGTATTCTTTTTGTCAGTCAGTGGTACCATCGCTTTAAAGTCTTTTACTTTTTTCGTTAGCAGAGTTATCAGACCGGATAGAGGAGACTCATAAAAAAAAAAAAAAAAAAAATCCCCCTCTCTCCCCCCACACCCATGGTCACTGCTTTCTTGTATGTCCCATGCGCTATTTATTGGGTCCTCTCAGATTAAGATGAATGTTGTATAAATCCAGTCTGCATCTCCTTTAGGGCTCCTGAGTTTCCGAGGCAGTGAGAGGGTTAATGGCGGCTTAGTGGTATGTTACAATGCAGGAAGGGTGGGCTCCACGCCAAATAATGTCAGAGGACAGCGGGAGGACCTTTGGTCTTTATTTAGAAGGATCTTCAGTCTTTGCAGCAATAATGCCTGTTACATCTTCCATCCTGCGTAGTTCTTGCAGGGAGCGGGGCAGGTTTTCACAGGTCATTTTCCAGTTTTGGGAGCGCTGCTTTAAATTAAGTGTTTATAGAGCAGTTCCTGCGCTGCCTCTTATTTCGTGCCTTGACATTGTACATGACATGAACTCGCTCAATGCCGAGGTCTTTTATTTTCTTCTTATTCAATTAGACGTGCTTTGCTTTGTGAGCAGCGAGTGACGGGTGCGGGGAGCCGGGGACCGTCCATGTTCAGTGTAATAGGGTCATGTACACACAGGACTATAGGGCCGTGGTGGCGTAACTGGGAAATCTAATCGCTCTGCCGCTTACTGTATATTATCCCAGAATTTCCCAGGTTTCCACCCTCCAGTTTTCTGTAGACATGGCTGTCTCTGTAGGAAATACATTATGGAAATGTAGGGAGAGGCGTTAGATTGTGGATGAATTGGTTAAAGGGAAATGAACGCTAAAATAGTGTATAATTTATGTATAACTGAGTGTTTCGGTTTACACCCCTTCCTGGATGAATAATAGATGAGGTTTGTATGTCCACTTACAACTATTGTGGAGATGTGCGGCACAGACACTAGATCGGTGTTTCGTGTCACCACAAATGTAGGTGGCCAAATCACATTATCCTCTTTAATTGGTTAAACAGTGTCACCTTTATAGACTCTCTAAAACTGTCCAGCTTAGTGGTGGGTTATTGGTTTCCAGCTTTACAGGGTATTAAAGAGGACTTGTCATCAGTAATGATGAGCGAGCATTGCCATGCTCAGTACTCGTAACTAGTGATGAGCGGGCACTACCATGCTTGGGTGCTTGGTACTCGTAACTAGTGATGGGTGGGCACTACCATGCTTGGGTGCTTGGTACTCGTAACTAGTGATGGGTGGGCACTACCATGCTTGGGTGCTTGGTACTCATAACTAATGAGTGAGCACTACCATGCTTGGTACTCATAACTAGTGATGAGCGAGCACTACCATGCTTGGGTGCTTGGTACTCGTAACTAGTGATGAGCGAGTATGGCCATGCTGAGTACTCTTAACTAATAATGAGCAAGCACTACCATGCTTGGGGGCTCAGTACTTGTAACTAGTGATAGGCGGGCACTACCATGCTTGGGGGCTCAGTACTCGTAACTAGTGATGAGCGGGCACTACCATGCTCAGGTGCTTGGTACTCGTGACTAGTGAATGGCGAGCAATATGATGCTCGGGTGCTCGCCACTGATAACTAGTGATGAGTGAGCACTACCATGCTCGGGTGCTCTCTACTGATAACAAGTGATGAGCGAGCACTACCATGCTCGGGTGCTCAGTACTCGTAACGATCAATTAATGCTTGGTAGGGTGAGACTTGAGTACCCAGGTAATGGACGTCAATAGGGAACATGACCATTTTTCCAGATTTCTCAGTACAATTCACCAGTTCCCCACTGACTTCCATGGTACTTGGGTCGCGCCCATTTGGGCAGTCACTGGTTGTTACTAGTACCGAGCATAGTAGTGCTTGCTCATCACTAGTCATCAGGTAAAGTGTCCGTTTTTTGCCCTTATTTTACCACTGCCCCTGAGCATTCTGCTTTTGTTTTTAAATCCACAATGCGTTCCAGGGATTCAGGCTCTTTTTCTATCTAGTTCTAATTTTATGATCTTTACCAAGGAGGCGTTGCTCAGGGGGTAATGGAGCCGAGCAGCTAAAGACACGACCCCAAAATCCTGTGATCACCGCCCTCTTATTGAAGACCATAAAAATTACAGCTAAATAAAAAATCACTCAAGTGAACAGCTGGAATAAAACTGGAGCAAACCCTGTCCCTTTTTGGCTTGTGACAGGTCTGTGTAATGACAACCATCCCCGCAGCTCCGTCACGGTTTCATAGACTGCAGGCGCTGCTGATCACAGTATAAAGGCCGCTTTACACGCTGCGATATCGTGCCGATATCGCTAGCGTGGATACCCGCCCCCATCGGTTGTGCGACATGGGCAAATCGCTGCCTGTGGCGCACAATATCACGCGGACCCGTCACACTACTTACCTGCCGAGCAAAGTCGCTGTGACCGGCGAACCGCCTCCTTTCTAAGGGGGCGGTTCGTTCAGAGTCACAGCGACGTCACAGCAGTGTCACTGAACCGCCGCCCAATAGAAGCGGAGGGGCGGAGATGAGCGGGGCGTAACATCCCGTCCACCTTCTTCCTTCCTCATTGCCAGCGGGCGCAGGTAAGGTGAGGTTCCTCGTTCCTGCGGTGTCACACATAGCGATGTGTGCTGCTGCAGCAACATCGTACCTGCAGCAGCAATAATCGAGATTAGGGGGGCATGTCACCGATGAGCGATTTTTGAACGTTTTTTGCGACGATTCAAAATCGCTCATAGGTGTCACACGCAACGGCATCGCTAAAGCGACCGGATGTGCGTCACAAATTCCGTGACCCCCAACGAGATCGCTTGAGCGATGTTGCAGCGTGTAAAGCGTCCTTTAGAGCAGATTTGCAGTACCTGGTGAGGAAGGGCGATAGTGTCCTGCTCCATAGGACTCCTGAAGACAGCCGTATTTTCAGTCCGAGAGCAGCCGGACCTGATCAAACTCAGCCCGGTATTACTCAATGAGGCAGAGCAGATGTACAGCCTCTGAAAACCAGATCTCATTCAAATCTATGGATCTGTGAAATGCCTTTCAAGTGCTGTCCGATTTTTCATGGACTGATAGAATGGAGACTTTTTTTTTCTATTCTCCACCTAAGAGAAAAAAATAGATCGGGCTCGGATCAGCATATTCTGACCTTCTTTCTAGTATGGAGAAAATAGTTGTATGAAGCTAGCCATAGACTGCATGCATCCGCTGTAAACAACTGATCGGGAAGTGGCTGCTGGATGACAGACCGCCACATGGATCCGATATTGATGACCCATCCTAAATTGTAGGAATATGAATGTGGTGGAAAAAACACTAACCCCATTATCGCCCCATGATGTTTATGTTTAGTGTGTGGAGCAGACTCCAGAACTGAGCCTGCACCACACAGGGCAGATGCTGGCTGTGTTACACTGTCTGCCTCTAATAGCAGTGATCAGAGGTGAGCCTGCACCACACAGGGCAGATGCTGGCTGTGTTACACTGTCTGCCTCTAATAGCAGTGATCAGAGGTGAGCCTGCACCACACAGGGCAGATGCTGGCTGTGTTACACTGTCTGCATCTAATAGCAGTGATCAGAGGTGAGCCTGCACCACACAGGGCAGATGCTGGCTGTGTTACACTGTCTGCCTCTAATAGCAGTGATCAGAGGTGAGCCTGCACCACACAGGGCAGATGCTGGCTGTGTTACACTGTCAGCATCTAATAGCAGTGATCAGAGCTGAGCCTGCACCACACAGGGCAGATGCTGGCTGTGTTACACTGTCTGCCTCTAATAGCAGTGATCAGAGCTGAGCCTGCACCACACAGGGCAGATGCTGGCTGTGTTACACTGTCTGCCTCTAATAGCAGTGATCAGAGGTGAGCCTGCACCACACAGGGCAGATGCTGGCTGTGTTACACTGTCTGCATCTAATAGCAGTGATCAGAGGTGAGCCTGCACCACACAGGGCAGATGCTGGCTGTGTTACACTGTCTGCCTCTAATAGCAGTGATCAGAGGTGAGCCTGCACCACACAGGGCAGATGCTGGCTGTGTTACACTGTCTGCATCTAATAGCAGTGATCAGAGGTGAGCCTGCACCACAGGGCAGATGCTGGCTGTGTTACACTGTCAGCATCTAATAGCAGTGATCAGAGCTGAGCCTGCACCACACAGGGCAGATGCTGGCTGTGTTACACTGTCTGCATCTAATATCAGTGATCAGAGGTGAGCCTGCACCACACAGGGCAGATGCTGGCTGTGTTACTGTCAGCATCTAATAGCAGTGATCAGAGGTGAGCCTGCACCACACAGGGCAGATGCTGGCTGTGTTACACTGTCAGCATCTAATAGCAGTGATCAGAGGTGAGCCTACACCGCACAGGGCAGATGCTGGCTGTGTTACACTGTCTGCCTCTAATAGTAGTGATTAGAGCTGAGCCTGCACCAACAGGGCAGATGCTGACTGTGTTAGGCTACATGCGCACACTGCTTTTTTTGCTGGGTTTTTGGTGCGTTTTTGGCTGCAGTTTGTCAGAACTTTCTGACATCTGACTTCCCAGCGAAGTCTATGAGAAGTCAATTTTCTATGCGCACATTGCAGTTTGTCAGCGTTTTATTTGTCAAAAGTTTGTGACAAAAAAAATGCAGCATGTTCATTCTTCCTGCGTTTTTGTCAACATTTGTCACAAAAACGCAGCAAAAACGCAGGGTGTGAAAAACGCACCAAAAATGCTCTCTCTGACAAGGTGCAGTTTTGGCTGCAGTTTGTGAACACAAAAAGATGCAGCGTGCGCATGTAGCCTTACACTGTCCGCATCTAATAGCAGTGATCAGAGGTGAGCCTGCACCACACAGGACAGATGCTGGCTGTGTTACACTGTCTGCCTCTAATAGCAGTGATCAGAGGTGAGCCTGCACCATACAGGGCAGATGCTGGCTGTGTTACACTGTCAGCATCTAATAGTAGTGATCAGAGCTCAGCCTGCACCACACAGGGCAGATGCTGGCTGTGTTACACTGTCAGCATCTAATAGCAGTGATCAGAGCTGAGCCTGCACCACACAGGGCAGATGCTGGCTGTGTTACACTGTCTGCCTCTAATAGCAGTGATCAGAGCTGAGCCTGCACCGCACAGGGCAGATGCTGGCTGTGTTACACTGTCAGCATCTAATAGCAGTGATCAGAGCTGAGCCTGCACCACACAGGGCAGATGCTGGCTGTGTTACACTGTCTGCCTCTAATAGCAGTGATCAGAGCTGAGCCTGCACCGCACAGGGCAGATGCTGGCTGTGTCTCATATTCATATCGGCAAGAAAGTAAAGTCATGGCTCTGAAAATGTCTGAGGAAAAAATGAAAACTGTCTGCCTCACTGGTATTAAAGTTTTCAAAATTTAAAAATAGGAGAACATTGTAGAAGGACACTCCTCTTCGAATAAATACTTTGCAGTGAAAAGTGATCCTAAAACAGGGTATGTCTCTACCAACTTTGAGGCTGACATTTCTGCCCACGCTTCCTTGAGAAATATCTCTAGCTCAGTAAGATTGGATGGAGGCGGCTGAGCTACAATTTTCAATTCTTACCCCAGTTTCTCAATGGGATTTAAGTCTGGACTGTGACTGGACCATTCACACATGAATATGCTTTGATCTAAACCATCCATTGTAGCTCAGGCAGGATGTTTAGGGTCGTTGTCCTGCTGGAAGATGTCACTGGTGACAAGGGAACACAGGGAAGCCGATGCTGGTCCAAAGGCTGGGGCCCCTGCACTCACCCTAACACCTGGAGGTACCCTTAAGGGTTGCGAGGTCCAGGCCCCCAACCTAAGCCCTAACGCCTGTCCTTGTCCCTGATAAAACCCCCATACCACCAACCGGGGGATTGGGGGGGAGGGACAAGAACCGAAGTTAGCTACTCATACACACAGGAACCACACACCAAGGAGCCACTAAGTGCACGAGGGAAAACAGCATAAAAGGGGGGGAGAAAGCAAACTACTGGGGAATATCCATACCGTTCAACCAGCACACATAGAACTGCTGAAGCAAGAACCAATGCTGCAGGTCACGGAGCGAGGGTAATACCAGCTCCTCTCTCCTCCTGGCCAAGCTTCCAAATGATGAAAATAACACCCCCCCCCCCCCCTTTGGGGGAAGTAGAGGGTATTTATAGAACCTGGGCGTGGTCCCAACCGGAAACACCTGACCTGGAGTCTGGAGCTGCTGGAAGGAAAACTGACATTAACCCTCTCCTCCCCAAAGGAAATCTATTTAAGGGCTCTTTTCCACTTGTGATTTTTGTGTGCAAGTGTGATCTGATAAATCATAGGATCACATTCTCACCAATGTTAACCTATGGGGCAGTGTCCTCTTGGTTATTTTTCGTCGACACGAATCGTGCTCTCGGTGCAATCGTTGCATGCTGTGTTTTGCAGCGAGTCTCAGCTCACGCATCCCCATACAAGCCTATGGGAGCGTGTGAAACATCGCACTGCACTTGCATGTTATGCGTCTGCGGTGCACGCAGCGACAGACAGTGAAGGAGATGGGGAGTAAGTGCTCCTTCCCTCTTCTCCACACCTGTGATGCAATCGCAAGATCGCATCACAGCCGCGTGACACTCGGCTGACAGTCGCAGCAGAGGGTCATTAGCATATCACTTCCGATACTCTCACATTGGAAGTTGTACGCAAGTGGAAAATAGCCCTTATAAAGAGTACCACAAGATAAAATGAGACTCTGAACCGGTCATGAAAATCTGCAACAGAGGAAAGTCTGTAACAGAAGGTGAACCTAAGCCCCCGTCGCAAACCTTTTGCATCCTCTAACAGGATTTTTTCCAGGATTGCCCTCTATTTAGTGCAATCTGTCTTCTGATTATCTCTGACCAGCTTCCTTGTCCCTGCTGAAGAAACCCCTCCCCCACGACAGCATGATGCTGTTGCCACCATGTATGACAGCGGGGATGATGTTTTCTGGGTGATGTGCAGTTTTAGTTTTCCACCACATATAGCAGTTTACATTTAGCCCAAAAATTTCTACTTTGGTCTCATCTGACCAGAGCACCTTCTTCCACATGCTAGATGTGTCTACATGGCTTTTTGAAAAACATAAAACGAGATTTCTTATAGCTTATGTTCAAAAATGGCTTTCTTTTTACCACTCTTCCATAAAGGCCAGATTTGTGGAGTATATGACTAATAATTGTCTTATGGACAGATTCCCCCATCTGAGCTGTGGATCTGCAGCTCCTCCAGAGTGACCAGAGGCCTCTTGGCTGCTTCTCTAATCAATGCTTACCTTGCTTGGGATGTCAGGTTTGCATTTGTGCCATATGTCTTCTATTTTTGGATGATGTATTGAATTGTGTCTGTGAGATTTTCAGAGATGGGCTATTTTTTTTTTTTTTTTTTTTTAATAATCTAACCCTGCTCTACTCTCCTCCACAACTTCATCCCTGACCTGTCTGGTGTGTTCCTTGGATTTCATGTTGAGGTTTAATCCCAAATGTTCTCAAATAAACCTCCTGAGGCTTCACAGAACAGCTGTAGTTATACTGAGAATAAATTACACACAGGTGGACTCAATTTACTAATTAGGTGACTTCTGGAGTCACTCAGGATTCCTTGTAGGGTTATTAGACTACAGGGGGCTGCATTCACATCAGTTTTCCCGATTTATATCTTTAAAATATTTAAAAGACCATATAGAATTTCCTGTACACTTCACAAATATATGCTACTTGGTGTTGGTATATTATATATTTTTTCTTCAACTTTTGCATTTGTGTAACTTTTTTCCCTTTTGTTGTAATAAATGCAACCTACCAAAGAAAAGAATGAAAAGAGAAGGAAGTTGAACCTTCCTATGGGCAGCGGTGGTATACATACTGTAATTTAAAAAAAAAAAAAAAAGTCTTTTGGTTGACTTTTTTTTTTTTTTTTTTGTAGAAAATCCAAAAATGTTGAGCCCTCCTCTTATAATTTTACTGGATTAGCGAAATTTAAAATTTTCATTTTCTTTGGAAAGACCATATTCTTTTCTTGCATTAGTTGGCAATGATTTTAATTGAATCTAACGGAACTCCCCAGCCCCACAAAACTAATTACATGATCAAGTTTCATGTTCAGTCTGTTGCTCCCTGAATGAAAATCACTGTGCTAACTCATATGCAAATGGGACTTAAGTGCTCTGGGCGTGGCGAAGCACTTCCCAAGGACCTGCCTTCCGGCTTCATTTCCCACCTACCTCTGACGGACAGCTCACACGTGTAGTCAATCCAGTGAGCTGTCAAGCAGAAGAATGTGATGTTGAGCCCATTGACCACTGCGGGAGGTTGGGGACCCCCAGCATTTATCATGCTCACTTTCAGCCGGGTTTTGGAGCGGACCCACCTGAAAAAGATGTGGTGTTCACATACTCTAAAGGATACCTGTACAGATGTGTTGTTGACCTCTGATTCCTATATTTTTGCCTGTAAGTGAATTATCTCTTCAGGACAGGAGACAAACTCTAGCGCAGCGCCACCTATTGGAAGTAGCGATCCTAAAAGTTAAATGTGGATTTTTAACAATCCTTTACATATAACTTAGGATATATATGCCAGATCAGAATCCCAATTTGCAGACACGGTGTTTTGGGGTGCTTGCCCCTCGTCAGTGCAAAGTATAGGGTGTCTGATCTGGCTCATGAGAAGCTTTGTGGGGACCACGGGGGAACACTATTCTCCTTATGGAGACTTAATTTGTTTTCAAGCTCAACTTTTAGAGCATAAATTACAATAAAATTCTAACCAAGAAGAACTTCTTTTCCTAATACAGGGCGGCCCAACGTGATCTAATAATAATGTATCGATATAAGTTTCTGTCACTGCTTTAAGGGGGTGTTACACGCAGCGATATCGCTGGTAAAAGCACCTGCCCCCGTCGTTTGTGCGTCACGGGCAAATCGTTGCCCGTGGCGCACAACATCGTTCGGAGCCGTCACACGGACTTGCCTGCCTAGCGACGTCGCTGTTGCCGCCGAACCGCCTCCTTTCTAAGGGGGCGGTCTATGCGGCGTCACAGCGGCGTCACTAAGCGGCCACCCAATAGAAGCGGAGGGGAGGAGATGAGCGGGACGTAACATCTTGCCCACCTACTTCCTTCCTCATTGCGGGCGGCCGCAGGTACGAGGTTGTTCCTCGTTGCTGCGGTGTCACACGCGGCGATGTGTGCTGCCACAGGAACGACGAACAACCTGCGTCCTGAACAAGCAACGATTTTATGAAAATGAACAATGTGTCAACGATAAGGTGAGTATTTTTGATCGCTGACACTCGCTCTGAGCTGTTACACACAATGATGTCGCTAACGACGCTAGATGTGCGTCACGGAATCAGTGACCCCGGCGATATATCGTTAGATACGTCGTTGCGTGTAACTGGGTCTTTAGTCCTCTGTTGGTGTCCAGAACACTTCTGGCAGGGACGGGCAATTCACTGCAAAGGCCACATGTCTGTGTGACCAGAACTGGATGTACAGAGAGCAGCTCCGTTCTGGTAATATGGAAATGTAACCACTGTCGTCGTCAAACAATGGCCAAAGCCGTATCTCATTGGGCATTGAGTTATAGCAGCACCTACCTTCCCCTCCACAGTGCCATGGGGAAGCAATCGGTAATTTAAAAAAAAAAAAAATAATATATATATATATATATATATATATATATATATATATATATATATATATATATATATATATATATATATATATATATATATATATATATATATATATATATATATATATATATATATATTAGACCATATTTGACCTAGTATTGCAAAAATGAGATGGTTACCCCCTTTAATTCAATATTACTTAGACCTTAGGTCTGCAAGTAGCTTCCTCAGAGGAAGAGGTTGGAAGCTCTAGTGCCCCCTATTGGAAGCAGCATTCCTGAAAGTCAATATCGACCCTTTTTAATGGGTTATGACACAGGGTAAGAAAAAAAATCAGAAACTCCTTTTGCAGACTTATGCTTGCCCCTCATCCGTGCAAAGCAGGTGATCTGATTTGGCTGATTGAGAAGCTTTGACTATAAGGGGTAAATGTTTCTTTGAGAAGAGCGCCAAGTTGGTGTGTAAGACGTGTAGGCCGTGCTATGTGCCTTTTGGAATTTAAAGGTGCAAATAGCTGTTCTGAACGGAAGAGGATGGGCGCTTTAGATTAATAGGCCATGCAATTCGAAACTTTATACCATTGAATCTCCTTGTGGAGCTTGGTTCCATCTAGTAGGATTCTGACCTCAGGCAGACTGTTCACATTACAAAAGCTTTATATTGCTGCCTTGTTTCCCTCCACCTCAGACTTGTCTTGGCTTTCCGTGGTCTTTTTGTTGTTCTTTAATGTGTTAATCCTCGTTTCTCCGGATAATAAGAACTTTTGAGGGATGAAAAATAAATCATGTTTCGTCTTGCCCAGCAGAACTGTAACTTGCCCTAATTTGCTTGGGTGCAATTTAGAGACGGGAACAGTTTCATTTATTCTTTTAATGTTCTGTGTATTTAGAAATGTCTGTTAGGCTACATGCGCACGCTGCTTTTTTTCCTGCTTTTTTGCTGCTTTTTTGGCTGCAGTTTTGTCAGCAGAACTTTCTGACATCTGACTTCCCAGCAAAGTCTATGAGAAGTCAGATTTGTCATGCACACATTGCAGTTTATTTGTCAGCGTTTTTTTTGTCAAAAGTTTGTGACAAAAAAAATGCAGCATGTTCATTCTTCCTGCGTTTTTGTCAACATTTGTCACCCATTGAAATCAATGAGGGCATCAAAAACGCAGGAAAAATGCATGCTAATCAAAAGTGGTGCATTTTACCTGCCTTTTACCTGCGTTTTTGCTAGCAAAAACGCAGGTGATTTGTCAGGAAGTGAGGTCAGGCAAGTGGTCCCGTCCCGTCCTCCATGTGTTCCCCGAAGTACCGCTGTCCCCAGGGGAGATGATGTGGAGGACGGGACTATCAGCAGCGGCAGCGAGAGGGGGATGGACATTGGCAGCTGAAAACATTGATTTTTCCCTCTCGCTGCTGCCGCCGCTGATAGTCCCGTCCTCCACGTGTTCCCCGAAGTACCACTGTCCCCAGCGTGCACGCACAGGGGAGATGATGGACCCCTCTCACTGCCACCGCCGCTGAAAGTCCCGTCCTCCACGCTCCTGCCAGCTCACGCAGTAGGGCGATCAGCTGAGCTGTCACTGAGGTTACTCGCGGCCACCGCTGGATTCAGCGGTGGCCGCGGGTAACCTCGGTGACAGCTGAGCTGATCGCGCAGCTGCCTTCATTAGCTGCATGGAGGTGACCGGAGCGGCTGTGTCTGCTGCTGCTCCTGTCACCTGCATGCAGCAGAGCTGGATGCGACGGTGGAGCATGCTGGATTACGCCGGACATGGAGGGCTTTGTCGGGGTTAATAAATTGGTAATGAGGGAATGTGTTTGTGTTTTTTATTTCTAATAAAGGATTTTTCAGGTGTGTGTGTTTATTTACTGTCACTTACAGATTAATCATGGAAGGTATCTCGTGGAGACGCCTGACATGATTAATCTAGGACTTATTGGCAGCTATGGGCTGCCAATAACTCCTTATTACCCCGATTTGCCAACGCACCAGGGCAAATCGGGAAGAGCCGGGTACAGTCCCAGAACTGTCGCATATAATGTATGCGGCCATTCTGGGCGGCTGCTGACTGATATTGTTAGGCTGGGGGGCTCCCCATAACATGGGGCTCCCCATCCTGAGAATACCAGCCTTCAGCCGTATGGCTTTATCTGGCTGGCATTAAAATTGGGGGGGACCGCACGCCAGTTTTTTTTAATTATTTATTTATTTCTAATTTTTTTTTTTTCAATTCAACAAGCTTTATGGGCTTGTTTGAACTGAAAAATACATGAAACAATTGTTGACAAAACTGCAGCCAAAAACGCACCAAAAAAGCAGCAAAAACGCACCAAAAAAGCACCTACATTTTTTGTGACATTTCCAGGCTCTCTCTGACAAGGTGCAGTTTTGGCTGCATTTTGTGAACACGAAAAAGAAGCAGCGTGCGCATGTAGCCTAAGGAGGCGAGGACTGAAAGGTGAGATAGTCTCTAATGTTCTACTAAATGAATCTCCAGAGCCAGAAATCAGTGGTGGTGGTCCCTATTGCACCAACGTATGAATCGCTAGTAAATGATCCAGCAGATCTAAGATGTATTTTTGTTCATTCAGTTAGTCTCCTTGTGGTTTACTAGAGTATTATATGGAGTAGGGATGCTAAAGAGACTGAAATGTGTAGAATCAACTGCTGCAAATGGTATCATCTCTTAATGAGCGGTCTCGTGAAGACCACCATTTCTATCTGCCCTATAATGGTTAAAGAGGTTCTCCACTACTTTTAGGCTATGTGCACACGTGTGCCTAATTCATGCAGTTACGCTGCACTTTGTAGCGCAGCATAACTGCATGCGTCCTGCGTCCTCTGCACAATCTATGGAGATTGTGCAGGGGCCGTGCGCACGTGGCATATTAGAGCGCAGCGCTTCGGCTGCTGCCCGAATCACTGTGTTCTAAGAAGTGACATGTCACTTCTTCCGTGCGCTTTGTCGGCAGCCCCTGCTCTGTCTATGGCAGGAGCTGCAGGCAGAGCGCACGTTCTCGCCGGCACCATGCGCTTCAGAACGCAGCTTTTCAGCTGCGCTCTGAAGCGCACCTTACACTGATGGCCTAGCCTAAGGATAGGTCATCAATGTCTTATCGTCCAGGTCTGACACCTGGCACCCCCACCAATCAGCTGTTCTACATGCCGGTGGGGGCAGCAGGAAATGCTCAGCTCCAGAGCTGCCTCGTCAACTGATAGTGGCCATGGCCGGGTACTGCAGATCCGATTCCCATTCAAATCAATAGGAGCCAGATGTTCATTACTCAGCCTCGGTCGCTATCTGATGGGGCAGCTCCAGAACTGAGCATTTCTGGCCACCTGCTTATGCCACCAGCACGGAGAACAACTGATCAGCAGGGGTTCTGAGGGTCGGCCAATCAGACATTGATGATCTATCCTAAGAATAGGTCATCAATGAACAAGTAGTGGACAACCCCTTTTAAGGCTAGTTTCACACTTGCATTCAGCGCATTCCGTCACTATGGAGAATAGCGCAGTCCGTTAACGGACTGCGCTATTCTCCATAAAGTTGTATGGACGACGCACTGTAACGCAAGTGTCTGCGTTGCATCCGCTGGACGACGCAGCGTCGTTATTTTGACGCTGTCGGGCGGATGGAACGCAGCATATAACGTTTTTCTGCGCTTGGCGGAGTGTCAAAAAAACGCAACCTGCAGGAATCCGTTGTTTTTATAATGGACGCCTATGGTGGTGGATTCCGTTAGAATGCGTCATTTGACGGATTCCGTTAACACATCCGTCTTTACACACCTGCGCATGCTTGGATGTGTTAAGTCAAGGAAAAAAACTATAACGGATTGCGTTATTTTGTACGATCCGTAGCATTGCGTTGTGCCACTATATGCAACGCATCCGTTGCATGCGTCACACAACGCAATGCTACGGATCCCGTCCAACGCAAGTATGAAACTAGCCTAAGGGTACTTTCACACATCCGGATTTTTGCTCTGCGGCACAATACGGCGTTCTGCAGAAAAACCGCAACCGGCTTTTGTAACGCCGATTGCGTTTTTTTTTGCATTGACTTACATTAGTGCCGCATTGTGCCGTAGGGGCTTGCGTTCGGTCCGGTTTTTGCCGCATGCGGCAGATTTAGCCGATGCGGCGGCCGGATCGAACGTACCCTGCAACGTTTTTTGCTCCGGCAAAAAACACCGCATCGCGCCGCATCCGGCCGCTGCGGCGCATTTTTCAATGCATCCCTATGGAGGCCGGATGCGGCGCGATGCGGAAAAAAACCGCATCCGGTCGCCGCATGCGGTATTTTCCACTGCGCATGCTCAGTAGCATGCCGCAACCGGAAAAAACCGGACCGGCCGCATGTAAAAACGTATGCAAAGGATGCGGTGTTTTCACCGCATCCGTTGCATAGTTTTCACAGCCGGATTGAGCCGCAGGGCTCAAACCGGATGTGTGAAAGTAGCCTAAGTCTCATGCAAAAGCCCTTCACAAAGTATATTGTGGTCAGCCATTTATACAAAATTGCTTGAGGATACTGCAGCCAACCATACTTGGATTTTAATGCTAGAGCCCCAAATTAGCCCCAATTTAAGAAGGGGTTTATCTCTTAAGACGCCCACATCAGGGTTGGGTTCTACATACCGGTCACCACTTACCAGCCCTGCAGCTGTGTCATCTCCGTCCCAACGGCTTGAACATTTATGCCATTTTATCGCCTAATGTTAAGTCGTGTGGTGCAAAAAAATTTCATGACTAATAATGACAAGCAAGCCATGTTCACTCCTTTTCTAATATTCCATTTGAATACTGCTATTGTGGCAACAGCTCCTGAAATGGGTTCATCTCGCCTTTACTTTTCAGAGGGCAGACGAGGGAGTAGGACGAAGTAAATTGATATTAAGGAGTGGTTTGGTGGTCTGGAGGAATAAGCCCTGGTTGCAAATCAGCAACTGTCCAGAAAAAAAGGCAGAACTAAGGCTGCTTTCACACCTCCGGTTTTAGCAGAGCCGGCCAATCCGGCTCTAAAACCTATGCAACGGTTGTGGCGACAAAACCGCATCCTTTGCATAAGTTTTTGACATGCGGCCCGTCCGGTTTTTGCCGCTTGTGGCAGGCTACTGAGCATGAGCAGTGGAAAAAACCACATGCGTCGGCCAGATGCGGCGCGATGTGTTTTTTTTTTGCCGGACAAAAAAAACATGCCAGGCAACGTTCCATCCGGCCGCCGCATCGGCTAAATCTGCCGCATGCGGCAAAAACTGGACTGAACGCAAGTCCATGCGGCACAATCTGGCACTAATGAAAGTCTATGCAAAAAAACCTCCACCGGCGGCCAAAAAAAAAACGGTTGCATTTTTTCTGCAAAGTGCCGGATTGTGCCGCACAGGAAACACCGGATGTGTGAAAGTAGCCTAAATGTCTTAAAATCATGTGAAGTGGGCATCTACATCCTGAGACCACTCTCGGGCATGTTCACACTGCGTCTTTGTACGGCCAAATTTTCAAATGCCAGAAAAAGCTCTCACCAAATGCTTAAAAGAATCTTCCTAGTTATTTCTATGGAAGAAAAGACTTGCTGTTCAGGCTTTTGAGCGTCCTAAACTTTCTGAAATACCTGGTGCGAACAAGAAAGTGGACATCACTTCTTTGAAGCTGCTCCTGGTGCAAAATGCTCCAAAGAAGTCGATGTCCTCTCAAAAGCCGTTTCTACTACAAAACGCCTTATTTTTGACCACTGGATCACACCCTTCTAGTGGTTAGATCTTCCCATTCCAGCTAAAGCCTCATGCGGATGTCTGATTTTTCTTCTATGTAAACCAGTGTCTGTTTTTATCATCCATGCTTTTTCACTGAAGGAGGGGGGGGTGGGGAGGGGGATTAAACGAGAAAGCTTCTGTCCATTACAATGCTAATCATGGACGGCACACGGATTGCACGCAGATGGCACCCATGTGCTGTCCATCATTCTCAAGGACCCATAGATTTTGATCCATGACTCTGATTAAAAATGTTTCTGTGATTATTTTGTGAACCACTTGTTTGCAACAAAAAAAACCCCACAAAACAGCTATGTGAACAGTCCTATAGACTATACTTTCTATACATTAAAACCTAATATACCAGTGGACTCGCAAATACCTATATGAGGCCTATGTGCGAATAGTAGGGAGGTGATGTCCCAATTAGACGTTTGGTTCCTGCATTACCGGGCATAGAGAATGGCTTTTCTTTTTGACTAAACATGACAAAAGCAAAGCTTTTGATGAGTCGGGAAAACTAATAATTGATATCACTTTGTCATCAGTTTTTTATGCTTTCAGTTGATCTTATCTGTAGATGGCAGAAGGGAATATTTGCACACTTGGCTCCTTCATTTTGCCCACCCTATGCTGGACTTCGAGCCTGCAGGCGTCAGATATTCGCAGGGTACACATGTGACTGCTGAAGACTGAAAAGCTGATCACGGATGGACATTTAGGCTATGTGTCCACGGTAGAATGTTGCTGCGGATTTTTCTGCATGAAAATCCGCGACTTTCGCGGCAAATCCGCACCTTTTTTTTGCCGCGGATTTTGATGCGGATTTTTTTTTTCCCCCATTCTATAGCCAAAATCCGGATCAAAATCCGCAAGAATAATTGACATGCTGCAGATTTTTCCGGATCAAAATCCGCGGCAAATCCGCCGCCGAAAAATCCGCAGCATGGACACAGCATTTCCAAAATGCCATTGAAATGGCTTGGAAGTGCCGCTGCTGCAGATTTTCGGAAAATCCGCGGCTTTTCCGCGAGAAATCCGCGGCAAAATCCGCGCATTTTCCGCAGCGTGGGCACATAGCCATAGGCTGTGTACACTCAGTATATTGTTTTTTTGTGTGCACTTTTGTCACAAAACTGCAAGCAAGTCCTTTTACCAGCAAAGTCACCGTGTAGTAGTCCACAAATCTGCACGTGTCAGTTCTTTTATCTTTTTTTCCTGCGTTTTTCACCATTGAAAGCAATAAAAAAAAAAACACATGGGGAAAAAAAAACTCATCAAAGAAGAATCAAAAACTTTTTGCTCTGTGTTTTTACTGCCAAGAGATGCAGAAATTTCTGAAACCAAATGCTCAACGTGTGCAGGTAGCCTTACGCTCTTTCCAGTGTTTGCAATGTAAATGTATCAGACCGTGTATCATTCATGGTCCATCCATGCTCCGGTTTGCTGTGAGTTCTAGTGCTTCATAGGAGGAGAATGACAGACGTGTTGCCAAATCCAAGTGCAATGTGTATAGATTAGTCGTTTCTATCCTTATGATTATTTTGTGGATACTCTTGAAGGCCGGTAACGACGCTTCCATTGAAGATGACTGATGTGAGCGTTGGTCTGGTCTCCATCCTCGTGGCTGGCTTCAGGCACTCTGCTGTGAGTTATGTGCTCGTGTCCAAGACTTCCATGTCTGTCCTGTCAGTCAGAAGCTGGACGCCACTTGTTTGAGGTGGATCCTCTCCGCGTCTTCATCTCCCTCCAGTGCTGGTTGGCACGGTCATTTCTAAACTAGTACACACTTGCAGAAGAGCGTGGTGAAGCCCCAGCTGCTCCTCGGTGGTGAGTGCTGAATTGTCTTCTTTCTCCGCACTGTCCTTGTGTGAGCTGAGATTTCTTCTTATAAAGCTGCCTGATACAAGGCGAAAAAAACTCCGCATTATGGATGAACACTTGCGACCTTTCTGCGTTACTTAGTAGGACAATATAAAACCCAATGCAATGATTGTTCTAAAGGTTTTTCCTAAATGGGAACAAGGTTCTGTCGCTTTTCGATTTTGACTTTGTTACACTTTTCTTTTTTCCTTTCAAAAAACATATTTTACATGTTTTGAAGATGATTTATTGCAAGTTTATTTTGTCAAATGTATCCTGTGTACATTGATAAATATTTTTTTCACAATTTTTATTTTTATATTTTTTTTTTAATTTTGCAGATTTTTAACATTTTTCTAAACTGTCTTCAATGCGTAAAAACAGAAATTAATGTTTCTTCCAAATCTTGAGGATCCTAATTTCTTTTCTCTATTGGAGCCATTTTAAAACATTTTCTGGGAAAGTCTTAGGAGTCTGTTAGCAACCTTAGACCTTTATCAGAGGGCCTCATGTTTTTGGGTAATGTTGTCTGTAATTAACCCGTGGATGCCTAAACTTTTTTTTTTTTTTTTTTTTTTCCTTCTTGTTTTTAGTTTATATGTGACTTCAGACATTTATCAGAGGGCCTTATGTTTTTGGGTTGTTAACCTGTGGATGCCTAATTTTTTTATTTTTGTGTTTTTATTATTTTATTTTTAATTTGTAGGTGTGTGTTTTTAATTGTTAACCCTTAATTATGTTTTACCCCACTAAAGTAGAATTTTCCTGACTCTCACCACGCGGCTCTTTACCCGTCATGCTGATGGCGTCCCTCTTACCAGATATTTTGGGCACATGCAGGACACAATCGGTGGCATTTCCAGTCGCACCATACTGTTTTATTCTTGTCATATATAAAAGCGATCTTTTTTTCTTCCAATACTAACAACATACACTATGATTCTCTGCCATTTCCATCATATAATGGCTTCCGCCCTCTCGATGGATCCTGGTTGTCTGTGATGGGGTGCTGCGAGTTCCAGCATGTTGTCCCTCATTTTGATGGGAAAAGTAGACCTGCGAGCAGCACTATTAATCTCTGCAAAATTGACTGAATCTATAGCGAATGGTCAGTACAGAACCGCTGACACCGATGTGAAACGTGCACAATGTGTATATCTTACAGTAAGAAAGAAGGGATGGTTCAGCCTGAAACACAACAGGAAGATGGATTGTGGACGAATGACGAAATTACCAATTACAGGGGATGCTGGATGTTCCTCTGGCCGGCTACGCTCACAGCCAGTAGCCATCTCGCTGCTGTTTATCTGTCGCCTTCTGTTCTTCCACAGCTGACTCTGTATAGCTTCAAGTTAAGCAATATTACTATACATCCTTTACACATCAACATGTTTTGTGACGGACACCTTCTGGAGTCCATTTTCTTAGGTCTGTTATGATCTTCTGAATGTCTGTGACATTGGTTGCCCAATATATGGTTTTCTATTTATTTATTTTTTTGCATTGACTATGGATCCTAAGTTACGCTACTTCTTCACCCAACCACGTATATGGCTTGTTACTCGGATGTGAATGTCTGGAAATTGACCAGCAGAACAGTCATCTGCTTCTGTGAACGAGTTGTGCTTGTGTGGACCTCCATGATCACAAGACGGCATGTTGGACACACACACTACTGCCCCTCTGCAAGGATACCATCTGACTGGCAGGATACGGTTGGCATCACTGCTGTAGTAAAATATATCTGAACTGAGGTTGATCTGGACATAAAGGACTGATTAACTGTGAGGAAATTCTGAGGAATGAGGTCCGATAAGTATTCTCCTATACAAACCACCCAAGGGCAATGGGTTTTGTTTTCTGAGGCTTAATGTTTTGCGGTGTTCAGCCTTGGACATCATGGTGGCGTTGGACTCTGTTCACACTACAAACTCTGATAGACTGCCTGGGATCATTTAGTTGCACAGCCTGTATTGAGCGTCGACTGGTTTTGGTTTCACTGCTCTCCAGTACAGCAGGAGTTAATTCCTGTTAATCATCTGCTGGGAGCCCAGGCGGCTGATCACCACCAGCTGCCCTCACCCTTTATAAGGTTCTGGATATAGCGCTTCCTGGCTCCTGTGGCTATCCCGTTCATTATGATCTTCAGTTTGCGGTTCAGCGTGGTGTGTGATTCCGCAAGTTGTGTTTTTATTTGTTACCCCTTTTATGGTACTCCCTAGCTCATATATTGTCTCTCCTTTGTGTTTGAGTGTAGTGTACACAAGTTTTCGGTTACTCTTGTCTGTGATGTTTTGTGGGGCGGAAGTAGTATCAGGGCTTGGACAGGAGACAGGGTCATGTTGGAGGCTCTAACTTGGCTACCATCAAGGCTACCTTCGAGGTAAGGACAGCACAGGGGCCCCAGTCTTGGGGTCAGCCTAGGAGCCCCAGTCTTAGGGTCAGCCTAGGAGCCCCTGTTCCTACTGTACACCCCTGTTACACTTACTTCTGTAATGTAATCTATAGTCCTGTACATCTATAGTCCTGTACACTATATATAGACTCTGGAAATTGCCTGACGAGCCCGTTCCAGTATTTTTCTGTATGTAAATACTGCCATACACATGGTGGCTATGTTATAAAACATGCTAATTGGGCAGAATCGGACAGAAAATAAAATCAGATTTGGCTCGTTTTGTATCTCCGTCAGCAATGGCTGTCTGGCTTTGATAATGAATTGAGCCAGTCAGAACCTTTATCACGTGCGGAAAGAGGGAGGCTCTTTACCAGTATTTTGGGCACAGAAGTTGGATGCTGGGATTAAGGCCAGAGTTTCACTTGCGTCTGACTCATGCGAGTCTCGCACCGGTATCACCCGGCACGGCTGCACATTTCTATGTATTTCTATGCAGCTTAGAAGCTCCTGTCCGGAGAGTGTGCGGCCGTGTCGGGTGATGCAATGCGAGACTCGCACGAGTCATACGCAAGTGAAACTCTGGTCTAATAGTGGGGATTGGAAATAAAGACATCCTTGTTGATTTCATAGTTAAAATGTATTTGTAGCTCCTTTGCCCTCAGACAAGAGCATTAATGACCAAGTTACATGGCTCCTGCCAGTATGTGGAATGCCAGTTTGATGGGTAAAATGTTGGTACCAGGCTTCATTAATATTTGGAAATCACTGGTACCAGTAGGGCACAATATGGAACACCTCCAGCATGTCTATCCACTTTCTTCTATAATTGCCCACATAGATATGTTCACTTTTTGTACAGTTTAGGTTTTTTGAACTGTTACATTGAGGTCAATGCAGATGTCTGAAAGTAATGTCTTCTGAATTTGGTGATTTGGTTATAGTTTGTTCCCCTACGTGAGTTGGATGGGGTATTTCCAGGACTCTTGACCTCGCTCAGATGGGCATCTGGTTGTCACGTGCAACTTGCACGTCAGCTGGAGATGGAGACTCGGCGCATTTGTTTGATTCAAGACCTGATTCTGAATAAACTATGAAACACGATAATTAAAGTTCAAAAATTAAGAAAAGGCCTTTGCACTTCAAAGACCATAAATGGCTGCATTTGCGATGGCTTGTTCTTATCAGTAGGCCTTTTCATCTCTAATTAAGTTTTCGCTTCGTTACCTCTCGCTCTCTAGCCAGTTTTCACTGTCCTTAAAGTACTCTTGGATGAAGAAAGTAAATAAAAAAAAAAGTGTACAGAATAAATTAGGTCAGTTAATTGAGGGCACAGATTGTTCTGTAGAGTGTGGATAATTAGCACCAACCATGTACTGGTCTGTAAGCGACGAGCCTCTGGATTAAATTCTACTAGAACTGATTGCGAAAGAATAATAACAACAAGGTATTTTGTTCTTGTCTGGTTTCTTACACTTTACGCAGGATTAATGACGACATAACTTGTCAATCTACGTGAGTTTGAAGGTCCTTTTGCCCAAGTCGATGTAAACTGGGTAGGATAGAATTATTGTATTAACACTAGAAGTCCCAGAGAGGGGTCATTTAACATTTCTACCTTTTGGAACCCAGAGAGCTCGAAATTTCTGGGACTTCTAGTAAGCAGGGATGCACAACACCTCCTTTGGTCCAAGGGCAGCATTGCCTAACTGAACCAATCCCATGGGTCACAAAAAATTAAAAAGCGATACTTGTATGAATGCATCGCAAGACCCACCATGGGTAGATTAATGCATCACCAGAACTAAGTTTTGAGCATTTGTAGAGATTATACTCTACTATACTTTTAGTTTCTGCTTAAAAAAAAAAAAAAGTGTGAACATACGCTGACTTGCACTGAGTTTTTGGAGTTGAATTTCACCAAATCCTCCCCATAATCTCAAAACTACGTTTTTGCGAATTTTTAAGTTTTAACAGCCATGAAGTGAATTTTAGGTTGCCTCGTGTACAAGGTTAGAACCACTGTACATGAACATGTACATGTACATGAACGCAGCGCCAGAGCCACAGTCAGTACATGAACAAATCACAAAGCTTGGTACAGGGATCAATTGCAATGCCTTCAACAATGGTATAGAGATACTGGGAGTTAACAATCATCATCAGACTGTGGACCATACACAAAACACAGGGCTGATGAGATGCAGGAAAAATCACAAACATTTACATCCAGGTAACTTTATAGATGACATCGTCTCTGTTTGGAGTTGTTCCCATGCCTTTTGTCTCCATGTAGTACAGACGCCATTATGACCATTCATGCATAGAGCTGGCCTCTGGAGACTTCGCTCTTCATCAGCACTTCCTGTCAGTGCCCTTTTTTAACAAAAAAAAAAGAAAAAAAAGTATAAAATATTTAGAATTATAAAGCTCAATAAATAAAAATATCCCCCGTATTAAATAACTGCTGTGCTACCTGCACAAGATACATGTGTGTGTATGTGTGTATATAATATATATATATATTATATGCATGCATGTATATGTGTGTAGCTATATATATTACACACACGCACTACCTTCCACAGGCAGCATACACACAAAGTACCCCATCAAGGCAAAATGGTGCCCTTTTTCACATTTGTCTAGTGTATGCCCTCACAGTAACATTACACCACTCCCCACACCCACAATATGGCATTTACTCTTTGGCTCCTTGGTAAAGTGCTTACTTTTGCCTGCTCTCTCTGCTGCCTTTGTGCTTCCGTGCTGAGGTGGCAGCAGCAGTGTGATGAGGTCACAGAGTACTTACCTTATCACGCTGCCACACAGAGAGGCCAGGAATAATGTTAGCTCATCTACTCCTCTGCACCAGTCCTGGCGGCACAGTGCTCAAAGGTATTCGTGTCTGAAAGATGTGAATACATTTGAACATGGAAAGCAGGGAGTGGCGTCCGCCAGACAGGTCCATGGGTCGCAGTAGACAGTTTGGTAGGCCGCGGGCAACCCCCGGGCTATATGTTGTGCAGGCCTGTATTAGAGTAGAGGGTGATTTATATGCAGCGACATCGCTAACGATATATCGTTGGGGTCACGTCGTTAGTGATGCACATCCGGCGTCGTTTGTGACATTGCAGCGTGTGACAGCTAGGAGCGACAATCAAAGATCGCAAAAACGTCAAATTGTTGATCGTTGACACGTCTCACCTTTTCATAATATCGTTGATTGTGCATGCCGCAGGTTGTTCGTCGTTCCTGCGGCACCACACATCACTGTGTGTGACACCGCAGGAACGACGAACATCTCCTTACCTGCGTCCATCGGAAAGGAGGAAGGAAGGAGGTGGGCGGCATGTTCCAGCTGCTCATCTTCTCCCCTCCTCTTCTATTGAACGGACGTTTTGTGACCCTGCTGTAACGCCGAACACTTCTCCCCCTTGAAGGAGGGATTGTTCGGCAGCAACAGCGACATCGCTGACAAGGTATGTGCGTGTGACGCTGCCGTAGCGATATTTTTCGCTATGACTGCGATCACCTCATGTCGCACGAACGACGGGGGCGGCTGCTATCGCTTGTGACATCGCTAGCGATGTCGCAGCGTGTAAAGCACCCTTAACGGTTGTCTTAATTTTTACTTCATAAATCAATAATACAAGTGAATATAAGAAAGTTTGTAATGTCTTATCAGAGAAGTCTGCTTCTTTCCCCTCCTGATTCCTAGAATTCACAGGTATGCTGGGTCTTTAGTGAGGACAGACTTTCCGATCAGTGAGATGGCAGATGTTGCTACACTCTATAGAGAGCTATAGCTTGTGTCGCCTCTAGCTCCTGCCCCTCATTAGAATTTTAAAAGCACCCACTGTCTGCTATCTTAGTAATGGGGAACTCTGTCTTCATTGCATACAAATTTTACTCCTGACTTGAATGAAGGATCAACACAGAAGGCGAAAGAAGCGTTTCCAGCTGATGACATATACGGTAGGTATGTCATGGCGATCATGCTGGCACACAGTCTGTGCTGGCACTAACGGCACCGAGAACTCGGCTGCCCCTGGCTGTTTAGCCCCCTATATGCTGCAATCAACTGCGATCACTGCATTTGAGAGGCTGAGACAGTGTGCCATCTCTCCCACACGAACGGCAAACCCCTGCAATGTAATATCGGGTGTCCGATTGTTACCATGCAACCCGACATCAAATATTGACCTCTGGGTTTTCTGGCTAGGGTGGCCTGCTTGGCCATGCCAGGAGCATAGTCTAAAAGTCGTTCTGTCAGTGTCCCACTGACAAGTGTAATGTATTGCATTGCAGGTATATTGCCATACATTATACCAATGACAGAGTAAATCAAAGTTAAACTCCTATATAGGAACAAAGTAAAAAAGTGGAAAAAAAATGATAAAAAGTATTTAAAAAAAAAAAAAAAGTCACAAAATAAGAAAAAAAAATATATACCAATAGATCCATAGTTATGTAAAAACAAAACAAAAAAAGTACACAGATTTGGTATTGCTTGAAACATCATCTTGTCCCGCAAAAAATAAGCCTCAGCTCAGTACGAGGGGAAGAAAAAAGAAACTATAGCTCTTTGAATATAGATATCAATTATTATTCAATATATATTGCATAATATATTTGTATATAAAAAATGTTTTTGTGTAAAAGCGGCAAAACATAAAAAAATATATAAATATGATATAGCTACAATTGTACAGACCCTTGAAATAAGGCCGTCCTATCAACTTTTCCACATGGTGAATGATTTAAATAAAATAAAATCCTGAGTTGCTGTTTCATGTTTATTTTGCCTCCCATAAATTGGAATAGAAAGAGATCAAAATAATTGTGCCTGAAAATAGTTCCAATACAAAAAATTAACTTCTGCTTAAAACAAGCCCTCACCTGTTGTCCGAGATATAGAAAAATTATAGCTCTCAAAATATGTCAATACAAAAGTTTTCCTTTTGTAATAAATGCATTTTTTAGTGTATGATGGTAGCCAAACATAAAAAAAATATATAAATCTGATATAGCTGAAATCACACCAACCCAGAGAATAAAGTCCTCTAATAACTTATACCGCACCGTGAACAGTGTAAAATATAAATACAAGCAATTCTTGACTAGTTGTTGATTTGGTCATTTTTCCTCTCAAAGATTGCAGTAAGGCTCAGCTCACATTTATCCTGCGCTCTACGCTGAACGCTTACACCAGAGTTACGTTTAAATCTCTGAGATACATGATTGAGAAAATGCCCCTGACGAAAGATTATTTATGATGAGGCAGAGGGAGTCATTTTGGACTCTCTCTGGCCTATAATCTGGCGGTGTCCATCTTTTTAAGCGTGTTTAAAAACGCAATCAGCAACAGCTTTATGCACTCCTAAGAAGACAGACTCCACCGACCAGAGGCTACAGTAATTCTGTTGCCTCACTATAGTGAATTGATCCCTTGGAGGTGTCAACTGAATTATGTCATTCGGAGATTGTTGGAAACCCCCGATGTATGTTCTCAGCGTAGAGCACAGGATAAATGTGATCCCAAATTTTATGTAACTGTTTCAAATAAAAGCTTCAGCTAAATGCACAAAAAAAAAAGTCCCCACTGAAGTTGGTCATCTGTCAATGGAAAAATAGGGGTTTTTCACATTACTGGTAAATCAAAGGCTCTGAAAAGCACTATGGCTCCTCCAAAAGAAACCCAGCAAAATCTGCTTTTCCAAATGACCCCCTTCCTTCTGAGCCCCATAGTGTCCCTAAATCAAGTATATTGTCAGTGTTTGGTATTACTGTATTGAGAGGAGCCCGCGTAATTTACAGGTACGTGTCTTCAGAGGCACAAGCTGGGCACAATGTATGGGCACATTTTCAATTTTCACTCAGCAACATCCTTTGCTGCTTGTTTCTGGAAAACGGCCCTGGAGAGAAAACTGACATTACACCTGTAGATAAATTCCCAGAGGGGTGTAATTTCCAGAAGTAGGGTTACTTGGGGGAGGGGAGTTCTGCTCTTCTGGCACTTAGACTAGTCTTCAGACTCAATATATAGAGCCCGTGAGAAACTGTGTTCCAAGAGTCAAATAGCGCTCTTCCCTCGCAAGTCTCACCGTGTGGCTAAGCAGTACTGTACTGCAGAAATTGTCACACGTTCGGTAGAAATTATGGGACAAATTTTGGTGCCATTTTATGATTTTTACCTATTTTCCCATATGAAAATATAAAATGTAGGCCTAAAACAAATTTTTTTGTGGTTAAAGTATTTTGTTTTGTATTCACCGCCAAATGGTATAAAAGTCTGTGATAAACCTGTGTATTAATATGATCGCTTGAGTGGTGTACTTTGTAAAATGGGGTCACTTATAGGGGTTCTGTCACCTCAGGGGCTCTGCCAATGTGACATGACATCCCAAATCATTCCAACAAAACCGATATGGCGCTCCTTCCCTTCTTTATTTTGCTTTGTCCCTCAAAAGTAGTTTTTGACCACATATAGGGTATTGGCGAACTCCTGAGAAATTGCACAACAAATTGTATGGTTCATTGTCTACGGTTATCCCTTTGAAAATGAAAAATTTCTGGGGTAATTGTGTTTTCATTTTCACGGCTAAATGGTATAACATTTTGTGAAGCACCTTGGGGGTTCAAGGTGCTCATCAAACATCTAGATCAGTGTTTCCCAAACTCCAGTCCTCATGGCCCCCAACAAGTCATGTTTTCAGGATTTCCTTACTATTGAACAGGTGATGGAATAATTATCAAGGCATCACCTGTGCAATATTAAGGACATACTGAAAACATGACCTGTTGGGGGCCGTGAGGACTGGAATTTGGGAACCATTGATCTAGATAAATTCCTTGAGGGGTCACTGGTCAGAATTGAAAAATTGGCCTGGTCAAAAAGTTGAAAACTAGCTCAGGGGTTAATAATCGTTTAGCCGCCATACAATTTGCTCCTTGTTGTAGTATATGCTGTATTTATGCATGGAGATGTTCTGTGGACAATGATGATAGTGGAGTGTGTTGTTGTTTCATGTTTTTTTTTCTATGTATTGAAAGCGACATTAAAATTGTAAGGACCTGATGAGCGAGCCTACCATGTGATCAGCCTATGTAACTGGGCCTTTAGGTTTTATTGCTTCAAAGTTCATAAAGTATATTGAAGTGATATTTTTATTTTTTGGATCCCCTTTCCCACCCCTTGGGCATTGGGGCTAAAATATAGACACACGCTCACCCTTCCATTGTGTGTATATGGCATTGCTGTGGGTGCATTTGTGGCAGCTGCGATGAATGGAAACTTTTGGTCACAAAAAATGTCCATAATTTAACAGTAAAGGGCCATTTACACGCAGCGACATCGCTAAGATATATCGTCAGGGTCACGGTGTTTGTGACGCACATCCGGCGTCATTAGCGACATCGCAGCATGTAACGCCTATGAGCGACCTTAAACGATCACAAAAGAGGCAAAAATCGTTGGTCTTTGACATGTCGTTCATTTACCAAAAATCGTTGTTTGCTCAGTAGCGAGGTTGTTTGTTGTTCCTGCGGCATCACACATCGCTATGTGTGACACCGCAGGAGCAACAGACATCTCCTTACCCGCGTCCACCGGCAATGAGTAAGGAAGGAGGTGGGCGGCATGTATCGGCTGCTCATCTCCGCCCCTCCTCAGCTATTGGATGGCCGTTTTGTGACGACGAACGCACCTCGCCCTTGAAGGAGGGATTGTTCGGCATCAACAGCGACGTCGCAGAACAGGTATGTGCGTGTGACGCTGCCGTATCGCAGCAATCCCCACATGTCGCACGTACGATGGGGGTGGGTGCTATCACTCGCGACATCGCTAGCAATCGCTAGCGATGTCGCAGCGTGTAAAGCACCCTTAAGTCGTGGAAGAACTGGAGTCCTCCCCCCTCCTCCATAGACCAGGCCGTGACAGGAGATACATGCAGAACCAAATGTGTGTGATCATCAGTGTGTTGTAGTGTTATTGGGTTAGGCAGGTTTGGTTGTATATTCTTCAGAACTCCTGAAAATAGAAGCTGATGCATAAATTTATGTCAGTTTGCATCTGTTTTTCCAGGTTTGTTTTTGTTTGCACAACTGAAACCTAAAAAACCCAATCAATTTGGATCAAAAAATACAAAATGAGTAGAGATGAGTGAACTCGAGGTTCGGTGTTTTTACCAGAATTTGGGTTCAAAGTTTGGGTGTTTTTACGTATGATCACCACTCGGGCAATCATCGCTGTGCTCGGGTACGCTCGGTGCTCAGCCCAGTGCGAGCTATGTGCAGTGATTGAACGGCTCGCACTGGGGGTAACAACAACATGATCAGAAGTAGCGTGTACAAACAGGAAAAAAAGGGGAAAAACCCTGCCCCCGGAAGTGTTCTGTTTTTTTGCTGGCTACATGTGAGCGGAGACCCAAACTGCGCAATCAGTGACTTCCATTGGGGTTCAGGTCAAGTCCGGGTCCAAAACCAAACTTCATCTAAAGTCCCGCTAAATCTGCCGAACCGAACTTAAATGGGTTCACTCATCTCTAAAAATGAGCAAGAGCATACACTTGATTGTATGAGTGCTACTGTTAATGGGAGAGACAGACAAGATGGCCGCACAATGGTACAGCCAACAGCCATATGCGGTATATGGGGATTAGAGGGAATCTGTCACCAGGTTTTTGCTCCCCCATCTGAGAGCAGCATAATATAGACACAGAGACCCTGATTCCAATGATGTCACTTAATCAGCTAACAAAAAGGAGACAGTTGTACTCTGACGTGCAAAGATATATGTAACAATGAATATGGGAATATAGACATGCATTACTGCTATAAAAAATATGTAAAAAATAAGATAATTCGCACACAAACATGGCCAGTTTTCTGTGAGCCCAACAGCCAACAGCAAGGCGACCTCTTTTTGTTGGGTCCCTATCAAACTAATGCCTCTCTTTGGGTTAAAACCCCCCCCCTACAATTTATGGGCAGATAGGAACCGTTCACATGGAGAATTAATATCTCATAAGGCTGAAGAGCAGGAGAGCTCAATCAGAAGGCATGACCCTGTGATCTAAGAAAAAAACTGATAGCCTTACAAAGTGGCTTAAGGATAACAAAGTCAATGTTTTGGAGTGGCCATCACAAAGCTCTGATCTCAATCCTATTGAAAATTTATGGGCAAAGCTGAAAAGGTCGGTGCGAGTAAGGCGACCTACAGACGTGGCTCAGTTACACCAGTTCTGTCAGCAGGAATAGTCCCATTCCTACCAACTATTGTGAAAATTTTGTGGAAGACTATCCGAAACGTTTAGGTTTACTGTGATTACATGTCAGACAGTGAGAAAAACATGCATATGTGTCTTTATAGATAGTAGATGGAAACTTCTGGTTTCAATTGTATGTACACACTGGCGAGAGCTTAAAAGCAGCTTTGTGGGTGAATAAAAGTATCCTTGCACTATTCACTTGGTATACATTGATGCCGGGTACCAATGTATCGCTCTGTAAATGACACTGTACACTTGAGGATTTCATGTTGCTATATGCATTGTCTTGAGGGAATATGCATTTTCTAGTCGTCAGGGCATCGGCCTCTGCTGTGATGGAGCAGTTGCTAAGATTTCTGCAATTACTGAATGTATATTTCCATAGCTCGAACCTCGACACTGGAGAGGATTCATCAGTATGTTCTCTGATAAATACAATTACAATAGGTCTATTAGATCAGGGGTCTCAAACTCCGCTGGGTATAAGGGCCGCACATAGAAAAAAAATAATTTGGGGGCCACATTCTTTTCAGGACATAGTGACATTTTTATTGCTACCAATTTTTTTTTTCCAAAATTGAGGAGAAAGAATTGCTGTACAAACGGGATCAACCAGTGGACAGAATACAATATAAATAAATTTTATTGGTTCTTCTGGCCCTTGAGGAAGCCACATCCAGTGGCGAAACGCGTGGGAACACCCCATGTATGCATTGATCCTTGGCTTTTACACCTTCTACCCCTCTTTGTCTCCCAGCAGGTTGTACTATACGATCTTAGGTAGCATGTTTTATATACCTTTTTGGATAGCTCTGATTTGGATGTGGTCCGTATGTATTTAGTGTTGTACTGGTTTTGCTATTTCCCTTATTATAGGGTCTTTTTTGCTACCATTTAGCTGGGCTTAAGAATTGGGGACTAGATGGTGGTGCCAGATATGGCAATGTTATTTTATTAGCACCATCTAGCTCCTATTTGAAGTATGCATTGTGCACGGCTTTTACATTATTAGCTGTGTTACAACATATTACTTTTGGTGCATTTCTTTGTATTGTGAATAAGGATCTCTGTATTAGTACCCCATCATTGGTTCAGACATGGGGTGTTTTGTGATAGTCCATTTGACTTTGAAATTGTTTTGAATTAATCACTTTTGTGTGTTATTTTTGTGTATGCATAAACTTTTTGTACCAATAAAATTTATTTATATTTCATTCTATCCACTGGTTGATCCCGTTTGTAGAGCAATTCTTTGTCCTCAATTTTGGCATATTTCTCTGTTGCTGGTGGAGATCCCAGTAGGGAAAAGTGCCCCCTACTCCTTGAAATTTGCAAAAAAAAATTTTTCTATACACCATTTTGATAACTGTTTTTGAACATTTTCTGTTGTCCGAGCATAAGACGTTGATGACCTCTCCTGAGAATAGGTCCTCGCCATCATATCTGTGTAGTCTGACACCCAGCACCACCACTAGTCGGCTGTTATCAGCTACATTGGCAGACGGATGGAGATGGTGACCTGTACAGTTGTCGTTCACTGTGTAGTAGCCTGGGCTGAGATGTTCGTGTCCGGAGAGCGTCAGGCCGTGTCGCGTGATGCCGATTCGAGACTCGCACGAGTGATACGCACGCAAGCGGAACTCCGGCCTAAGCCACACATTCTGCTCACTGTTATGTTTAAAATGGGCTCAGTCTACCCTTTCATGTGCCCTCATGAAGACCTCTTTAGGGCATTGTCCACATGGTCTCCAGAACAGCATGTGGGCTGGTGGTGTTGTGATGAAAAACTGCTTATGGTACACCTTTTTTTAAAAAAAAAAAAATAAAAAAGTACCAATAATTCAACATCCAAATCAGTGTAATGGGGAACTGTTCCTGTGCCTGGAATGAAGACAAAAGGGGTCCATCTTTTGTACATTACGCCACCATAATTACAGTAGCCTCAGTGTGATGGCCTCTTCATGGAGCGGCCCATGTGGTCTCCAGACCAATCTCCGGCTACCATTGCATTAAAGACAAAAGCATGAGTGATTGCTGCAAAAAAAAAAATCAGACCACCATTGCCATGTTGCTTTGCATCATGATAGCCTTTGAGAGCGGTGGCAATGGCATGAGGTCAACGAAGAGGCTTTCATGAGGGAACGTCACACTGGTCCTGCTCCCGGAATTATGTTGTGAAGGGGCATTATGTATGGCAGCCGGACTCCACCAGTCTGCATTCCCGGTTCACGAATGTCTCACCATTACATTGTTTTAGTTGTGGAACCAAAGGTGCGGACATTTTTAAACACAACTCCAGGCCATATGTTGCTCGTGCTGCTGTGAGCAGCCTGCGTGGCCTAACTTGTGTTACCATGGCCTGCAGCATCTCCAGACTTGTCTTCCATTACATATCTGGAATATCATTGGTCAGCAATTGCAAGTAGAGCTGCTGGCAGCGGATATTGATGATTTGCGCATTCAGTGTGGTAGAACTTTCCTCGGACAGCCATTTATACCCTCATTAATAGCAACCAAGGTGTGTGAGCCCGGGTTCTTCTCTGTACTAAATAGGTCAAGATGTTTTTTGAATTTTTTTCTTTTTTCATCATTTGCATATCATGTCTGTGCATCCTGTGATGTACATATTTTCCCGACTTTTCTTGCACTAACAGCGCCCTTTTCTAATCCTAATTTTGTTCTTGTGAGCAAACATATGGGGATGTGGTAATACTGACACTGCTTAAAGGATAGTCCTGGTTTATAATATTGTTGGCCTATCTTTAGGGGAGGTCCTCATTATCGGATCGATGGGGGTCTGACACCGAGCGGTCTCACCGATTTTGCGTTACTGGCTCCGGTGGGGACAGGTTGTAGGCATTGGGTGAAGCTGGACTAGCACAGCTCAGCAGATCTGCAGAACTCGGCAGCCGCTCATTGAACAGAGCTGTGCAATAATTGTAGATTTCATCTGTATGAACCATAAATCATGAATTGGAATATTATCCAAGATCCATAACTCCCAAGATGCACTCTACGTGCTAATATAATGTTGTTATAGCCAGTTTCTCTGAAGGAGCCTAGGATAAAAACAAAAGAGCAAATACCCTGCAGTAAGTCAATAGAAGCAGTACATGTAAATAGCATGGTGTGCTTGCCTGACTCTAAAGCTGGTGTCACACACAGCGACAACGACAACGACGTCGCTGCTACGTCACCATTTTCTGTGACGTTGCAGCGACGTCCCGTCGCTGTCGCTGTGTGTGACATCCAGCAACGACCTGGCCCCTGCTGTGAGGTCGCCGGTCGTTGCTGAATGTCCAGCTTCATTTTTTGGTCGTCACTCTCCCGCTGTGACACACACATCGCTGTGTGTGACAGCGAGAGAGCGACGAAATGAAGCGAGCAGGAGCCGGCACTGGCAGCTGCGGTAAGCTGTAACCAGCGTAAACATCGGGTAACCAAGGGAAGACCTTTCCCTGGTTACCCGATGTTTACGCTGGTTACCAGCCTCCGCCGCCCTTGCTGCCAGTGCCGGCTCCTGCACTGTGACATGTGGCTGCAGTATGCATCGGGTAATTAACCCGATGTATACTGTAGCAAGGAGAGCAAGGAGCCAGCGCTAAGCAGTGCGCGCGGCTCCCTGCTCTCTGAACTGTGACATGTAGCTGCAGCACACATCGGGTTAATTAACCCGATGTGTGCTGCAGGAGAGCAAGGAGCCAGCGCTAAGCGCGGCTCCCTGCTCTCTGAACTGTGACATGTAGCTGCAGCACACATCGGGTTAATTAACCCGATGTGTGCTGCAGGAGAGCAAGGAGCCAGCGCTAAGCGCGGCTCCCTGCTCTCTGAACATGTAGCACAGCGACCTTATGATCGCTGCTTCTGCTGTGTTTGACAGCTAAGCAGCGATCATAACAGCGACTTACAAGGTCGCTGTTACGTCACCGAAAATGGTGACGTAACAGCGACGTCGTTGTCGCTGTCGTTTAGTGTGAACCCAGCTTAATTTAGATCAAAAGAGTGTAAAAACAATCACTTCACGACAAGGTGTACCCGGTGAGGATGATTCTACCTGTGGTAGTTCACCACACTACGTGCCCAGAGTCCTCAAAATAGAAGGAGGAAAGCAGGATCCAGACGTAACAGCTTACACACCAGTCTGTGGAAAGCTAGTTACAAAAGATGCATAGCCGAAAAAGGGGGAGCCATGCTCCTATGTGTACTAGTATCTAAGAAGAGGCAATTTGAATATGTAATTTCCCAGAGGAGCATTGCATGGCGTACAAGTCTCCTTACACAGGCATGTCACTCTCCACGAGGAGAGATGTTACTCTTTAGACCCCAGCCTCTCATACAACCAAACCAGATCTCTCACCCCACCTCCCAGAAACACTGTCTGTAGAGATTCTGGTTTGGCTTTTATCTTAAATGGAACCTGTGACGTGGAAAAATGTTATGGACCTGCAGATATGGGGTTAATAGCATTCTGAACCTGCCCGGCGCCTGCACCTTAAACCCCGCTGCTGGGAGTAAATGAACTTTAATCCTCCCAGCAGCATTTGGGTGTCAGTCACGGGGGCGGCGCCAATGCTCGTTCAGTCACTGCTCTTGTATGGAGAGTGACGGCTGTAACCCCCCCACACACACACACACTGACTGGCAGCTGGTTCTAATGCTGAGTGACTGTTAGTCAGTGCGGGAGGGGGGGGTTATATTTGCCGCTCTCCATACACTGAGCAGTTACTGAACCTGCGCTGGCTCCACCCCATGACTGAAATCTGAACATTGCCAGGGGGATTAAAGTCCATTTCCTCCCGACGACCGGATTTAATGTGCAGGTGCCGGGCAGGTTCAGAATTCTATTAATCTGCAGATTAACTCCATATCTGCAGGTTCATAGCATTTTCCACATGACAGGTTCTCTTTAAGTCATATGGTAAGGGTCGATATTAACTTTTAGGATTGCAACTTCCAGTAGGTGGCGCTAGAGTTCAAGTCCTCCTTCTGAAGAGGCAATTTGCAGTTTTCAGCCTTTAAACCAGCAAAACAGTATAGCTATGTTCACACACTGTCTTTTTGTAGTTTTTTTTTATGTAAATTAAAAGTTGCTTTTTATAGCACCAACAAAAACTGATATTTCAGAAATCTCATGAACTTTCTTGCTTTTTTTTTTTCCTGACTAAATTGAAAAACTGCAGCGTTTTTAAAATCTACAGCATGTTCATTCTTTCGGCATTTTTGCAGCATTTCTTTTCAACCATTGAAAGCAGAAAAGAAAAGCTGCAAAAATGCAACTTCGTGGAAGACTCTTTTTAGTTAGTAAAACTAATTTTATTAAACACGTACTTTAGACAAAGCACACATGTAATCCGCACCTGAAAAACTGCAAAATAAAAATAAAAAAAGTGTAAAACACTTTTGAACGTCTTTACTGCCAAGGGAGGAGGTTTTGGTTACAGAAAAAAAAATGCAGCAAAAAATACTGCATGTGAACATAGCCTGAGAGTTTAAACATGCCATGCCAGTCAACTCTTTTTTTTTTTTTTTTTTTTTTTTTTTTTTTGGTGATGTCTTTAAAGGGAATATTCACTACTTTGGCGACCCCCCCTTCTTGTTCGCCCCCGTAAAAATAAATAGGCCCATATTCGCCTCCGGTGCGGCCGCGGTTCCAGCGATGTCTGAAGCCGTGTTTCTGGAGCCCACGTGACATTGGTATGATAGACTTGCGCTCAATTAGTGTCCAGCGTTATTCTCCTTGTCTTTGGACATTTGAGCAGGATGTAAGTGCAGCGCTGACTTCCTGCTGAAATGTCTGAAGGCGGGGTGAAGGAAGCTGTCGCTGATTGGTCGGGGATCCACGTATCAAAACAATATCATACTGGCCCTGGGAAAGTGACTTCAGACGACGCAGGAAATGCAGCCGCATTAGAGGGAGTATAGGCTTATAAATTTTTATGGCAAACAAAGGGAATGAGAAGGAGTTGGCCAAGTAGTGAACATCCCCTTTATCAGATAACTTAAATTGTGAAATTGCAATTCTGGAAAGCTGTTGCATTTATTCTTCTCCCGGAATTCCCCCCCATTTTAGCCACATTCCCTTGGAGGACATTATTTTGTTAACAGAGGTGAGAGCATGAATAACTAATCTTTGTTCAAACACCAGATTGCTGTGTCATGGCTGGAAGCGTGTGAGTGCAGCGCTGCAGTGTATCCCATGACAGATATGCCACACCGTTGTGCCGAGTTCACTACTAGTTCCTTTCCAATAGTCAAAATTTAATGGAGTTTTAAAATGATATTTTCTGGTTTTATGAAATGCCGCCTATAAGTCCGCGGTGCCAGCTATGGTTTTATTTTGCGGAGTAGAAGACGCCCGGTGTTCAGCCAAACGGTGCCCCCGAGAGAGAGTGCTGGCAATACAGTGTATGATTAAACATCCCGCCGAAAAAGTCCTACCAAATCAAAGCCATACTGAGCTACAAGGCTATGTGCGCACTATGACGTTTTTGAACGTCTCAAAAACGCTGCGTTTTTGGCCGCAAAAAACGCACCTGCGGCCAAAATGCAGTGGTAAAAACGCATACGTTTTTAGGCTACTTTCACACTTGCGTTGAACGGCATCCGCAGCATTGCGTTGTGTGACGGATGCAACGAATCGTACAAAACAACAGAATCTTTATTTATTGTTTTTCTTTTTTCGTTTTACCAGCGGCAGACTATTGTGAACGATCAGCTGATCGCTCACAGCAGCCGGTCGATCAGCTGATCGTTTGGCCGCCGAGAATGTGTGAGGGGGGCGGATTGCGAGGACTGAGTGCGGGGTTTGTGGAGCCGAGCGGGACCATGGCACTGAGGACGTCCGTGCAGCGAGGAATGCAAGGCTGGGGACGTGTGTGTGTGTGTGTGTGTGTGTGTGTGTGTGTGTGTGTGTGTGTGTGTGTGTGCGCGTACATGTGGAGTGAAGTGCAGGAGGGGGGGGAGCCGAGCGGGGAAGTGTCAGGCTCCCTGCACCCGTAGCCAGGGTAAATATTGGGTCACTAGGGAAAGCGCATTATTTAGTAACCCGATGTTTACCCTGGTTACGAGTGCAGGGAGCCAGAGAGAGCATGCGCAGCGAAATCCGTAGGATTTCGCTGCTCAAAAAACGTTAATGTCAAAATAATGACGCTGCGTCGTGCAGCGGATGCAACGCAAGACTATCCGTTGCTATCCGTAGCTAATAGAAGTCTGAGGAATATAACGGTTTCCTGCAACGGTTACCGTAATTCCTTAAGGCTGCGGAAGCCGTCCAACTCAAGTGTGAATGTAGCCTTAACCGCGTTTCGGTGCATTTTTGGCTGTGTTTTTCCAATGCATTGCATGGGTGAAAAACGCAGGAAAGAATTGACATGTCCATTTTTTATTCATTTTATTTTTTTTAGCTCAAAAACGCAGCTAAAAAAAAGTTGTGTGCGGACAGCAAAAATGAAAAGTCATAGACTTTGCTGGGGAAGCCAAGTCATGCAGTTTTGAGCACAAAAACGCACCAAAAATGCCGTGAAAAACGCTCAGTGCGAACATAGCCTTAGGGTCTTATCAATTTATCGACTCTGGCCCTAATTCACACTCACATTTCATAATTGGTAATTCGTGTTAAAGCTCTTGTCCAAATATTGGAACAAAAATTAAAATAGATAATGTTAATTGCCCCTTTATTCTCCTGCCGAACTGTTGCAGATGTTTCTGTTGTTGTTTGCCTTAGTGGCCACGTGTTGTAGCATTGGCATCACTGTTCGGCACTGAGCCATGATGCCAGGAGGTACAGCATGTGACCAGTGATTGACTTTGGCGGTCATCTGTTGGCAGCTGAAGGGATGACATTTAGAGCCTTTTTTGTGGGGTGAGGCGGGAGGGGCGGTGAGAAATACAACTCCTTTGTTGTACTCCTTTTTTAGACCTTCACCGCATTGAGAAAACCAAACATTCTGTAGTTATTAGTCCCTGGGTATCTGAAACATGCCCACTGTGCTGATATTTTAACTTGCAGTTTACAGTTTTGTGTTTTGTACTTTATGATTCTAATTTGTTTTTGTTTTTTTCCGTAGAGTGAAACAAACAGCTCCTGATGGGGTTAAGTCCAACCCCTCGAAGAGGCACCGAGACCGCCTGAACACGGAGCTGGACAGATTAGCCAGCCTTCTGCCCTTCCCACAGGAAATCATATCTAAACTTGACAAGCTGTCAGTGCTGCGGCTCAGCGTCAGCTATCTCAGGGCCAAGGGCTTTTTTGAAGGTAAGATACGATTGTGATTTCCTTTTATTGACCGGGATATTGTATGTATTTTCTGCCCTTGTTGTGGACTTTGGGCCCATTATCGTAGGTGGTGATGATGTCGAGTCACCGTTTCCGGTGCAGGCTTTATTTTTAGCTTAGTTATAATATGTATGTGAGATCTCAAGCTTAACAAAAAGTTAGATGTGTTCTGGACTGTTTACAATTTTAGGCCATTAACATGCTACTTATTAAGGGTGCTCGCAGATGGTCTGCATGCAAGGATGATTGATTATTAAGGGATTTTCTTTTCGAGATTGTACTTGACTTGGTGATTGTGTTATTTAATCCAGTGTGGTAATGGCTGGCACGTGCCAGGCCAGAAGCCCTGAACAACATGTGTGTCCAAGAACGTGTATATACAGTCTTTTAAATCATTGCTTTGCATTAAACAAAAGAAAATTGTCATACTACTAATGTTGTTTGTTTCGATGGTCCCTTGAGTGCACCCGGTGATTTCTGCGGGTCCATCCTCTCTAACCCCTTACAGTCAGAGGTTCTCGCCAGGAGAAACTCCTGTGTGGTTGATGGAGACACATTACGGCTAGAGATGAGCAAACCCGAGATTCAGTTTTCGAACCGAACACCAACTTAAAAAAAAAAACAGGGTTCGGATTTGAACCTTAGCTCGCATGAGCATCGCTGTGCTCGGGTACACTCTGTGCTCAGCCCAGTGCGAGACGCTTGCAGTGCTTGAATGCCGCACACTGGGGGTAACAACTGCATGATCACATATGTGTGTAACAAACAAAATTGAAAATGACCGCCCACCCTTCCCCGAAAGTGATCTGCTTAAGGTTGGCTGTATGTGGGCAGAGACTCAAACTGCCAATCAGTGATTCCGAACCTCCTCGGGTCAAGTTCGGACATGTGGAGGTTTGGTTCGTTTGCTGCCAGCGAATCGAACTTCCAAAGTTATTTACGGCCACGTCACCCATGTGAGTGACTGTCTGACCCAGTAACCAATGCTTGGTTTCATTTTTCCAAGCAAGAACCACACTTTGTAGTGGCACTCCACTTTATGTTGTTGTATATTTTGCACTTTTATGTGCTGGACCACCCCTTTAAAATATATTTTCTCTTAGTTCCTCCATAACAGTGGGTTGCCTCACCATGCTAATTGGGGGACAGAAAACAGAGGTTATATAGCCCCTCCCCTTCCTCCATCCTCAGTGGGGGGTTTTGTCCCTAGGGGCAGGAAGAGGTTTCCTGGGGTGCTGTGTCCGGCAAACACTCTCTTACTATTTACCTTTCTGCAGCTGGGCAGCCAATGGTCGGTCGCTCTGCCTTCCCCCTCCCCTCCTCATGTATGCTGCTCCCATTCCTCCTGCAGTTGGATCCCGTACCATTTTTCTGCTCCCTGCGGGCAGTGCTGCATGGTTTCGGACTAGCGTCCTCCCGTAGCACCTAAGCCCGCATCACTGTGGATGAGACGAATTTCCTAGAGAAACATCTAAACATCCCAGGAGAACTGAAGGATAGACTCACATTAGATGAGGACATAGCCAAATGTTAGACGGAGATTCCGAAAGTAGATATCCAGATGGCTTAAGGTAGCAAATAAAACTATGTTGCAGTTTGAAAAATCCTCTCTCTCAGCTCAAGGACCCGCTGGATTGAAAGATGGATAGCCTGTTGAGGAAGTCTTGGGAGACATCTGCAACTTCTCTGAAAGTGAATGTTTCCACGTTTATAACAAGAGACCTGTTACGTTGGTTGCAGAAACTGGGAGATCATATCAGTCGTGGCTCCTCTAGAAAAGACCTGCTGGTCTTATTGCCTCTCCTTCAAAAGGTGACCAGATTCCTAGCAGATGCTTCAGCAGAATCTGTGAGCAAAGCGGCAAGAACTTCAGTCTTAAATACCACAAGGAGAAGATTTGGAGCTGAGATATTGTATCCAAGTCTAAACTTTGCTTTATCCCATTCGGGGGGGGGGGGGAATGTGTTTGGTGCAGCTCTAAATGATATGTTTGAGAAAGCTTCGGAATAAGATGTCTCTACGTGTACCGAAAATCTTCAAGAGAAGACCATTTAATCTGTAACAGGCCCAGACCCTGCAGTACAGAGGAGAAGGCAAGTCAGGTCACTGGAGTTACCCTGAAGGGTGAAAGGGAAAAATATTTTTCAGAATCAACTTCAATAAAGACAATGACCAAACAAGTAGGAAGCAAAATTTCAAGTTTTCTTCCACATTGGTAGAATATACCCTCTGATAAATTCCAGACTCATCTGATCCAGGTGGGGTCAAAAATTGAGTTTTCATTGAATCCAAATGAGAAGCCTCCTCAAATACTTATTTTAGGCTAGTTTCACACCTGCGTTGGACGGGATCCGTAGCATTGCGTTGTGTGACGCATGCAACGGATGCGTTGCATATAGTGGCACAACGCAATGCTACGGATCGTACAAAATATCGCAATCCGCCTGGTGATCAGCTGATCACTCAGAGTAGCCGGCCGCCGGGTGATCAGCTGATCACTCCCCGTAGCCGGCCGCCGGGTGATCAGCTGATCACTCAGAGTAGCCGGCCGTTGGGTGATCGCCGACAATGTGTGTTGGGGCCGGGGGCGGTGTGCGAAGTAGGTGGAGCCGAGCGGGGCCATGGTGAGGACGTCAGTGCCGCGGGGACTGCATCGCTGGGGGATAGGTGAGTGTTTGTGTGTGTGCGCGCGATTGTGTGTGCGCGCGATTGTGTGTGTGTGTGTGTGTGTACATACGGAGTGCGGGAGGGGGCGGAGCCGAGCGGCGAAGTGTCGGGCTCCCGACACACGTAACCAGGGTTCCTTGGTTACCCGATGTGTACCCTGGCTACAGGTGGAGGGAGCCAGAGAGAGCATGCGCAGTGGAATCCAGAGGATTCCGCTGCTCAAAAAAACGTTACATGCTGCGTTCCTTCCGCCCGACGCAGCGTCAAAATAACGACTCTGCGTCGTCCAGCAGATGCAACGCAGACACTTGCGTTACAGTGCGTTGTCCATACAAGACTATGGAGAATAGCGCAGTGCGTTAACGGACTGCGCTATTCTCCATAGTGACGCACTCCGCTGAACGCAAGTGTGAAACTAGCCTTAAAGGATATGATACTTGTGAAAAATTCAAGAATACTTAGACATAAGTCACAAGATATACTTCTGCAGGCCATTCCTATCTCTATATTCGAAAATCAAGGAATATTATATTTATCTGAAATGATCTTTGACTATAAGAAACATTCCTTTACCTTTTAAAGACCTTATACAAAAATTTAACATCTCCAGCTCAGTTTTTTTTTTTTTTTTTTGTTTTTTTTTTCCATTTTCTAGAAATTCGGAAATATAAAAATTTTAGATTTCCACTAGCACTTCCTAAGGAAATTTTTTATCTCATTAATAATGTCCCTAATTTATATTTGGGACGCAAACAAACTCTATACAACTTTTAATTGAGGAGATCATATTTTCAAAGAAAGCACGTTTTGAATTGGAAGAAAGATTTAAAAAAAAACTATTTGGGTGAAAGCTTTCAATATAACCTAATCCTCGACTTCTTGTGCTTTACTACATGAAGCATATTTGTTTGTTACTGATACTAGGTGGTACTGTACACCTGATAAACTGCACAATCAGATTTCAGTTGGGGAATGTGGTCCTCATGGTCCTCTTCTCCACGTTTTTCTTGGAGTGTCCTATAATACAACCTCTTTGGTCTGAAATTTCCAAGCTCATATTTAAAATTTCTAAATTTCAATTTGATTTTGTGACGGGGTGTACATCAGAGCAAAGAGAGACAACAGGCCGAGGATGATCCAACAGGTTTACTAACAGGAATACAGGAACAGCACACGACAAGTCCAAATAAAACAGATTCGGGGGCACCTCCCGATAATCCAAAGTGCCAGATCACAACGTAATAGTCCTTTTCAGAGTCCCAGAAATCCCACACAATCCACTGGACGGCGAGGTCTGTCCGCAGAATCAGATCTCGCTCCCTTCCGCTTCAAAAACTCAACTCCCAACTGCATTTAGAAACAGGAGTGAATTGTTTGAGCTCGTGGGCCCGCCCCTCAAGGGTAGGGGTCTATGCAATGGTTGGGCCCACTAGAAGATTCTAGAAGGTTGGCTCCGAGATGTCTACAGGTTTGTGTAGTTGGCGTTATCCACTGCTTACGAAACAATGAGAAGTTCCCCTGGCTGTGTGGACAAGAGATAATTGCATTATGGCCCAGAGACACAGGAGATGGGGGGAAGGTATGGTTACTTACATCCCAAGACATTTCAAAGTGTTCAGTAAGTACAACCAAAGGAAAGTGACATCACATCCTGACATAGTATTACAGCAAATACAGTGAGAAGGTAAAATACATCATGACAATTCCTTCCCCTCCCAACTTGTGTACGTACTAGGGACCTCTACAGGTCGCTGGTTAAGTACACGCAGGCATGGCTGACAGGACTCAAGGCTCCTCTTGCCTGGACAGTCCATCTGCATTTTGGTGTTGGCTGCCCCTTCTATATTGTATGGTAAAGTTATAGGGCTGCAGAGCCAGGCTCCATCGCAGTAAGCGTCCATTGTCCCCAGAGACTCTGTTCAGCCAGGTGAGGGGATTGTGATCAGTAACCACAGTGAATTCCCGTCCATACAGATACGGCCGTAGTTTCTTAAGGGCCCACACTACAGCCAGACATTCCTTCTCAACAGTTGCATAGGCCACTTCTCGGTCCAGCAGTTTCCGGCTGAGATAGGCGATGGGGTGCTCGTCCCCAGCTGCATTCACCTGGCTGAGGACAGCTCCCAGTCCATAAGCAGAGGCATCCGTTTGCACAATGAATCTCCTCTTGTAGTCTGGAGCAGCCAGGACAGGATCGCAGATCAAAGCATCCTTCAGCCGGTTAAAAGCCTCATCACAGGCTGGAGTCCAGATCACCAGCCGGGGCATTGTTTTCTTGGTCAGGTCGGTAAGAGGCTTGGCCACAGTACTGAAATGAGAAACAAATTTTCGGTAATAACTGGCAGTGCCCAGAAAAGCCATAACTTGTTTCTTAGTTTGGGGTACAGGCCAGTCTCTAATAGCCTGGATTTTGGCAGGCTCAGGTCGGAGCTTCCCTCCTCCCACTCTATGTCCTAGGTACTGGACTTCCCCCATCCCCAATTGGCATTTATCGGGTCGAATAGTTAGGCCGGCTGCAAGAATCAGGTCCAAAATAATGGCTACTTGATTCAGATGTTCCTCCCATGTGTGGCTGAAGACGGCGATATCATCCAAGTAGGCACAAGCAAAGTCATCACATCCCCGGAGGATCTGATCCACCATTCTCTGGAAGGTGGCCGGGGCATTTTTCATTCCAAAAGGCATGCTTAGAAATTCATACAGACCAAAGGGGGTTATAAAAGCGGACCGTTCTCTCCCTTCGTCCGTTAGAGGGATCTGCCAGTATCCCTTACTGAGATCCAAGGTAGTGACATATCGGGACCCAGCCAGTCGGTCTAGAAGTTCGTCAATACGAGGCATTGGGTAAGGATCGCTGACGGTATGGTCGTTTAGTCGCCGATAGTCCACACAAAATCGAGTACTCCCATCCTTCTTGGGTACTAACACCACAGGGGAGGCCCAAGGGCTATGGGAGGCCTGGATTACCCCAAGCTGTAACATCTCCTCCAGTTCGTGCTGCATGGTGTTTCGAACTGATTCAGGTACCCGGTAAGGAGCCAGTTGTATGGGACGGATGCCCTGAGTGTCCACATGATGTTGGGTGACGGTGGTTCGACCTGGTTGGGATGAGAAAGCAGCCCGTCTCTGTTGAAGCACTTCCAGCATCTGGATTTTCTGTAAGGAGTCCAGGTAATCTCCCAGGGGAACCTGTTCCACAGTGGATGGGGCTCTCGCTGCTTCCACGAGATCAGGTAGAGAGTCCTCATCCTCTTGACCATCTTCTGAAGCCAACCGACAGCTTGCTATCATTGGAATGTTCTGGTCATGGTACTCCTTAATCATATTCACATGGACAGTCTTTTGCCTTAGCCCCTGATCATCTAAAGCAAGAAGGTAATTGGTATCATTCAGTTTTCTGAGAACCCGGAAGGGACCCTCCCATGTGGTCTGCAGTTTATTCTGCCGATGGGGAACAATCATTAAGACTTGTTGTCCTTCTACAAACTCCCGATAGCGTGCGTTACGGTCATACCATGTCTTCTGTCTGGTTTGAGCCATACGCAAATGACTCTGTGCAAAACTAGCAAGTTGGGCCAAGGTTTCTCGCAGCTTTAGGACATAAGGGACAACAGGGGTTCCTGTATCTTCAACTTGCCCCTCCCAGTATTCCTTGAGCAGGGTTAAGGGTCCTCGGACCTTTCTTCCATAGAGTAGTTCAAAGGGGGAGAACCCAGTGGACTCCTGGGGAACTTCCCAATAGGCAAACAAGAGATGGGGTAGGTACTTCTCCCAGTCTGAATCTCGGTCCGTGAAGGCCCTCAGCATATTCTTCAGAGTGCCGTTGAATCGTTCACAAAGTCCATTTGTTTGGGGATGATACGGGGTCGTTCGGATCGCTCGTACTCCACAGGTGCGCCACAGACACTGGACCAACTCTGACATAAACTGGGAGCCTTGGTCCGACAAGATCTCACTGGGGAATCCTACACTGGTAAAAATAATAACCAAGGCCTCGGCCACCTTGGCTGCAGAGATACTTGACAAGGCCACGGCTTCTGGATATCGGGTGGCGTAGTCCACAACAGTGAGAATGTACTGCTTTCCAGATTTACTTGGTTTAGCCAGAGGTCCAATGATATCAACAGCTACTCTTTGAAAGGGTTCTTCTATTATAGGGAGCGGTTGCAGGGGTGCCTTTGGGTGATCTCCGGGTCGCCCTCTACGCTGACATATGTCACAAGTTCGGCAGAAATGCGCCACTGCTTGGGAAATCCCCGGCCAATAAAAAGTTTGAGTCAATCGTCTCTCGGTGCGGGTTTTGCCTTGATGGCCAGCCGTAGGAATGTCATGAGCCAGGTGTAATAGGGGAATTCTGTACTTCTGAGGAACAATCAGCTGTTTGCTATAAGTCCAGGGCTTATCTAGGGAGTCGGCATTGGCAACCCGATACAGAAGTCCATTTTCTCTGATAATTCTTTCTCCGTTTTCCCCTAGCTGCCCTATTTCAGCCCGAGTTCTAAAACTAGCAAGGGTGGGGTCAGTCTCTACTTCTTGTCTAAACTGAACTTTATCCCAAGTAACATTCATATTATCCCCACAAGAAGAATCACTCACCGGCTGTAATGGCAGTTCTGGTGGCCTCAGTTCCATGGATGGGTTGTACACGTCCACATGGGCTGCTCTCTTGGCTTGACTTCTGGTTACCGCACCGACAAAGTGGCAATGAAGATTCCCCACATCATTTCCTAGAAGAACGTCTGCAGGGAGGCCGCTCATCACACCGACCACACATTGTTTTGCCCCAAAGCCATAATCCAGGGTCACACTCGCTCTTGGAATATATCTCTGGGTACCTCCTGCCAGTTCAATGGCAATTCCTGGTCCCTTTTGAATTGCTTGTGGTTGAATTACTCGGGGATCGGCTATGGTGAGGAAAGCCCCAGTGTCACGGAAGCCAACAACTTTTTGGCCATCCAGCACGACCTCCTGTAGATGTTTGTCCTGAAGATCAGAAGAACAGGTGGCTGGAGCTCGCACCCCATAGACTCCGGGTAGGGGAGCCAGGATATCTGAGTCACTTGGCAAGTCATCAGGCACAGAATCCAGCTCTTCTCCTGGTGAAGGTGTCTGTAGGTAATGAACAGGCAAAGGCGGTCTGTAGCTGTTCTGTCTACGAACACCTGGACATTGGAATTGCATGTGCCCAGGCTGCCCACATCCATAACATCTGCACTCTGGGATTCTTCCTCCGCGTCGTATTCCCAAAGGTGGAGCATGAGTAATGCGAGGCACAGTCACACGAAGGTCCCCATGAGTTGACGGTCTAGGGTGATGGTGAACATTGGGGCCAGAAGGACCAGGGGCCACCAGCGTTGGGGGGTTGGTGTTTTTTTTCTCACTGGGTAGTAGTTTTTTCCACTGAGGCTTGATGGTGAGAGCCTCATCAGCTAGAGCTGCAGCTTCCTCCACAGTGGCTGGTCTCCTTTCACGCACCCATTCCCGGATCTCAGCGGGGCACTTGAAGTAAAACTGCTCTTTTAGGAGGACCTGGAGGACGGTCTCCAAGGTTAAGGCCTCCTCTGCCTCCAACCAACGATGCCACAGATGTTTGAGTTTGTGGGCATATATCTTGAAGGACACTTCCTCATCACATGCTAGAGTACGGAACTGAGTCCTGTAAGTGTCTGGCGTTACAGCATAATGTTCTAGAATAGTCTGTTTAATATCCGCATACTCACAGTTCCACCGAGGGTCCATAGCTCTATAGGCTGCAGCAGCTCCACCCTCTAAGAGCCCAACCAGATGCCGGACGCGCTCCCTTTCTGGGACTTCCATTAATCGACACTGATGCTCAAAGTCCTGGAAGAAGCCCTCAATGTCACCAGCAGCCTCATTAAACTGCTTGAAGTCTTTGCGGGACACTCTGGGAAGTTCCCTCATGATGGGTGCTGGGGTTACAGTCTGTCTGGAACCTCTCGCGGCTTCCACAGCGAGCTGCTTATCCAGCAATGCCATCTCCTCCATCCTGCGCTCCTTCTCTTCAGCTCCACGCATGGCCTCCCTCTTATCTTCTATGGTGGCCTCATCTCCAAGCAGTGCCATCTTTTCCTTGTACCACACAACCCATTGACTTTTTTGGGTATTCACCTCCGGCTCCCGTCTTTGCTCCCCTTGCTGTGGAAATTGTTCCTCGGTGCCATCTTGCAGGCAAGCGTGTTCCAATGCCTCAATTAGTTGCTCCTTAGAGAGTCCTTTGTAGCCGACACCTAATTCACGGGCCTTTGTTTGTAGACTCGCCACAGTCCAGTTCCTGTATCCTGAGGTTCTGGTTTCAGACGTCGATTGGCTGTTGTCCTCCATTTCTTCTGCTCTGATCCCGCCGCTGCCACCAGTTTGTGACGGGGTGTACATCAGAGCAAAGAGAGACAACAGGCCGAGGATGATCCAACAGGTTTACTAACAGGAATACAGGAACAGCACACGACAAGTCCAAATAAAACAGATTCGGGGGCACCTCCCGATAATCCAAAGTGCCAGATCACAACGTAATAGTCCTTTTCAGAGTCCCAGAAATCCCACACAATCCACTGGACGGCGAGGTCTGTCCGCAGAATCAGATCTCGCTCCCTTCCTCTTCAAAAACTCAACTCCCAACTGCATTTAGAAACAGGAGTGAATTGTTTGAGCTCGTGGGCCCGCCCCTCAAGGGTAGGGGTCTATGCAATGGTTGGGCCCACTAGAAGATTCTAGAAGGTTGGCTCCGAGATGTCTACAGGTTTGTGTAGTTGGCGTTATCCACTGCTTACGAAACAATGAGAAGTTCCCCTGGCTGTGTGGACAAGAGATAATTGCATTATGGCCCAGAGACACAGGAGATGGGGGGAAGGTATGGTTACTTACATCCCAAGACATTTCAAAGTGTTCAGTAAGTACAACCAAAGGAAAGTGACATCACATCCTGACATAGTATTACAGCAAATACAGTGAGAAGGTAAAATACATCATGACAGATTTAAACTCTCATTTTGTTCTATTTCTTGGTATTCATGATATTCCCCTTCAATTTAGAGATATTATTATTTATATTACTAAATTATTGATTGCTTTTAGATGGAAATCGATATACCTAAAATAGCAGACATGGTAGAAGGGATATCCATAGGGTGTTTAAATTCTCGATTTTGAGAGCGAATGTATTTTTATTATTATTATTATTATTATTATTATTATTTTTATTTATTTATAGAGCACCATTGATTCCATGGTGCTGTACATGAGAAGAGGGTTACATACAGAATACATATACAAGTTACAATAGACAGACTAGTACAGAGGGCAGAGGACCCTGCCCTTGCGGGCTTACATTCTTACATTTATAAAGTATACCAAGAGATGGCAGTTATGGAATAATGTTTTTCCTCCTTCTCCTTAGTGGATTTTTACATATAGGGTGTCTAATACATAAACTCAAGTTTTCAACAGTCATCATCTTCGAAAGACTATAAAATTAAAGGACTTTTCAGTACTCCGAACTGATGTAACGGATGGAAAGCACTATAGATATTTCTTATTATAATAGGGGTTATTTGCTTCTAGTTTTTTAATTACCGTACTTTTTGTTTTATAAGACGCACCGCAAATTTAGAGGAAAATAAAAGGGGAAAAAAATATATGGGGGTCGTCTTACAATCTGGTGGTATCTTACCGCCGGGAGGTGCGGCAGTGGTGGTGGAGTAGGTGGATGCTGTGGGCGGTGCTGCAGGAGTTCCAGATGCTCGCTTCAGGCACTGTGCATCATGCCTTGTCTCAACGATTTTTTTTAATTATGGCTCCCTCTGTTCCACGTCTCAGAGATAATCTCCAGTTGACACTTCACTTCAGATTTTAAAATCATTGGGTTGTTAGTAAATCAAGAAAAATCAGACTTTTACTCCTTCCACCAAGGAGGTCTTCAAAAAGAGCCAAAATATATGCTCTAAAGAACCATAAGACTGTCTCTCTAAGATTCGCAATATCAGTCCTAGCGACCATGACCTCATGCATTCAGGCAGTTCCTTGGGCTCAGGCCCATACAAGAGTCCTTCAACACTTTATCCATTAAAGCTGGGACAGCTCTCTGGTTCACTCAGCAAAAGGATCCACTTACTTTGTCACTTGGCTGGTGGCTCAGCCCAGAAAATCTGGCGACATGAACATCTGGGATTCAACATCCCCTATCATGAATAACAACAGATACCAGCAAGAGAGGTTGTGGAGCAGTTATTATCCCTCAGGTCGCCTTCCAAGGGATCTGGTCATAAGACACAGACAGACAGTCTTCAAACTTCAGAGAGTTAAGAGCTGTAGAAGAAGCCCTTAAATTATTAAAATCTTTACTCTGAGGTACCCATGTCAGGATCTTTTCAGACAAGAAGACTGCAGTGGATAATCTAAAATCTCAAGGGAGCACAACATACGGGAACGTATAGCACGTCTCGGCAAGGATCTTTGGTTGGGTGGAACATTACGTCCTATCTTTCTTGGCCCTTCATCTAAAAGGTTCTGACAATATTCAAGCATACTTTCTAAGCAGAACATTCATCTGGGAGAATGGACCTGGAATGCTGAAATCTTCAAGATGCTAACCAAACAAATGAGGTAATACAGAAAGATATATTTTTTTTTTGTGAATCCTCCAAACATGAAAATATATCTATATTTCTCTCTGAACGCAAACTATTCCTTGGTGAATGTAGACTCATTCGCCCACTCTTGGAAGTTCAGGGTGGCCTATGTGTTTCCTCCAATTCCCTTACTACCAAGGACATTAAAAAAAAATCAAACCAGAAAAAGTCAAAACCATTCTGATAGCACCTCTGTGGCCAAAAAAGAGCTGTTTTGAAGCTTTGTCTTGAAGGTGGGGTATTTTAACTTTCCTCCAGACCATGAACTTTTTCATCAAAGTGCGATATATCAACTGGCCACTGTCTGTACCTGGTTGCTTTCTGAAGCATCATACCTACTTTGTAGAAAATAAATAACAAATGCCATCTATGGTAAAATATGGAAAAGTTTCTCTTTTTGGTGTGGGTCCACTCCACTTGATCCATTTTGTCCAGACCTAGCCAGGATATCAGACTTTTTTTCAAGATGGTTTGACACACAGGTTAAAAGCTTGTATCTTTTCAAGGTCCATGTTTAAGCCTTAAGTTCATCTTTCAACCAAACCGTGGCATATTACTGATGACTAAAAAGATTTGACAGCAACTTCTAGAATGCACCCAAGAAGATCTAATGCAGTTTCATCTTGATACCTGAATGGGGTATTAAAGGTCTGACTAGGCTACCTTTCAAACCTATATCCCAAATTCAGATGGACAAATGGACAAAGTATCCTGAAAAGTGGTTTTCTTGGTAGCCATCACAACAGCAATGCGAGGTGGTGAGATCCAAGCCCTTTCTGAGAATCCTGGAAGGTAGGCTGATATACCGCCTAGACCCATCTTTCCTGCCCAAAGTAGCAACAGATTTACATATGTCCCAAGAAATAATCCACTTTTCCTTTTGCCAAGACCCAACAGGTAGCATAGAAGAGGAATTTCATTCATTGGACGTCCAGAGGACTATTCTCTATCTGTAACCAACAGAGTCTTAGAGGAAGAATCTGAACCTTTTTGTCCCAGTAATATAGACTGAATAAGCGAAAGACTGCTTCAATAACCACTTTGGCAAATTGGATCAAGAAAGTGATCATTGAATCATACAGAAATCAAAATCTGTCTTCTCCAGTATCACTAAAAGCTAATTCCACAAAATCTATGTCTGTCTCCTGGGCCAAAAGGGCTACTGCATCCATTGAGCATATCTGAAGAGCTGCAACCTGGTCCTCGGTTCATACCTTTTTGCCAAGCACTGAATATTAAATTTAATGTTTATGAAAGATTTAGCCTTTGAGAGGAAAGTCCTTAAGTAAATCGTCCCTCCCTAGCATTAATCTTTGGTATTTCTCCTGTGGTGCTGTCGTGGAGGGGATTAGAGAAAATAGAATTAGACTTGCCAGTAATTCGGCTTCTAGGAACTCTCCAAGACAGCATGGGTAGTTTGCCTCTCTTCTTCTTTTTTTTTTTTTCTTTCTTCTTTTGTTGGTTTTTTTTTTTTTTTTATGATGATTTGATTCATTAGAGTTAAATAAATATTGGAAGCATTCATTTCGGGGTGGTCTGGAAGTGGAGGGGTAGGTGCCGTTTGCCTCCCCAACAGGAGAAACAGAGGATAATCTGCTGTGGTGCAGTCGTGGAGGGTTCTTAGAAAATAGAATTAGGCCTACCAGTAATTCGGTTTCTAACTATCGATTTTTACCCCTAGCCACTTTTATAATTTTTATTATTGAACACCTTACACTTTTCTCTACCTAGCTAATCCCTAAAGGTGTGTGGTGTGTGTGTGTGTGTGTGGTGTGTGTGTGTGGTGTGTGTGTGTGGTGTGTGTGTGTGGTGTGTGGTGTGGTGTGGTGTGTGGTGTGGTGTGGTTGTGTGTGTGTGGTGTGGTGTGGTGTGTGTGTGTGTGTGTGTGTGTGTTTATTTATTTGTTATTTAATTCCCATTGACGTTTTGTTTGAGAGGAGTCTCGCACGTGACCTCACCAGAGGCTGGGGCTGCACTTACTGCACACAGCGTCCATCGCTCCTCCTGGAACAGGACTTCATTAGGGGGCAGCGCTGCTGTTACTCACTAGTTTCTTGCATTGTCTCCTCCTCGGAGGATGTCCTTTTATCCTGGGCGATGTGTGGTGGACGCTGTGGACGTGGTTAGTACAACATCGGCACACTGCTTGTCTCTCCTCTGCTGTTGCTTGTCTTAAAGATGTCCACAAGGAGAGTAGTGTTAGAAGCAGTGAGTGAACCTAGTGTCACCCACTAATGACTCTTCGCTTGAGGGCTGTGGTGTAGGCTGTGGGGCAGCGTTGGTATCACTCATTGCTTCCAGCACAACTCCCCTGCCAATGTCTTTCACACAAGCATATGACAGAGGAGCAGCGTGTCGGTGCCTCACTAACCTCGGCCACAGCATCCATCACACAGGATCCAGGACGTCTTTAGAGGGTGCGGCAATGCAAAAAACTAGTGCGTAACTGCAGTGCCGCCCCTACAAGACGTCGTATTCCAGGAGGGGCGATGGACACTGTGGGGTTGACTGCAGCCCCAGCCTCCTGTGACGTCTCGTTTGAAATTCCTCTGAAGTGACAATAGAAAAAAAAATCACCTTTAGGGATTCGATTGGGAAAACTGTTGGGTAGTGAATAATTACAAAAATGGCTAGGGGGTGAGGATAGATCGTTAGAAAATACATTTTAGGAGTCAAAACACCGCTTTATGCAGTCTCTAATGGCCATGTACCGTATTTTTCGGACTATAAGACGCACCTGACCATAAGACGCACCCTGGTTTTAGAGGAGGAAAATAGGAAAATAAAATTTTAACCAAAAAATATGGTCATGACACACTGTTATGGGGCGAGGATCTGCTGCTGACACTGTTATGGGGGTAATGTCCCCAAATTCTCTACTAAGGTACCCCATTCTGATAAGGATCCTCCTGCCTTGTATATGATCCTGCTCATATACCCCCCATCCATCCTGCTCATGATATGCCCCCATCCATCCTGCTCATGATATGCCCCCATCCATCCTGCTCATGATATGCCCCCATCCATCCTGCTCATGATATGCCCCCATCCATCATGCTCAAGATATGCCCCCATCCATCCTGCTCATGAAATGCCCCCATCCATCCTGCTCATGAAATGCCCCCATCCATCCTGCTCATGATATGCCCCCATCCATCCTGCTCATGATATGCCCCCATCCATCCTGCTCATGATATGCCCCCATCCATCCTGCTCATGAAATGCCCCCATCCATCCTGCTCATGAAATGCCCCCATCCATCCTGCTCATGAAATGCCCCCATCCATCCTGCTCATGATATGCCCCCATCCATCCTGCTCATGATATGCCCCCATCCATCCTGCTCATGATATGCCCCCATCCATCCTGCTCATGAAATGCCCCCATCCATCCTGCTCATGATATGCCCCCATCCATCCTGCTCATGAAATGCCCCCATCCATCCTGCTCATGATATGCCCCCATCCATCCTGCTCATGAAATGCCCCCATCCATCCTGCTCATGAAATGCCCCCATCCATCCTGCTCATGAAATGCCCCCATCCATCCTGCTCATGAAATGCCCCCATCAATCCTGCTCATGAAATGCCTCCTATCCATCCTGCTCATGATATGCCCCCATCCATCCTGCTCATGAAATGCCCCCATCCATCCTGCTCATGAAATGCCCCCATCCATCCTGCTCATGATATGCCCCCATCCATCCTGCTCATGAAATGCCCCCATCCATCCTGCTCATGATATGCCCCCATCCATCCTGCTCATGAAATGCCCCCATCCATCCTGCTCATGAAATGCCCCCATCCATCCTGCTCATGAAATGCCCCCATCCATCCTGCTCATGAAATGCCCCCATCCATCCTGCTCATGAAATGCCCCCATCAATCCTGCTCATGATATGCCCCCATCCATCCTGCTCATGAAATGCCCCCATCCATCCTGCTCATGAAATGCCCCCATCCTGGTAAATGGCGTGTATCCTGTGGCACAGGAAAAAAAAAATAAACGTTTATACTTACCCTTCCTCACTCCCTGAAGCACCGATCTCTGTCTCAGCTGCAGCGCCGCTGTGTGGAGCCGTCACCGGTGTCTGCAGCATCGCGTTTTCCTGTCTGTGCCGGCGGTAAGCTGATCGATTCTGGTGGATACTAGCGGCGCGCACAGCGATGACGTCATCGCGGTGCGCGCCGCTAGTGTCCAGATCAGCTGACCGCCGGCACAGACAGGAAGACGCGATGCTGCAGGGGGGCGGCTCCACACACGGTGACGGGTGAGTACACTGATTCACTGCACCCCGCGCTGGTAATGATGCACGGGGGGCAGTGAATACAGCCGCACATGATCACTCCAGGCTGTAGTTGCTAGGGGTGATCACGGTCGGCTGCTAATTATGTACGCACCCCCCCCCCCCGCCCATCACTGCGCCCACCTGTCAGCGCCGGTTTCGCTGAGAGATGATGGGCGGGAGGATGGGCGTGCATATGTAATGAGCGGGCCCACGTGGTCACGGCAGGCTGTTACAGCCTGCTCGTGCCGCCGATGACCCTCTGCACCGCGGCACCCTCATTCCCCGCAGCCTTATAGTCAGACCCTAAGACGCACCCCCCACTTTCCCCCAACATTTGGGGGAAAAAAGTGCGTCTTATGGTCCGAAAAATACGGTAGATCACAGAAAGTTGCATAAACTGACACCTTTATATATGTGATCCGATGTCTTATTCCAGAGAGAATTAGTATGTGTTACTCTCTTATATAGTGCTATCCTACTCCGCAGCGCTTAGACCTCATCCCTGCCCCTACTGGGGCTCACAATCTTAATTCCCTACAAGTATGGTGATGCCCTTTTGCTTAATATGGTGAATGAAAAAACTGTATAGAAGGGACAACCTTTTGAAGAGTTTTTCATAGACAATGGGACAATATTGGGACACGTTTTTGACGAGTTGTGCTTTTGTATAATATAATTTTCTCTTCAGTGTATCCTAAAGTCTGTGATAAGGAGCAGGATATACCTTATGTAATAGGAAGTGTCCTTGCAGGAACTGGAAGTCACTAGCGTAGATCACATGCATTTAATTATCAGCAGAAGATCTGGATCTCTGGATTGCTCCAGGCCCATTCTTCGCTTTTTCTGCAAGAGAACAGGAGAATGTACGTAAATCATGTTAATAGCTGCATTAAAAATATGGCCTTCTGGAGGAAAAGTTACAACTGTACTCTTGTTTACTAGATAATTAAATGGGTTTTCCCATGTTAAACCCAAGCGTCAGACCCCATTCATCCTGGGAATCATAAGTTGTCCGCGTTGGCATAGTGCTGCGTCACCATTAAGCCCTGTACTAATGTGTTGGATTTGGCACAAATTTCTTATGGATTTCACTCAAAACTTTGCTTCTAATCTGATGACTATCTGCATCCCATGCATGTGAATGGGATTTCTACAAACCTTTGTACATGCTACTGAAAATTATCCTGCAGCCACATGAATAGGAGAATTGATAACTTACCGATTGCTGGGGGTCTGACCGCTGGGATTCCCGACAGCGGGGCTCCTCCGAACCCCATCTGAATGGAGTACAGGTCAAACATATGCTCCATTCCTTATTTATGGGATGGCCGGAGATAGAGTACAGATCTTGGCTTTGTCAATGGAGGAAGCAGATAGGCACATACTTGATTTTGGCTCCATTCAGATGGGGCTCTGCAGAGACCCATTTTTAGGATTGCTGGGGGTTATTGCTGTCATACCCCCATTAATCAGCGAGGTATCCTATTAGTAGGGGATTCTTACTATATTGGGAAAATCCTCTGTAAATGACTGTCTAATCCTAGTTGGCATTCTCTGCATGTTGAAGATACGTTTTATTTGTGCCTAAACTGACCCTCATAAACCTCTTTTTAATATGTGTATATTAAAGGTTCTCTCCCTGTATAATGTTCTGTGGACAGTAACATCACACTAGTGGTATATTGTATCCACCCGCCAAGGTTTTCAGCCCCAGCTACACTGCCAAGTAGACGTAACGTCACTGCGGATATTAGTATATCGGCTGTGCTAAAGTTCTTGGATTATGTATGCATGACCTCTCTAATGCAGCTTTATGGAGGGGCAAAAGAAGTTGAATAATACATACATGATCCCCACTGTCTTCCTGTTCTGCCTCAGCTCTTGATGAAATTGAGCTTGGATGAGTGAGGACTGCAAAATACACTTCTGCTGTACACAGGATTCTTGGTGATCTCTCGCTCTGAGGGACTCCAGATACTCCCGATGGGCAAAGATCATGATTACCATTCATTAATCTCTGAGAGGAGCGATATACTACATAATGGACTCCTATGTACAGGGGCTGAGAGGAGGAGTGTTCTCCAGGATGGAGCTATGAAGGGTGATGTACTGTAGGATGGGGCTGTATATAGAAGGGCTGAGAGAGGTAACGTACTACAGGAAGCTACAATATATGGAGCGACTTGGTGGAGTGTTGTACGGCAGGATCGGGCTGTATATAGAAGGGCTGAGAGAGGTAACGTACTACAGGAAGCTACAATATATGGAGGGACTTGGTGGAGCAGTGTACTGTACAATAGGGCTGAGAGAAGTAACGTACTACAGGAAGGTACAATATATGCAGGCACTTGGAGCGTTGTACTGTGGCATGGGGCTGTATATAGAGGGGCTGAGAAGTAATGTACTACAGGATGGTACACTATATGGAGGGACCTTCTTTATCCAGTTCGGCTTGTGAGCAGCGCTATCTCTCTCCGCTCATCCCCGTCACGTGATCCAGGCTGCTGTGACCTCTGATGTCCGGTGATGTCACGTCATCTTCCGGAATTGGAAGTAGACCCGGCATCATCGAGGCGGGCCCCAGCTTCCCTGAGTGGCTGGGCTGTGGGCGGAGTTTCATCGCACGTCACAGCATCGCTCCTGCTTGCAGCGCTCTGTTAAGTGGTGAAGGGGAGAGTGTGCGAGATGCTGGGCTGTGATGTGTGCTGAAACTCCGCCCACAGCCCAGCCACTCGGTGATGCCGGGTCAACTTCCAATTCCGGAAGATGACGTGACATCAGAGGTCACAGCAGCCTGGATCATGTGATGGGGATGAGCGGAGAGCAATACCGCCACTCATAGGCTGAATTAGAAAAAGAAGGTATTTAAAAAAAGCCTTCGTTCCCTGCTTAAAATCAATGTAGCCACTATGCTTTGTAGTGGACCACCTCTATAACAAATCTGCAGGAATCGGAGCTGAACTCTCCCGGCAGTCCCTGCTGGCTCGGTGTCTGCACAGGGTTTACTTGCCTGAATAAACCTGCTTCTATTCTTGGTGTGGTAGTTATATCGTATTTTAACCATTTCAGCAATGACAGAATATAAGTTTTTAAGTGCAATCCAAAGATAGCAGATGATCCAACACGTTCATAAAAAAAAACTATTTTGATTTACTGTAAAGTATTAAAACATGTTCAAGAAGGCACAATCAGTATTAAAACATTGTCCAGCGAGGAACAATCTGTTTTTATGGAAGTGTTGGCTCATCTTTGGATTGCTCTTGGATTACTATGATCATGGAGCCTGGACCCGTGCACTCGGCAGAGGGGGGAGGGGAGCTGCTCATTTTCTTACATTTGCAGCGTTTCATGTTTGCGTTGTCAGCAGAACGTCTGTAGGGTGCTGGAGGTTACATGTCGAGGAGAGGAAACTCCAACATGTCTGTGGAGCTATGAGCTTACTGTAATATCCTGTAACATGTTTTTGATGAAGTATCAAATCTGTAAATGATGGGGTTTCTAAAAAATGATGAATACTCCTATGAATCGGCATTGTTTTATCCATTCAAGATTTGGAGAGGGCCAGCACCAAAATCCTCATAAAAGTATCTTCATGCTCGAAAGTTGCAGAATGGCGCCATTGAGTTAGGACTTTACGTTCTTTCGATCTATAGCACATCAATTGCTCATCTGCAGCAGAAATCGGAGAGTCATCCTCCAGATTTATACCCCGGATTGTCCTGTCCATAGGAGGTGTTCAGGCATTATGGACTTGCCTAACTCTTCACTGGTTTGACCACAATCTGGTGTAATAAGATGTTCTACGTTACTCCTAAATGGAAGCCTTTCACCAGTAATTGCTGCCATGTTGTTATGTAAGGGCCGCTGTATATGGATCCACTAAGCGAAATGTTTAATATCCCCGTTAGAGAGCATGGCTTGGATGACTGCCTCTATTTATTGCTGTAGCTGGAGTTAAGATGAAGCCGTCTGTGAATAACAGGATGCGAACAGGGGGTGTGTGAATTCCTGAGGAAAGTAAAATATAAATGTGCAATCGTATCATCTGCTTTGGAAGGAAGCTGATATTTCTGCCTGTAACAATAGAGCTCTTTAAAAGAAAAACATTTAATCGGAGTTGAAATAAGTTGAAGGCCGGTATTTAATGTGTTGTAGAAAACGTCCCTCATGAAATGTGGTCACTTCTAGAGTTTCTGCCGCTCTCCATCAAGTCTTGTTTTCTACATTCACATCGGAGTGAACCTCCTGTAATGATGTTATAAGCCGTGTCTCACCGGTGACGGAGGGAGAGGCGAGGAGTTGTACGAGATGCTAAGCAACCGAATCCCAAATGTGTCTTCAGCTTTTATCTTAAAGGGGTTGTCTGTTTTCTGAAAACTTTCCCTTATATTCAGTGTTGTGCAAAACAAACTGTGTGTTATTCTCCGCCCCTGGGTCCGGCACGGAGTCTCCACCGCTGCCCCGGTCTCAGTTGTTTGCCTGCAACTGTGATGTTTGTCAATTTCACTGCAGCCAATTGATATTTAGCTTAGGAGTTTACGCCATCTAGATAGAGCTCAGGGGTTTGCGTTATCTACATAAACAGAGCTCAGGGGTTTGCGCCTTCTGCATGGACCGAGCTCAGGGCTTCGCGCCCTCTGCATGGACCGAGCTCAGGGCTTCGCGCCCTCTGCATGGACCGAGCTCAGGGCTTCGCGCCCTCTGCATGGACCGAGCTCATGGGTTCCGCCCTCAGCATGGACTGAGCTTAGGCGTTCGCGGCCTCTGCATGGACCGAGCTCAGGGGTTTGCGCCTTCTGCATGGACCGAGCTCAGGGGTTTGCGCCCTCGGCATGGACCGAGCTCAGGGGTTTGCGCCCTCGGCATGGACCGAGCTCAGGGGTTTGCGCCCTCGGCATGGACCGAGCTCAGGGGTTTGCGCCCTCGGCATGGACCGAGCTCAGGGGTTTGCGCCCTCGGCATGGACCGAGCTCAGGGGTTTGCGCCCTCGGCATGGACCGAGCTCAGGGGTTTGCGCCCTCGGCATGGACCGAGCTCAGGGGTTTGCGCCCTCGGCATGGACCGAGCTCAGGGGTTTGCGCCCTCGGCATGGACCGAGCTCGGGGGTTTGCGCCCTCGGCATGGACCGAGCTCGGGGGTTTGCGCCCTCGGCATGGACCGAGCTCCGTGTTCAGCCGCAGCTACGTTAGCAGGACGGCACTGCTGCATGAAAACACTGAGACCTGGGAAGCTGTAGAGAGTCTGCATGGGGGGCCGGTAGGATAATGCTACATGCACACATCTAATGTCCTGAGTGTTGGCAACTTTTATTGGACAGCCCTTGGACCTATCGCGCTCACAGATCCAGTCACACATCTGTGAAAACGAAAGATCTGAGAATGAGATTGGTGAGACTTGGAGCATGTTCTGCAAGGATCTGATAGAAGGTTTCAGGAGGATTTCGGGCAGAATTACCCTGTAAAGATGTCTGTGTGTGCATATACCTACATTGCTAGAGTCTTTTTAAAGAATGAGGACTAGATATTTTGATCATTTTTTCCAAAAAGCCAGTAAATCTGGTAATATGGACACTATACTACCCCAGACTGGACCTTTTAACAACTGCAGATTTGTTGGAGCCGCTCCTGGAGCAGCTGCGGACTGTCCCCTAGATTTACATGCTTGCTTTGGTCGTTTTAGTGACATTGACATCATTGCAAAAGATTTCAGCGCTGGAGAATTGCTCTCTGTTCCACGGGCGCCTTTCATATGTAGTTGTTGACATCTCTGCAGTTAAATGTATAAAATACACAAAGCTCGGCTTTTGTTCCCACGCTCGAAAAGGAAATCAGCAAACCTGCAAAACCGTATGTGTTGTCTGGACAGACAGCTTCTTATTTGTCTTATAATGTCAATATAGAATCCGAAGGTTAGGAAGGCGAGGAGCAGGGAGGACCAAGGAGCCATGTTCTATCCCCAGCCCTCAACTTTGCACATTTGGTAGCAGCTGCCTCCTAGCCGGAGCCTCCAGAGGATAGATGACCTGGTTTTCTTTCTCCTGCTGAGAGCTATGAAACAGACTGGTGGCGTTTTGTAGACTTTGAAGTACAGTCCAAATATTTATCAATGAGCGCTTCATTTCTTAGTGCCGCTCTTTATCCGACGTATTCAGCAGGAAAAATGTTACGTTACTTAACAATATTAAGTACTAATGTTATAATTCTTTTTTTCCAGTATTTCTTTTGCTACCTACCATGTATTTTGCAGAAGAGAAAGTGATGATCACTGTACTACTCTTAGGATACGTTCCCATGCCCACTGTGCTTCTATTTTCCACAGTGTAAACTCACCTGTGGCGCAGATTTCCCAGCCGCAGCATATCAGTTGATTCTTGCGGAGACGCGAGTGTTCTCGGCAGGAGAACACAAAGAAAATGCAGACAAATCTTCAAATACTCAAGGTGCTCACAAAGCCTTATACACAGCCACCCCGTCTACCTGACATCCCGACATGTCTGTGTTAGGCTACGTTCACACATCAGTTTTTTTTCCATCAGGCACAATCCGGCAAAAACATAAAAAAAAATGTTCTCCTCCCATAGACTTTCATTAGCGCCGGATGGCCTTGCGTTTCCTTTTGCTGGATCCGGCAAAATTTACTTGTCCGGCAGCCGGATGAAACGTTGAAGTGAACGTTTTTGTGTCCGGCAAAAAAAATGGATCACGCCGTATCCGACGCCGTATAGCGTGTTTTATACTGGAAGCCTAAGGATGCCGGATCCGGCATAATGCGGCAAAAAAACGGATCCGGCCGCCGGATCCGTTTTTTGAACTGATCATGCTCAGTATCACACCGGATCTGTCAAAAAACTGAAGGAACTGATGGAAAAAAACGGATGCAACTGATCCGTTTTTTCGCCGGATCCGTCGTATCAGTTTTATTGCCGGATCATGCCTGATGCCAAAAAACTGATGTGTGAACATAGCCTTAGCAAGTAATTTGTATTTCATATGAATTCACAACGCTGGATCATAACTTTTTTTTTTTTATTATTATTTTTTTGTATTTTTCTCCTTTTATAAAGAATTCAGTTGTACTGTTACTCTCCTCCTTGAATTCTAAGCGCCTGGGTCCAACGACACTAAGATTGTGGATTTGTAGCGCAACATTACATCTCATGATCGGGATCACACAAGCATATTTCATTGTCCGTGTGCAGACTGTAGGGTCTCCTGACACAATCTCATAGCCTAAGGCCCCTTTCACATATCAGTTTTTTGCAATCAGTTACAATCTGTCAAATTGTGAAAAAAACTGATCCGGCGACTGATGCTGCTGGACCCGTTTTTTTTTTTTTCTTATATTCTATTAGCGACAGATGGCCTCACGTTTCATCGGATCCATCGAAAATTGTTCTTCCATCAGACGGAGACAACGGACAAAGTAATGTTCCTTGTCTACGTTGAAAAAATGGATGGCGACGGGTCCATCGCTGTCCGTCGTTTGGTAGAATGGAAGCTTTTGGGCACAGGTTCCGTCGTAATCGTTCAAATGACCGAATCTGGCTACTGATTCCGTTTTTCTAGCATGCTCAGATGGGGTGTAAAAACACTATAAATATGATGCGACGGATCAGTTTTCTCAACAGATCTGTCGCATCAGTTTTTCCAGAATCTGCGACTGAGCCGTCGAGCCAACGGAGTGTGACTGATGGCAAAAAACTGACGTGTGAAAGGGACATGTGGGAGACCCCCTGGCGGTCCAGGTACTATGGTCTGTATAGGAACTGTGAAATACTCTTATGCAAACGTATATCCTTGCACCACCTGATGTTACCCAATTAGTGCAGGTAAACACCTTATTAACTAGGGGAATATCAACACCCAGTTGTTAATTTAATCACATGTTTCCAGGAGAAATGACATGAACTTCTGAGAAAATCTGATTGTACAATAGACTTTTCGCTAAATTTGGTGCCTGACCGGGATTGGCCGCATTATCTTTATTTAACAGATGTATTGGGGGCCTGATTCTGTGGCACTTGCTAATATAGACGTATTACTAATTATATCCTCTGCGTTTGCTGCTGTTTCCTTCCTCATAGACTGCAAAGGATTCCTGGCCACAAAGTGGCCACTGGTGGAGGAGCGTGTGACCAGACCTCTCAATCAGTCTCCTCCGAGTGAAATTCGGCTTTCCCCTCTGCAGTAATTTCCTGATGATATCTTCTTTGGAAATACAGTGAATGGGCCGGTGTAGGTCCTTTACTGAGCATTACATGATTTACATGATGACTCTATGTAGCTTCATGAAATGTCTGACATTAGTGAGCTCCGAAGGTGATTACCGCACGCCTTTGTGTAGACGGACCGTAAAGCTATACTGTTCTGTGACATTTATGGATTGTTGAGATGACGTCTACTCAGATATTCAGTGGTTGTCACTCACACAGAGGACTAGTGTTCGCCTCCGAGGAGATGAGAAATACTGTACAGCTAGGATCCTATTTTGTGGTTTTTCAGATTTTGGAGGAATGGCTGTACCAAATGTTTGACGACTAAATCTATGTATTGTCGAGCTATTTGTGTAGGGAGTAGCACTGGTGTGGTGTTGCCTCATTTTTCAACACAACACCAGGCCACATGTTGATCATACTACTGTGAACAGCCTGCTTGGCATAAACATGCTACCATGGCCTGCAGCATCTCCGGACTTGTCTCCCATTGAGCACATAAGGAAGGTTGTTTGGTATCTACAAAGGAAGCTGCCAGCAGTGGATCTTGATGATTTGCCAAAGTGCATTTAGCGTGGGAATATGTACTTCAGACTGCCATTAATAACCTTATTGCCTTTAGCCAAGGTGTGTAAATGCGGGGATTTCTGCCTGTGGTGCTCATATTTGATGCTGAATAAATTGAGTTGCTTTGAAATTTTTTCCAGAATTTGCATATCATTAACATGTCTATCCATCCTGTGATTGTCTTTTCCTTCATTTTAATTTCAATGTTGAGTAATATATCTTAAATTTGTTGTAAACCCTCTTCTACGCACAGTCGGTCACAGGTTGGGCGCCACCACTTATACAAGGACTGTTACATATTTCTTGTTAGGAGCTTAAACATTTCAGCATTTCCAAGTCATCCAAACTGGTGATGGCCAAAACCAAGAGAGTCAAGTATCCATCTCATATTCTTTAAACCCCTTTTTTTTTTTTTTAAAGACTTGGAGTTACATTCCACGCGAAACACTTTTTATCTTTTAATGTACCATGTGGACTACCTCATCATCAACTATTTCTTTAGTTTTAATTATAATGGAGCCCAAGTCATCAATTGCAATAGAGGAGATAGATTTTGGTGTATTGTTTTACTGAAAACAAAATTATGGGACAAAACAAAATGAGAATCTGAGGCTTTAGGAGACAACTGTTAGAATAGGCCACCAATAATGAAACAGTTGGGGGCAAACTCTTTGAAAACGGTGATCAAGGTTGAAGTGGCCTCACCGCATCACATTTGTGGTTTGTCAAGCACAGCGCCTTCTTTTGGTGTTTGCTGTCGTAGATCAGGCCTATGAACTTGAGTGGACCTGAGCTGTAATACCAGCACAGCCTCTAGAAAATGTAAGAGGATGTGCCTGGTGTACAATGCTAGTGTGCTGTGACCCCTTTTCAGTCATGTTTTTGACAGGACTGCCCAGAGTCAGACCACCATTGTTCTGATATTGACCACTCATCCAATGGATGGGCCATTAAGTTATTTTGTCCTGGTGTAACATGTAAGTGTGCGTTCAGGTCTGAATAAATTATCTACCTCTTCCGATAAGTCTACAACCTACAATAACCCTCAGTCCAGTACACCACTGCGCAACCAGCTCTGTCCTCACCTATTGTATCCTCACCCATTCCCTGTAGACTGTGAGCCCTCGCGGGCAGGATCCTCTCTCCTCCTATACCAGTCTGTTTTATACTGTTAATGATTGTTGTACTAGTTTTTATGTATACCCTTTTCACTTGTAACGCGCCATGGAATTAATGGTGCTATAATAATAAATAATAATAATCTACAGTGTCAAAAGCAAAGTGCAACACGTGATCACATGCTTAATGTTCAGACGAATACGGTACATCTAACAACGGTACAATGGTCGGAGCTAAAAATTGAGTTGAGTATTCCCTGGTGGCCTTTGCTGGTGTCCTTGGCCCAGGCCTGATCTTAATTTTCTTCTTTTTCTTCCAGTACTTCTACTAGGAAGGCCTGGACTTGCTCAGACTCTCCTTGAGATGTCTACTGTATGAGCTCAGTGGAGCGTTCATCTGACCTCTATTTTTTTGGTGCTTTTAATAGGGGATTTCTGCGGCTCTTGGCCTTAATAAAACCTCCGCTTTACATGCACATGTAACTCTATTTCTACCCTTTCTGTGGGATCTTCAGGAGATCTTTCCTCCTCCAGCATATGGTATTTTGATATTGCGCTTGTACAAATGTTCCACATTGATGCAGTTTTCTTGAAATTACTTCAGAAGGAACAGTCTGATGGACCGCCATCTTGTGTATCTTTGTTTAGTCTTGTTTTTCTTGTTATAATATGGATTGCTAGATCCAGAATAATGTTCGGTCCTCCCTACATTGTGATAACACAAGTAACACCATCCCATAAGTTACAGTAACCGTCAGTGACCCACATTTACTGTATAGGACGTCTTAAAATGATGCGTTTTCCACCTTCAAATTTTTGTAAAGGTCTCCATTCAGAGCTAGAAAACAAAATACACAAAAGGTTCATTAAAAGTATGACAGAATGTGTAAAGTAGACCCCCGAGAGATCCCCATTTGGACAGTTTATGGATGCAGTCATTTAAAAAGGGGCTTCTGAGAGGCAACCTTAGTGCAAAAGAAAAGGTTTGTGCTCACAATGTCTATTAAACACCAGCGTTCCCACATAGTTTTTAAAGCAAAAGACACTGCAGGACAATACCGGCTATGTCTTCTTAAATTCTTTTCTGATGTCTTAAACCTTTAATGCAGCAGCTTTGCCTCTTGATTTTTTTTTTAAAAAAAAATATTTATTTTAATTCCATATATATGGTACTTTCACACTTGCGTTGGACGGCTTCCGTTGCTATCCGCAGCCTTGAGGAATTACGGTAACCGTTGCAAGAAACCGTTATATTCCTCATAGACTTCTATTAGCTACAAATAGCAATGGATGGTCTTGCATTGCATCCGCCCCGCGGCGCATCAGTTGTTTTGACGCTGACCGTCGGGCGGATGGAACGCTGCATGTAGCGTTTTTCTGCACTTGGCGGAGTGTCAAAAAAACGCAACCTGCAGGATTCCGTCGGCGTCCGTTGTTTTCATAATGGACGCCTATGGTGGCGGATTCCGTTAGAATCCGTCATTTGACGGATTCCGTTAACGCATCCGTCTTTACACAACTGCGCATGCTCAGATGTGTAAAGTCAAGGAAAAAAAAACTATAACGGATTGCGTTATTTTGTACGATCCGTAGCATCCATTGTGCCACTATGCAACGCATCCGTTGCATCCGTCAAACAACGCAATGCTACGGATCCCGTCCAACGCAAGTGTGAAACTAGCCTTAGCTGCTTCACAGCTGTTGAAGACTGAAGCTGTTAAATTTAGTTACAAGTGTTGCAGCGTATGCACAGCAATTCATTTTGACATTGCCGTGCATAGTTTTTATATATTTTTGGGGGGATTTTCTTTTTTTCTTTTAAAGGGAACCTGTCACCAGATTTGGTAATTATAAGCTGTGGCCACCACCAGTGGGCTCTTATATACAGCATTCTAACATGCTGTATATAAGAGCCCAGGCCGCTGTGTAGAATGTAAAAATGTTATAATACTTACCTAAACGGTTGGTAGGGTGCAGAAGGGTCAGATAGGTGTCTCCGTTCTCCGGGTGCCGCGCCTCCTCTTTCAGCCATTTTCATCCTCCTTGTTCTGAAGCCGAGGTGCCTGACGTGTCCTACGTCATGCACATGTATCGGCATTGAGATCCTGCGCAGGCGCACTTTGATCTGCCCTGAGTGGATCAAAGTATTATAGTGCGCCTGCGCGGGACCTCAATGCCGGCGCGTGTTAGAATGCTGTATATAAGAGCCCACTGGTGGTGGCCGAAGCTTTATAGTCATCAAATCTGGTGACTGGTTTCCTTTAAGTATATATTTATTTTTGTTTTACTAGCTGCAAAAGTGACTTAATCCATATGCAAATGAGGGAGCTCCAGTGCTCCAGTGTCCCCTTGATGTATCCAAGGTCTACTGCATTATGAGCACTCTCTTTGACCATGATCGTCAACGCTTCTTTCCCACAGCGAGCGTTGCCTGTTCACAATCCAAGGTAGAGTGACACTGAAGGGGCCCAATGGCGCTCAGTGTGCATGTCTGCACGCGCTCATCCCTGGCTTGTGTCTGCAGACTGTGCTCACTATTGATATTGGACTTTATTTAATTTGCAAATTGAGAGGCGTAATGGTGACCTGAGTCATTGGCCACAACCAAGGGTTTGCCGAAGCCCCCTCATCTGCATGTGAAGTAAGTAATTTTCTCTAGCACTAAAAGTTTAGAATTGGGCCCTCCCTGGATGTAGCAGTGACACCACCAAAGTCTCCGCTGTGGTCAGTGATTGGCTGCAGTGGTGACATGTTATGTCGACATGACTTCACTGGAGCATAAGAAGAGAGACGTAGTGGATGAGAGAAGTTGCATGGGAGCAGCAGTAGATCGGTCAGGTATTACTTTTCTTTTACAAACTGTTAATACTTAGGGATGATCGAATACTTCGATTATACGGCTTCACGAATATTTTCCGAATACCTCGCCACTATTCGCGAATATTCGATGCGCAATGTAAGTCTATGGGAAACCCGAATAACAACTATTCGGAACTATTCGGGCTTCCCATAGACTTACATTGCGCATCGAATAGTCGAATAGCGGCGAGGTATTCGGAAAATATTTGTCAAGCCGGATAATCGAAGTATTCGATCATCCCTATTAATAATCCTATAAAGGAACAAAATTCATGAGGTTGGGTACCCCCATAACCGGCTCCCCGACTATTCAATCCAGAAATTGTAGCCATAGTTTGTTTCAAGTCCTGATGAGATGGTTTCTGAATCTGCAGGGCTTTGTTCAGAAATCCCACAGAACGCTCTGCTGAAGGAGCACTTTGTGCAGTGAACCGGAAGTGCTGATTGTGTCTCGGGAATGCTTTTAGAAGAAGCGCTGAGGAATATGAAGTTATTGACCTCGGTGCACAATACTTATAAATGCTTTACAATCAGCCCTGTGTTCAAGAAGCGAAATTCTCATACAGGCATCATAGAAATCTGAGCGATCTGGGCAAACAAAAATGAGTTGTTTAATGCTGGCAGTGAGCGGCGTGCACTCCTGTCTGCGGAGAAGTCATTACAAAGAATTCTTTGTTTAACATTCCTCTTTCGCATACTGTAGATGCACGTTGTGGCATGTTGGTGCTCATCACAGGGGTTTATTTGTCTGTAGGACCACTATAATACCAGATTTGCATCTTCAGAACATTTTACAACTTCTGTCCTTCCCATCAAAAGCTTTCCTTACAAAAAATTGTACACCATTAGCTGGTGGTCTGCTGGTGCTAGTGGCCTAAAGGGGGCTTTACACGCTACGACATCGCTAATGCGATCTCGTTGGGGTCATGGAATTGGTGATGCACATCCGGCCGCATTAGCGATACCGTTGCGTGTGACACCTATGAGCGATTTTGCATCGTCTCAAAAACGTGCAAAATCGCTCATTGGTGACATGGGGGTCCATTCTCAAAAATCGTTACTGCAGCAGTAACGAGGTCGTTCCTGCGGCAGCAGACATCGCTCCGTGTGACACCGCAGGAGCGAGGAAGCTCTCCTTACCTGCCTCCCGGCCGCTATGTGGAAGGAAGGAGGTGGGCGGGATGTTACGTCCCGCTCATCTCCGCCCCTCTGCTTCTATTGGGCGGCGGTTCAGTGACGCAGCTGTGACGTCGCTGTGACGCTGAACGAACCACCCCCTTAGAAAGGAGGCAGTTCGCCGGTCACAGCGACGTCGCCGGGCAGGTAAGTAGTGTGACTGGTCTGGGCGATGTTGTGCGGCACGGGCAGCGAGTTGCCCATGTCGCACAACAGATTGGGGCGGGTACCCACGCTAGCGATATCGGTACTGATATCGCAGCGTGTAAAGCGGTCTTTAGTCATTTGGGGCCTGTAATTGTTCTATCTTTTCTGTCATCATTTGGTCGTGATGTTTTAAAGCGTACAATCACCAGGATATATAAGCAAAACCCAGTGTTATACTGGCACTATCAGGCTGATACTATACATACCTGTAGTGGTCAGCTCGGATGTTTAGGTTTTGAAATCCAAAAAGTAAAGTTTATAAAATCGGAAGCTGCTTGAGTGACAGCAGCTGAGGATCAGATAATATCTGGGGGATATTCAAAAGTATTATACAATCGATTTAACTTTTCAGTAGCAAGATCTGTGTGAGGTCATACCCATGTGACCAGAAGGGGCGAGGCATCAGCAAACAGAAAAATGTTGCTTTGTAGGCTGGGTCCCCGCCCCTTCTGGTCACATGGGTATAACTTCGCACAGATCCTGCTAGTGAAAAGTTAAATCGATTGTATAATACTTATGCTAATACTAACAGGGGGAGTGGATATATATATATATATATATATATATATATATATATATATATATATATATATATATATATATATATATATATATATATATATATATATATATATATATAGATATATAGATATATAGATATATATCTATATATCTATATATCTATATATCTATCCACTCCCCCTATACACACACATTTACATACATTAAATATATATTACATTAAATATATATTATATATATATATGTAAATGTGTGTGTGTGTATAATATATATATATATATATATATATATATATATATATATATATATATATATATATATATATATATATATATATATATATATATATATATATATATAATTATATATATATATATATATATATATTTGAGATATATATTTGAGATATATATTTGAGATATATATTTGAGATATATAGAGATATATATTATACATACACATTATATCTCACAAAATAAAAAATCATGGACACTACGATGTGGTGTAATGCTCTTCAATTTGGATTGTCACGGCAAAACCCCATACGCGGATCATTTGTTCTGTCTCAGTGGTTTTAATTATTTATTGTAAACACTTTCCAATGGGGGTGAAGAAGTCTGGCCGGAAAGATATTTATAGGAAATAAAAATGTAGGGGAGCAGAGCATGATGACAGGATTCCAATCACTCAACCAAGTTCATGAATTGCCCCCCTATCCTAATAGAGAAACACATCCTATGTAGACACACATTACCCATTAGAGATGACCCTGGGCGAGCAGCCACATCAGTATTCTGAGGCTGCCGTACGAGAACCCTGCGTGCCGCCTTCTAAGTATCAGCACCGCCGATTTCTCTTTTGATTAGCCTGCCCTGTGCAACGTTGTTGTTTTTGTGTGATTAGCTCACACAACACTGCAAGACTGGCTAGTTAAAGCACCAGTCCAGCATTTTGGGTTTGTATATTTCAGCACTGGAGGGGTGCTTTAAGAGAAACATAGAATACCGACAAGTAGGAGTAGCTTCCCAGTGCTCCCATCTGGCGGTCCCAGATTACTGATGTGGCCGCTGGCCCAGAGTCCTGCGACTCAATTAACTCCTCTTGATTAACTATATCTTTCACCATATACTCATAATCCACTTGCAAAATAATTAGAACTAATACAGCGGGTGATCAAGGCGTTTACAATCCATGGCGCTGTAGCTAATCTCCCTGTACGAGGACAGCAGAGAAAATTTGATGAAAGGTTGCAAAGCAGGAAAGTCCTGATAGTGGATAAGGAGCCCCAATCAAGTTTGAAAGAAATTCAAGCTGTCCTGCAGGCTCAGGGTGCATCAGTGTCAGCACAAACTATCCATCAACATTTGAATGAAATGAAACGCTATGGCAGGAGACCCCTCTTACACAGAGATATAAGACTAGGCTGCAGTTTGCCAAAATGTACGTAATTATGCCAAAATCCTTCTGGGAAAGTGTCTTGTTAACAGATGAGACCAAGATAGAGCTTTTTAGTAAAGCACATCATTCTACTGTTTACAAAAAATAGAATGAGGCCTACAAAGAAAAGAACACCATGCCTACAGTCAAATATGGTGGAGGTTCAAATATGTTTCAGTTGTTTTGTTGCCTCTGGCACTGGGTGTCTTCACTGTATACAAGGCATCATGAAATCGGAAGAGATTACCAAAGGATTTTGGGTCACAATATAGTGCCCAGTGTCAGAAAGCTGGGATTGCATCTTAGGTCATGGGTTTTCCAAACATACTTTAGGAAACAGTCTGAAATGGATTGAAACAATGCATTGCAGAGTTCTCAAGTGCCAGGAATGAGTCTGGATCTAAATCCCATTGGACACCTGTGGAGAGATATTAAGATTGCTGTTGAGAGAAGGCGCCTTCACATATGAGAGACCTGGAACAGTTTTCAAAAAGAAGAGTGGTCCAAAATTCCAGTAGAGAGGTGTAAGAAGATTGTCAATTGTTATAGGAAACTATTGATTACAGGTATTTATTCCAAAGGAGGTGCAACCAAATATTAAGTTGAGGGTGCCAACAATTCTATCCAGACAATTTTTAGTGTTTTGTGTGATTATGTCCAATTTGCCTTTTTTTTGTGTTGCTCCAATACACACAAAGGAAATAAACATGTATTACAAAACATGTGTAATAGCAATAATTTTCTGTGAGAGTTACTTAATTTTCTGGAACAATTTTAAGGGTGACAACACTTTCGGTCATAACTGTGTGTATGTATGTATGTATATATAATATTCACACAGTACAGACCAAAAGTTTGGACACACCTTTTCATTCAAAGATTTTCTTTATTTTCATGACTCTGAAAATTGTAGATTCACATTGAAGGCATCAAAACTATGAATTAGCACATGTGGAATGAAATACTACTTAACAAAAAATTGTGAGACAACTGAAAATATGTCTTATATTCTAGGTTCTTCAAAGTAGCCACCTTTTGCTTTGATTACTGCTTTGCACACTCTTGGCATTCTCTTGATGAGCTTCAAGATGTAGTCACCGGAAATGGTTTTCACTTCACAGGTGTGCCATGTCAGGTTTAATAAGTGGGATTTCTTGCCTTATAAATGGGGTTGGGACCATCAGTTGTGTTGTGCAGAAGTCTGGTGGATACACCGCTTATAGTCCTACTGAATAGACTGTTAGAATTTGTATTATGGCAAGAAAAAAAGCAGCAAAATGAAGAAAAACGAGTGGCCATCATTACTTTAAGAAATGAAGGTCAGTCAGTCAGAAAAATTGGGAAAACTTTGAAAAGTGTCCCCAAGTGCAGTGTCAAAAACCATGAAATGCTACAAAGAAATTGGCTCACATGAGGACCGCCCCAGGAAAGGAAGACCAAAAGTGACCTTTGCTGCGGAGGATAAGTTTATCAGAGTCACCAGCAGGTTAACAGCAGGTCAGATTAGAGACCAGGTCAATGTCACACAGAATTCTAGCAGCAGTCACATCTTTAGAACAACTGTTAAGAGACTTTGTGCAGCAGGCCTTCATGGTAAGATATATATATATATATATAAATTATATACACAGACAGATGTGTGTGTATATACAGACATTTTGTTTATTATGTTTATTATATTCCTTCTCCAGACAAAAACAGAGAGCTAAAAGCTAGATTTTTTTTGCAGATAAACAGGAAACCAGGTTAAATATTATAGTAGTGCGGTCTACTGAGCGTCAAGGTTAGTAAAGTAATTGGAAGAAGCAATCTTTGAGAAATATCCATTATAGTTCATCTACCGACTGTCACAAGTGTATGTCGTCACCCACAATATGTACAGTATGGGTATATACGATACATACGGGGTGAAGCTGAGGTTACACACATTGTTTTCACTGCGTGAGGTGGTGAATGTGTAAATGGATTGTGACGTGAAATCAATATCAGTGGAAATGGAGTGACACCAATTTTATTTCTTCTTAAAATCTTACTTAAAGATGCCATGTAGACACTATCATGCCTTAGAAGAAACCAGTGTAGAGCATTGTGGCTCTCCTGATGCAATCTCTGCTGGTGGATGTTATAGGTCACTGCAACTGGGGGTAAAAAAGCTATTGAAAAACATTTTTTTATTTAATATGCCAATTATTATGATGTACATATTTTTTTCTTGGATTTTAAGGTTTTGTTTACATAGTAAAATAATCCGATGGTGTATTCACTGCGCACATTTTCCTCCACAAGGCCAGACATGTTTGCGAGGTCTATAATTTTACTAAAGATGGAAGAAGTGGCATTTTGTACCGGTTTCTTCTTATGCAATATACTATGTTCTGTTTTGTACATTTCTGGTTTAATCTTCGAGTCTAGTAATGACCGTTGTCATACCGTATACACATTTATTACAATAAAGTCATGTTTTTTGTGCAGCACTGAAGCTAAAGCTAGAAAAATTCTATTTTTTACCTTTATTGTGAGATACTGAAAAGAGGCATTGAGGGGAAAATCCCCCGTATTTCACAGAAGTCCCTTGTAAGTCATGCTTGGATTCTTCTCTCTGAAGGGACACTCATTATGGCTTCCTGTGTCTAAATATAACGTGACAGAGAATTGTGGCCATTTTCTGCTCTGAAGATTGTAGAAAGAGTTTTTTCTTTATCCATAATGTGGCGGGAGAAGGGGCGGACGTACAGCCATCTCCCACCCTACCCTCATATTTCCTAATACAGTGGAACCTTGCTTAACGAGTAACCCAGTTAGCGAGAATTTCGCTATAGGAGCAAAGCTTGCTGTAAATTTGTAACTGTTTACGAGAAAGCTTTGCTGTGCGAGCAAAATCCTCACCGCACACACTTCCGGTTCCGTACATCCACCGCGCTCCGACACGCTCTTGCTACACACACAAGCACGCACAAACACACACAAACAAAAACACACATGCACGCACACACATCCAGTATTATGCTCACCTTACCTTCCGTTCCACCGCCAGCCTCATGGTTCTTGTAGTCCGCTGGTACATCGCGACATCCTTGCGGCGAACTACAAGACCCTTGAGGCCGGCGATGGAACGGAAGGTAAGGTGAGCATAATATGTGTACCTTCAGTTCCATCGCCGGCCTCCTGGGTCCTGTAGTTCGCCGGTATAGGCTGTGCATCGGCAACCATAGCGACGAAGCAGGAACTTCCTCTGTCACCGCTACTCAAAGGCAGCACGCTCGCCAATCAGAGTCAAGCATCTCCTGCCTTTGACATCAGCGCTCTGGCAGTGGAAGTTCTTCCCTCGTCGTTATGGTAACCCGATACACAGCCCGTACTAGCGAACTGCATGTCCCAGGAGACCGGCGATGGAATGGAAGGTAAGGTGAGCATAATATGTGCGTGTGCGTGCGTGCTTGTGTGTGTTTTGTACGTGTTTGTACGTGTTTGTACGTGTGTGGAATGACACAATAGGGGACTAGGATGGGACATTTAACAAGTTGTGGAAGGAATTGTCTGCATTGCAATGACTTCCTATGGGAAATCTTGCTTTGCTGAACGAGTAACTTTGTTAACAAGCACATTCCCAGAACTGATTGTTCTCGTTAACCAAGGTTCCACTGTACTCTGTACCATGAAATGGACATGGAAATTCTTCAGAAGGGGCAATTAACTGAAAGAAAAGGCTCATTTTTTGGGATATTTATGAAAATGTGGTAAAAAAAAACCCCAGCAGTATTTTAAAAAAAAAAAAAAGCAAAAAAACCCCATTGCATTCATAAAAATTTGCCATAAAAACTTGTACAACAGGTTAATTTCTAATACTAGAATCATAAAAAGGCAGAGGTGACTGTAATAGAACATTGCTAAATACTGCACATTACTATAAGACTGCTATAACAATATTATATATACACATGCAAAAATACACATGTTATAATGTTATAATGTATGTGCATGCGCATGTAAGGCCTCTTCCACACATCAGTTTTTTGTGATTAGTTTTTTTTTCTTTTTGGCTTTTCCCTTAGGCTACTTTCACACATCCGGTTTTTGCTCTGCGGCACAATCCGGCGCTCTGCAGAAAAACCGCAACCGTTTTTTTTGCCGCCGGTTGCGGGTTTTTTGCATAGACTTACATTAGTGCCGTATTGTGCCGCATGGGCTTGCGTTCGGTCCGGTTTTTGCCACATGCGGCAGATTTAGCCGATGCCGCGGCCGGATGGAACGCTGCCTGTAACGTTTTTTGCTCCGGCAAAAAAAACGCATTGCGCTGCATCTGGCCACTGCGGCGTATTTTTCGATGCATGCCTATGAACGCCGGATGCAGCGCGATGCGGGAAAAACTCATCCGGCCGCCGCATGCGGTTTCTTCCACTGCGCATGCTCAGTAGCGTGCCGCAACCGGAAAAAAACGGACGGGCCGCATGTAAAAACTTATGCAAAGGATGCGGTGTTTTCGCCGCATTCGTTGCATAGGTTTCACAGCCGGATTGAGCCGCACTGCAAAAACCGGATGTGTGAAAGCAGCCTAATATTCTCTTTGTAGTAGAAGGATCTGTGTAATCTTTGTCCAGCAGGATTAGTAAATAAAAAGAATAGGAAGTATGCCATAAGTTTTTGGGATGTGTACCTGTGGCCCAAAATCCTATTGGCACTGCTACGGTATTTAAATAAAGCAGCCATGTATTTTATGATGTGAAGCCAAATTCTAGCCCGCTAATTCCCCATATAGTGGTCGATGGTTTTTATTTTTTTTTGTACATTTGTTTCTTGCTGTGTTCTGAGTAGACAAGAGCATGTTAACTACAAGTAACAAAGGAAATGCTAGAAGTCATAAAGTCATGTGCCAACACCTATAAAACATGGGCTCATAAAGGCAACATCCGTTACAATAACAGAAACTCATTAGTAGTGAGCGCTTCAGCAGGACATGTAGATACAAGACAGTATGGCATGCTTAATAGCCGTCATCCCTTCATCTCCTTTTCAGAGAATTTATTTTTTATTTTTTTGTTTTGAGCAAGTTACTTTTAGGCTATGTTTACACGGTGCTGTTTTGCAGAGTGGCAGTAAAAAGCTGCTTACATAAAGGAGGTCTCGCTCCAAAAATGCTGCAGAAATGCACAAGCCCGAGACCTGTTATTACCATTGACTGCCGGAATGGAAGAGCCCTCCCCTCACTCATTGTGGCCAGATTACATTTTTACAGCATTAGTTTTCATAAAATTGTGGCCAATGTAGGTAAAAAATAAAAATGACTGATATGTAAATCACTGATCAGCATCTGCCGCAATGTGACCTTATTAAATTTGCTTTTGAATGTTCTATAAATTTAGGTGTAAAATGAAACAATTCTGGGAAAAATGTAAGAGTTGTAGGACCTTAGCGCGTGGTCATGTTGTACATGTCTCGGAGATCTTAACAGGCTTTCATGTAAATAATCTGCAACATTACTCACAAAATGTTGTGCTATGTTGTGTGTGTGTGTGTGTGTGTGTGTGTGTGTGTGTGTGTGTGTGTATTATATAATATATATATATATAATATATATATATATATATATATATATATATATATATATATATATATTTGTGTGTATGTGTGTGTATGTATATATATATATATATATATATATATATATATATATATATATATACTATAATATTATATAATTTTTTATTGTTTATATATATATATATATTTATTTTTTTTTTTTTAAATGTATATACAGTGCTGGCCAAAAGTATTGGCACCCTTGCAATTCTGTCAGATAATACTCAGTTTCTTCTTCAAAATGATTGCAATCACAAATTCTTTGGTATTATTATCTTCATTTATTTTGCTTGCAATGAAAAAACACAAAAGAGAATGAAACAAAAATCAAGTCATTGATCATTTCACACAAAACTCCAAAAATGGGCCAGATGGAAGTATTGGCACCCTTATCCTAATACTTGGTTGCACATCCTTCAGCCAAAATAACTGCGAACAACCGCTTCCGGTAACCATCAATGAGTTTCTTACAATGCTCTGCTGGAATTTTAGACCATTCTTCTTTGGCAAACTGCTCCAGGTCCCTGAGATTTGAAGGGGGCCTTCTCCAAACTGCCATTTTGAGATCTCTCCACAGGTGTTCTATGGGATTCAGGTCTGGACTCATTGCTGGGCATTTTAGTAGTCTCCAGTGCTTTCTATCAAACCCTTTTCTAGTGCTTTTTGAAGTGTGTTTTGGGTCATTGTCCTGCTGGAAGACCCATGACCTCTGAGGAAGACCCAGCTTTCTCACACTGGGCCCTACATTATGCTGCAAAATTTGTTGGGAGTCTTCAGACTTCATAATGCCATGCACACGGTCAAGCAGTCCAGTGCCAGAGGCAGCAAAGCAACCCCAAAACATCAGGGAACCTCCGCCATGTTTGACTGTAGGGACCGTGTTCTTTTCTTTGAATGCCTCTTCTTCTTTTTTTTTTTTTTTTTTTCCTGTAAACTCTATGTTGATGGCTTTTCCCAAAAAGCTCTACTTTTGTCTTATCTGACCAGAGAACATTCTTCCAAAACGTTTTAGGCTTTCTCAGGTAAGTTTTGGCAAACTCCAGCCTTGCTTTTTTTTAAGTCTCGGGGTAAGTGGGGTCTTCCTGGGTATCCTACCATACAGTCCCTTTTCATTTAGACGCCGACGGATAGTACGGGTTGACACTGTTGCACCCTCGGACTGCAGGGCAGCTTGAACTTGTTTGGATGTTACTCGAGGTTCTTTATCCACCATCCGCACAATCTTGCGTTGAAATCTCTCGTCAATTTTTCTTTTCCTTCCACATCTAGAGAGGTTAGCCACAGTGCCATGGGCTTTAAACTTCTTGATGACACTACGCACCATAGACACAGGAACTTTCAGGTCTTTGGAGATGGACTTGTAGCCTTGAGATTGCTCATGCTTCCTCACAATTTGGATTCTCAAGTCCTCAGACAGTTCTTGGGGCTTTTTTTTTTTCTCCATGCCCAATGTGGTACACACAAGGAAACAGGACAGAGGTTGAGTCAACTTTAATCCATGTCAACTGGCTGCAAGTGTGATTTAGTTATTGCCAACACCTGTTAGGTGCCACAGGTAAGTTACAGGTGCTGTTAATTACACAAATTAGAGAAGCATCACATGATTTTTCAGACAGTGCCAATACTTTTGTCCACCCCCTTTTTTATGTTTGGTGTGGAATTATATCCAATTTGGCTTTATGACAATTTTTTTCTTTTTTGATTGAGGACAAATTAAATGAAGATAATAATACCAAAGAATTTGTGATTGCAATCATTTTCAAGAAGAAACTGAGTATTATCTGCCAGAATTGCAGGGGTGCCAATACTTTAGGCCAGCACTGTAATATATAAAGCTGGGTCACAGCTTTTCTACCCACCGGTTTAACCCAAAACCTACCCTGACCTTCGTTAACGCTTGCTTTTTACAATTCTACCATATTGTAACTTGGCTTAAAGGGATGTTTCATTAAATTATTTAATCACCTATTCTGTGGTTTGGTAATGAATATATAATCGCTGGAGGTTGGAGATCTGCTTTCACATGTTTGGACTGGCAGAAAAGCTGTCTGTCACCACTATAATCACAGGGATGACTATGGGACCGTTCGATTCGGGAGTGATTGGCTTTCCAGTGGTCAGAAACAAGAGGAAAGGGGTCAGCTCACCAGTAGGCGAAGTCGTCCGTTGCAGCGGAAACTAGGTATCAGCAGGAGCACAAGAGGAATAGAAAATATCCAGCAATTGGCGACTTATTAAAAACTCATACTTTATTTTCCAAAAAATTTACAAAAAACTTGTAACATGAAGTCATAAAATCCAAAAAATAATGCATGGTAGATAGCTTATGAACAAGAAACGCGTTTATAGCTTATGAACAAGAAACGCGTTTCGGACGCGGGTCTGTTTTCATTGTATTTGCATTTGTTGCTCATAAGCTACCTACCATGCATTATTTTTTGGATTTTGTGTGTTGATGTTACAAGTTTTTTTTATGAAATTTTTGGACAATAAAGGATGCGTTTTTAAGAAGTCGTCGATTGCTGAAATATTTCCTAATTTTCCGGTGGTCAGACCCCCAGCAATCATACATGTATCATCTGTCCTGTGGGTAGATGATAAATGTATTTAATATGAAATCCACTTTAAGGCCTAGAAAACCAACATTTTATTGCGATAGGAACCTATCCTAAAAGCGAACTGGTGTTATTCAGACGACACGTCTCACAGCATAGGTGTAATGCCGTCCTATGGCCGGTCAGTGTGCTGGGAGTGAGCAGCCTCCTCTCTGCGCTCATGGTCTCCCTTCCCGTGAGCAGTCAGCATTGCCTTTATGACACCGCCGCTTGTTTCAGTCTGATGTGGAGGCATAAACCAGCTCGTAAAAATGTCAGTCATTACTTAACATATGTGGGTTTATGTTTTTGCAACACAATAAATATTCTAAATGTTAGTGCAACACCAAGCAAATGTATGGAGTAAAGAACGTTTCCGAACAGAAGGGAAGATCCCCTTGTGGTTCACATAATAAACCTCATGGAATCGCGCCGCTCTCCTGTAAATCAGATTGTGAGCTGCTTGTGCCTATAGCCAGGTTTTCTTACCATTCTCCTCGGCACTCGGGCGCGGTGTACCCTGGCACTTGTGTTCACACGTTTCATGTCTGTGTCACTCAGCCCCTCTGTAGACTTTCAGGATTCGGTCTCTCCTCCCTAGGATTTCCAGGCTTTCTTTTCCTCCGTTAAATGATGGTCCCCACATTTTTTATGTGCACAGTTGTGTGCTATGAGGTTTTTAGGGGAAAGGCTTTTACCTGTCCTTCTATGCGGAAATGGAAAAGTAAGTGTATTAAATGTCTATATAAAGAACGGGGAGCGGCGATACTATACGTTCCTCTATAACCTTGGCAAGGTTAGCTACCACGTATAATGTAGGTCGAGTGAGTTCAGTGGAGTAGAAAAGATCATTTATTATTGATGGGACACGACCAATGCAGTCTCTAATGTTAGAAAGGATTTTTTCCAGAATTCCTGATTCAGAGTACGGTCTGGCTGCACTTCTCCCCCCTCTTCCCTTCACAACATAAAATTGCCCTTAATGCAGAGCTATCTGCAGAGTGTAAGATTTGCCAAGGTCAGATGGATCCTCGTTGCATATGTTCATTTTCCGGACATCTGGAAATGCAGGACATGTTACACTGGCGATGGTGGGGTTTTTTTTTTTGTTTTGTTTTTCCCCCTTTCAGATTGATCATTTTTCAGTTTTGGCCTGGATTGCCCATTTAAAGACCTTTCATCGATTTGTGCCTTATAAACTGCACATGCGGTAGTTAGGCCAGGTACACATACCTGGCTTTTCGCCAGTTTGACGGATGCAGCGCACACCAGTACAGTGTATACAGTACAATGGCAGCGCCACAGCTTCCGGGTCACATGCTCCGGTCACATGGCAGCATGTGACCGGCGCTTGTTGCGCTGCCAGTGTACTGTATACACCATACTGGCGTGCGTCGCATCCGTCAAACCGGCGAAAAGCCAGGTGTGTGAGAGTGCCCTAACAGGAATGTACATAAACATTTTTTCTCCCCTCTGTTGCAGAGATACAGGGCACTAACATTTTTGGCGCCTAACGTGTTAATTTTCTTAGCTAACTGGGCGGTTTTAGTCAGCTTTGTGGGCGTGTACTTTAAATAAAATATGAGGCTGTCCAATCATAAAAAGGCAGCGTCCACAGATGGGGTAAAAAATAGATGCCTGTGGTTCTGATCTGAATGTAACGTGCTCTGAGGTCATGAGCTGTGCCAGCACGGTGACATAAGACTATCTCACATGCCCACGCTGGCAACACCTTTCCCTAGCGGTTATACTTCCATGGGTCTTCGGCTGTTCCCGCGACACTCCCTACTCTGATGCTGCCTCTTCGCCCTGCACTTTACCAATGGAAGTTCCGTCAAGGAGGTCTGGTCACATGACCACCTCCCTTGAGCTTTGCAGAAGCAGCGGAGAACCAGGGGTAAGGAGGGAGTGAGGCGGTTCCAGAGTGCTAAGACGCAGTGGTCCTGGGAGAAGCCAGCCGGGGTTGGGCCAGACTAGCCTTTCTCTGCCTAGGTTTCCCCAGCTGGATCTTCAGACTATATGTTCTCTGAAGCACCAGAACATTTCCACAACTGTGCAACCAGGATCTGATTCATGGCGCTCGTAGTTTGCGCAGCATGAACCAGCTGACCTTAAGTTACTCATAGTAATACTAAAACAAAAGTGGAAGAAGTACATTGTACTTGTATTCTTAGATACAAGATGTCTCTCAATGTAGTAATTCTTCGAGGAATCCTATATCTGTAGAGGATTCTTAGGAATGCGGTTGCATTAGCCTATTCCTCCTTACTTCTAGTATTAGCTTTAGTCATTGTGTGCTGACTAACTGCAAATAACAACAAAACAACATATGCTGTAATGACATATTGTAATTTATACAGAGGAGGTACTGAGTAGGGCGCAGGCAATACTGGCATAATAGGACTGCCCAGAGTTACCGGATCTTTACAATAGGACTCATACATTATCACTGACAAACAGCACGGACCAAGCATCAAAGTCAGTGCAAACCGTGGAAAAACAAACATTTCTTTCCAAGGCTGTGTGCTTTAATTGCAAAAACATTACTGTTTCTGTATGACATCTATCAGTAGTTCAGTACGGGGTATACAGTGAAAAAAGTAACTACACTGCTGACTTAGCAAGTTTTCCCACCTACAAAGAATGGAGAGGTCTGTAATTTTTACCGTAGGTACACTTCAACTGTGACAGAATTAAATACAATCCAGAATATCACGTTGTAGGATTTTTATATAATTAAATTGCTTTTTAGTGCATGAAATAAGTATTTGATACTATACAAAAACAGAACTTATTATTTGGTACAGAAATCTTTCTTTGCAGTTACAGAGGTCAGACGTTTCCTGTAGTTTGCATACACTGCAGCAGGGATTTTGGCGACTCCTCCATACAGGTCTTCTCCAGGTCTTTCAGGTTTCAGGGCTGCCACTGGACAACATTGATTTTCAGCTCCCTCCAAAGATTTTCTCTTGAGTTCAGGTCTGGAGGCGGGCTAAGCCACTTCAAAACTTTAAAATGCTTCTTGCGGAGCCACTCCTTAGTTGCCCTGGCTGTGTGTTTTGAATCATTGTCATGCTGGAAGACCTAGCCACGACTCCTCTTCAATGCTACTACTGAGGGAAGGTGGTTATTGGCCAAAATCTTGCGATACATGACCCCATCCATGCTCCTTTCAATATAGTGCAGTCGTCCTATTCCCTTTGCAGAAAAGCAACCACAAAGCATCATGTTGCCACCTCCATGCTTCACATTTTTTACAGTGTTCTTGGGGTTATGATCCTTCTTCCTTCAAACCCTGCGAGTTGAGTTGATACCAAAAAGTTCTATTTTGGTCTCATCTGACCAACGCGACCTTCTCCCATGCCTCCTGTGGATCCATCTAGATTGTGGAACTTCAAACGGGCCTGGACATGTGCTGGCGTGAGCAGGGGGACCTTCTAGGCCCTGCAGGATTTTAATCCATGACAGCGTAGGGTGTTACTAACGGTAATTTTTGAGACTGTGGTGCCAGCTCACTTCAAATCATTGACCAGCTCCTCCCATGTAGCTCTGGGCTGATTCCTGACCTTTTTTTAGAATCATTTTTACCCCACGAGGTGAGATCTTGCATGGAGCCCCAGACCAAGTAAGATTGTCAGTCATCGTGTGTTTTTCCCATTTCAAGCTACTTGCCTATTGTCCTGTAGCCCATCCCAGCCTTGTTGAGTTCCACAATTTTTTTCCCCGGTGTCTTTAGAAAGCCCCTTTGTCTTGGCCATGGTGGAGATTGGAGTGTGAGTGAGTGTGTGGACGGGTGTTTTTTATACAAGTAACGAGTTCAAACAGCTGCAATTATTTCAGGTAATGAGTGCGGAGTAGGAGCTTCTTAAGGAAAAAAAAACAGGTCTGTGAGAGTCAGAATTCTTGCTGGGTGGTAGGTGATCAAATACTTATTTCAGGCAATAAAATGCAAGATAAGCTTGTAAAAATCATCCAATGATTTTCTGGATTATTTTTATTCTGTCTGTCACAGTTGAAGTGCACCTACGATAACAATTAGACCTCTCCATTCTTTGTAGGTGGGAAAATTTGCAAAATCTGCAGAGTATCAAATACTTATTTTCCCCACTGTACACATCTCCAGTATTCTGGGTGAGGTGAGATTGATCTCTGCTGTATTTGCTGGGGGTGGGATCTATCTGTGCTGTGTTCTGAGTGATCTTGTATCGATCTCTGCTCTATTCTGTGCATATCTCTGCTGTGTTCAGGCTGGGATCTATCTCTGCTGTGTTCTGTACAGGGTGCCATCTATCTCTGCTCTGTTCTGTACAGGATGCCATCTATCTCTGCTCTGTTCTGTACAGGATGCCATCTATCTCTGCTCTATTCTGTACAGGATGCCATCTATCTCTGCTCTATTCTGTACAGGATGCCATCTATCTCTGCTCTGTTCTGTACGGGATGCCATCTATCTCTGCTCTATTCTGTACAGCAGGGGTGGGGAACCTTTTTTCTGCCGGGGGCCATTTGGAAATTTCTACCAACCTTCGGGGGCCGCACAAAATTATCAACTTGAAAATTACCCTAATATATTTGGTCAAACAATTAACTCACTGACGGCTGGAGCTTCTACTCTTTGGTGCAGCTGTAATATTAGGCGATGTTGATCTTGTTGCTTTTCCAGGTTTGAGTTGTCTGAGACTGCTGTATATACATCACAGGAGGGTATGGGGGCATATACACCACAGGGGAGGGTTGGGAGGAATATAGAACACTGGGGAGGCTGGGGGCATAGACATCACTGGGGGGTACATACATCATTGATGGGGAGCACAGACATAGCTGGGGGGGGCATAAACATTGCTGGGGTTATATACATAGCCGGGGGCAGACAGCCCTGGGGGATGCCGGGGGGACACAGACAGCCCTGGGGGCACAGAGAATGATGGGAGAGGCTGGAGACACAGACAAACCTGGGGGACGCTGGGGGCACAGATGGCATAGAGAAGGATGGGAGAGGCTGAAGGCACAGACAGACCTGGGAGAGGCTCGGGGCACAGATCACTGGGGAGACTGGGGGTGGCACAGAGATGACTGGGGGTGGCACAGAGATTACTGGGGAGGGGCACAGATCACTGGGGAGACTGGGGGGGGCGGCACAGAGATCACTGGGGAGACTGGGGGGGGCACAGATCACTGGGGAGACTGAGGGGGGGGGGGGGCGGCACAGAGATCACTGGGGAGACTGGGGAGGGGCACAGATCACTGGGGAGACTGGGGGGGGGGCGGCGGCACAGAGATCACTGGGGAGGGGCACAGATCACTGGGGAGACTGGGGGGGGGGGGGCGGCACAGAGATCACTGGGGAGACTGGGGGGGGCACAGATCACTGGGGAGACTGAGGGGGGGCACAGATCACTGGGGAGACTGGGGGGGGCACAGATCACTGGGGAGACAGTACAGATCACTGGGGGGACAGTACAGATCACTGGGGAGACGGCACAGATCACTGGGGAGAAAGGAGGGGAGCCGAGCGCTGGGGGCACAGGCAGACCCGGGGGAGCTTGGAGGCAGTTAGAGAACTGGGGGAGGCCTGGATCACTGAGTGCTGGAGGTGGCTGCGGGCATGGAGAGCGCTGCCGGCGCACAGAGAGGAGCAGCTGCCGCCGGGCACAAGGAGCCGCCGCCACCGGGCACAGGTATCCACCGCCGGGTACAGGGAGCCGCCGCCGGGCACAGGTAGCAACCGCCGCCGCCGGGCACAGGGAGCCACCGCCGCCGCCAGGCACAGGTAGCCACCGCCGCCGCCGGGCACAGGTAGCCACCGCCGTCGCCGGGCACAGGGAGCCGCCGCCGGGAACAGACCTGGGGGATGATTGGCAGTCAATCCTCTCCTGTTTGATTTTAGCGCTCCTCACGCCGACCCCACCTACAAAGTACGTCCTCACGTAGACAGTGCCAGCGTGGGGACGTTGTCTTTCAGGTATAGGAAATGCAGCGTTCAGCATTGAACGCACTGTGTGGGGTTTTAAAGGGCCAGCAGCCAGCAAGATGCGGCTGCTGCTCCAGCACTGCAGTCCCCGGGAATCAGCTCGGGGGCCGCAGGAAAAGTTGTCGCGGGCCGCATACGGCCCGCGGGCCGGAGGTTCCCCACCCCTGCTGTACAGGATGCCATCTATCTCTGCTCTATTCTGTACAGGATGCCATCTATCTCTGCTCTGTTCTGTACGGGATGCCATCTATCTCTGCTCTGTTCTGTACAGGATGCCATCTATCTCTGCTCTGTACAGGATGCCATCTATCTCTACTCTGTTCTGTACAGGATGCCATCTATCTCTGCTCTGTTCTGTACGGGATGCCATCTATCGCTGCTCTGTTCTGTACAGGATGCCATCTATCGCTGCTCTGTTCTGTACAGGATGCCATCTATCGCTGCTCTGTTCTGTACGGGATGCCATCTATCGCTGCTCTGTTCTGTACAGGATGCCATCTATCGCTGCTCTATTCTGTACAGGATGCCATCTATCTCTGCTCTGTTCTGTACAGGATGCCATCTATCTCTGCTCTATTCTGTACGGGATGCCATCTATCTCTGCTCTGTTCTGTACGGGATGCCATCTATCTCTGCTCTGTTCTGTACGGGGTGCCATCTATCTCTGCTCTGTTCTGTACAGGGTGCCATCTATCTCTGCTCTGTTCTGTACAGGATGCCATCTATCTCTGCTCTGTTCTGTACAGGATGCCATCTATCTCTGCTCTATTCTGTACGGGATGCCATCTATCTCTGCTCTGTTCTGTACGGGATGCCATCTATCTCTGCTCTATTCTGTACGGGATGCCATCTATCTCTGCTCTGTTCTGTACAGGATGCCATCTATCTCTGCTCTGTTCTGTACAGGGTGCCATCTATCTCTGCTCTGTTCTGTACAGGATGCCATCTATCTCTGCTCTATTCTGTACAGGATGCCATCTATCTCTGCTCTGTTCTGTACAGGGTGCCATCTATCTCTGCTCTGTTCTGTACAGGGTGCCATCTATCTCTGCTCTGTTCTGTACAGGGTGCCATCTATCTCTGCTCTGTTCTGTACAGGGTGCCATCTATCTCTGCTCTGTTCTGTACAGGATGCCATCTATCTCTGCTCTGTTCTGTACAGGGTGCCATCTATCGCTGCTCTGTTCTGTACAGGGTGCCATCAATCTCTGCTCTGTTCTGTACAGGATGCCATCTATCTCTGCTCTGTTCTGTACAGGATGCCATCTATCTCTGCTCTGTACAGGATGCCATCTATCTCTACTCTGTTCTGTACAGGATGCCATCTATCTCTGCTCTGTTCTGTACGGGATGCCATCTATCGCTGCTCTGTTCTGTACAGGATGCCATCTATCGCTGCTCTGTTCTGTACAGGATGCCATCTATCGCTGCTCTGTTCTGTACGGGATGCCATCTATCTCTGCTCTATTCTGTACAGGATGCCATCTATCGCTGCTCTGTTCTGTACAGGATGCCATCTATCGCTGCTCTATTCTGTACAGGATGCCATCTATCTCTGCTCTGTTCTGTACAGGATGCCATCTATCTCTGCTCTATTCTGTACGGGATGCCATCTATCTCTGCTCTGTTCTGTACGGGATGCCATCTATCTCTGCTCTGTTCTGTACGGGATGCCATCTATCTCTGCTCTGTTCTGTACAGGATGCCATCTATCTCTGCTCTGTTCTGTACAGGATGCCATCTATCTCTGCTCTGTTCTGTACAGGGTGCCATCTATCTCTGCTCTGTTCTGTACAGGGTGCCATCTATCTCTGCTCTGTTCTGTACAGGGTGCCATCTATCTCTGCTCTGTTCTGTACAGGGTGCCATCTATCTCTGCTCTGTTCTGTACAGGATGCCATCTATCTCTGCTCTGTTCTGTACAGGATGCCATCTATCTCTGCTCTGTTCTGTACAGGATGCCATCTATCTCTGCTCTGTTCTGTACAGGATGCCATCTATCTCTGCTCTGTTCTGTACAGGATGCCATCTATCTCTGCTCTGTTCTGTACAGGATGCCATCTATCTCTGCTCTGTTCTGTACAGGATGCCATCTATCTCTGCTCTGTTCTGTACAGGGTGCCATCTATCTCTGCTCTGTTCTGTACAGGGTGCCATCTATCTCTGCATTTTCTACACAGGATGTTGGTCTATTTGCAGAAAAAAAACAAAAAACAAATCCCATCAGAAGTGTCTGCAGTCCTATGTAAATTCATAGCAAACCACATAATGGCTGACCATGTATTGCACCGTTAGAGCTGCTCAATGTGGCTATTAAAGATTTATACATTTTGATTTTTGGTAACAGTAATAAGTAAAGGACAGCGACTGTAGATCACTTGAACCATTTGTTGCTAATGAAAAAACCCTCACCAGGAATGTCGGCCGACAATAGCGGTTTCTTCTCGTCTCCTGGGTTTGCAGCGAGGCGAGGCTTGCTTTATATAGAGAGGCATAGCTGGGATTTATCAGTCGGGCGTTTAAGGCCGTGTTCACATGACATTCAGCATGTACAGTGGGAAAGCTGCTGCCATGTCCATAGGCCGCTATTATATGGGCTGATGCAAATGCTGCAACCAGAGGCGTCCTCCTTCGTCACTATGTCCGCTGTATAGCAGAGCGCTTGTATCCGCGTGCTCGTTGCCTTGGAGACCAGCCACCGCTGATACCTGGCCAGTATAGAGCCATAATCAAAATGAGTTTTTTCAAGTTAGGCTTATACCATACTGCTATATTACACCACTCTGTGCCTCCAGTTCCTTTTAGCTTTGATGTTTGCATTTCCTTTTATGTGGATACAGTTTCCGAAATCTCGGACATTGTCTTCATTGAGTCCATAGAAAAAGGGCCATATGGGGCAACGCTTATCCTAAGGTTTTACAGGCGGCTTTACTTCAGGTTCCTGTTTCTAGTAACCCTGCCTAACCTCGTAATCTCCCCATGTAAGAACAACTTTCTATTTATGTTGCTCCAGTAACCTTGGAAGATCCGGAAGATAAGCGGGAAGTTGTGTTCCTTATCCAGCTCTTGTTTGCTGCTTCCAAGTTCATGTAAGTGGACAATAGGCCGAGTCATGCATAAACGCTTAGGCTATGTGCGCACGTTGCGTAATTACATGCAGTTACTGCATGCGTCCTGCGTGCCCTGCATAATCTATGGAGATTGTGCAGGGGCCGTGCGCACGTGGCGTCTTAGAGCGCAGCGATTCGGCTGCTGCCCGAATCGCTGCGTTCTAAGAAGTGACATGTCACTTCTTCCGTGCGCTTTGCCGGCAGCCCCCGCTCTGTCTATGGCAGGAGCTGCAGGCAGAGCGCACGTTCTCTGCTGGCACCATGCGCTTCAGAACGGAGCTTTTCAGCTGCGCTCTGAAGCGCTGCTTTTAGGTGCGGTGCAGAGTGCGCACATAGCCTTAGACTGTGTGCACATGGTGCATTTTTATTCAGGTTTTTTTTATATGCTTTTGAGTGCAGCTTTGTCACAAAACCTAAAGGGAATCCTGATACCCGCAAAGTCGATGAGAATCCTGAAGTGTCATGCACACGCTCCTTATTTGTGACTTTCAGATTTGGTGCAGAAAAAAATCTTCAGCGCGTTGATCCTTTAAGGCTAAGAACACACATCCAGCTTTTTTGCCGTTTGTCGGATCCGGCGCGCTCCCATACAGTGTATACAGTACAGTGGCTGCACTGCAACTTCCTGGTCACATGCTCCGGTCACATGACAGCACGTGATCGGAGCTTGTCGCGCAGCCACTGTACTGTATACTCTGTACGGGAGCGCGTCGGATACGACAAACGGCAGAAAAGCTGGATGTGTGTTCTTAGCGTTAGCGTTTTTTGCAGCATTTTTTTCTTTCAATCAAAAATGTTCTCTTTTTAGATGATTTTAATGTTTATCCCTATGAATTGATGTACCAATAAAGGATTTTTACATTAATCTTTGAAGATCAGTCGCTTTTTTTTTTTTTTTTTTTTCTTTTTCTGTCAAATCTATAGAGATTAGAAATAGGAAATAGATATAGACAGTGAGAAGTATATAATGAAATTGCTGCCTGTGGAGCTTATTGGACAGCATTTTAAGATTAAATAAATGAAAAAATCGGCATGGGGTCCCCCATTTTTGATAACCAGCCAAGGTAAAGCAGACAGCTGCAAGCTGATATTATCAGGCTGGGAAGGTCTATGGTTATTGGGCCCTTCTCAGCCTAAAAATCCCAGCTCGCAGCTACCCCAGAAGTGGCGCATCACATTAGATGTGTCAATTCTAGCTCTTCACTTCAGCTCTTCCCAATTTCCCTGGTACATTAGCAATCAGAGGTAATGGTAGTTGGGGTTGATGTCAGCTGACATCATGCTTCCCTCGGGATAGCAAAAACCTGCTGACAGATTCCTTTTAAAGGGTTTTTCCGTTTAAATTTCCTCACACCTGTAGGATTGTGCTGGGTATAAATAATAAAACCCTGGGTTACTCACACACTACTCTATTGATTCCTCTCTGCCATTGTCTTTGCTTTTGCTGTCATCTACATCTGAACAATCTCTGAACCCAAAATGAAAATTCACTGTACTATGCACAGCATTTTTTTCAATTGGAGGAGGCTAAACAAAGATCTGGACAATCCCTTTAAAATGAAGGTGTTGTAAAAAAAAAAAAAATTCAATAACTGAAAAAATGTAAACTATTAATGTTTTGCTTAAATATTATTTGTTTTTAGTTGAGCAAAATATAAAACAAATATTTTAAAAATTTGATATTGTCCACTCTTAAACACTAGGGGGAGCAGCTGCTGAAATCCCACTGCAGAGCTATTGTAGAACTAGCTCACATTACAACTGCGGTAAAAGTGGTCAGAATCTGCTCTCCTGTGTGTGATGTCACTCCTCCCTCTCCCAAACTGGGTGTTTCCAAAAGGACAAGGGAAGATGAAGTTTTAGGATCACAGTGTGGAGCCATTTTGTTGGTGACTGCAAAGTGATTCTAATATGTCTAAAGTGCCACCAAGGACCGCTGGCATAGTACTCCACTGTATACTACGCCCCAATGTATTCTGTGCTCCGCTCTATACCAACCCCCCCCCCCCCGCCCGCTGTATACTGCGCTCCAGTATCCTGTGCCCCACTGAGCTGCTAGGAGTGTTGGCTCGAGGTAGGCACAGGACAGCGGGGGGAGAAGGAGTGATGGCGGGTGGGAGGGGGAGTGATGGACGCGAGGAGAGCGGTGAGGGGGGAGCGGTGGCCCGGCGCCGGTACTCGCACATCCCAGGTGATGGGGAAAGTGCAGCACATAGCATATGCTGTGCGCTCCACAAAAATGGCGGTGATCTCCTCCTTCTGCTGTAATCTGGACAGCCCAGGGGGCATGTTCACATCACAGCAGAAGCAGTGTCAGTGTTAAGTATAGGGTCGCAGCCAGACAACTGACTGTTATGCACAGGGGCTGCCGTATTTGAGGTGAGTAACTGTCATTACACACAGCAAATCCAAGATGGCAGCCCCCAGTGCTTTAGTAAAACTAGAATTAAATAAAAACCTAAATAAGCCGTGAGTTTAATTTTGTTTTAAAAATATTTCATTTCATATTCACTATTATTAATACAAAAATAAAAAAGACGCGACATTTTCCCTTTTAAATAGTTTTTCTGTGCAATGGGGAATGCATACTCCCCTTCACTAGACTGGCTTTGATTTCATAGACTGATGTAACTGCTGTTATCCACATGTAGAACATCATAATGTCCCGCGATGATGACGTCCTCCCATCACATTGCAGCAACCTCTGTTTATAGTATGTCATAATATAATGGATCAGTGCACAATCGTCCCATGTCGCCTGTGCAGTAAGGAAGTGGGAGTTGTCCGATGGGAATTGGAGACTTCTTTGTTGGCGGATTCTGCGTAACCTCACACTTGTCCTCTGTATTAATGGAGGCAGTGGCCTCATCTACAGAATAGGTGTTGACATGGTGACTCTTGTGTTATGGGATTGGCTACAGCACCACCCTGTGTGGCAGGACAGTCACACCTATGCCCGCTGTCAATCACATCCTTGCTTTACATTTTGGGAAATCTTCATCCAAATGGCTGTTAGACGAGTGATAACGATCTGAACCTTCTTGTTACTGTAGTTGTAGACTATTTAGTATTTTTCGTCTTTGGGATATTCATTTTGTGATCCTGTACAACAGAGAGAGCTGGGGACGGATCTCGGTATAAACAGCAATGAAGAGTGTTGTAAACATTGTAAAGTTTTTTGACGCCCCAACAGTTCCTTCCATATCTACGGGGTGGCCACGAGGCTAAAAAAGTTCAGTTTGGGCCACCAGATGAAGTGAAGGAAGATAGTTCTCCTGGAATAGAATCAACTCATTTTGTAGATTAGATCAGGAAAGGTGAATTTAGTATTTGGATGAAATTGCTCCATAATTCCAGAGTTTACAAATATCAAAACATGTTACCTTCAGCCTTGCCGAGTCCTTAAAGGGAACATTGCACCACTTTTTTTGGACTATAAGCTGCGGCCTCCACCACCAGGCTCTTATATACAACATTCTAACATGCTGTATATAAGAGCCCAGGCCGGGGGTATAACCTAAAAAAACACTTTATAATACTTACCTAACGGTCTCTGCGGTGGGCCTTATGGGCGTCTCCATTGTCCGGTCCCGGTGCCGCCTCTTTCGGCCATCTTCGTGCTCTTTCTGAAGCCTGTGTGCATGACGCGGCTACGTCCTACATACTCGCCGGTCCTGCGCAGGCGCACTACAATACTTTGATCTGCCCTGCTCAGGACCTGAATGCTGGCGAGTGTGTATGACGTCAGACGCGTCATGCACCGCAGCTAGAGAAGGAGAAGAACAAAGATGGCCAAAGGAGGCGGCAATGGGACCGGACAACGGAGACGCCCATAAGGCCCACCGTGTGACCGTTAGGTGAGTATTATAAAGTTATTTTTATGTTATATCGCCCGGCCTGGGCTCTTATATACAGTATGTTAGAATGCTGTATATAAGAGCCCGGTGGTGGTGGCTGCAGCTTATAGGCCGAAAAAGTGGTGACAGGTTCCCTTTAAAGGGTTATTCCCAAAATGTGGAGCTTTCTGCCATCCATTGTTTTGCAGAACGAGTTGTGTTTTTTAATGACACCGTTCATTTTAGAATATAATGTACTGAAAAAATGGGGGAAAAACTCAGTTCCGTGAAATGTTTACAAAAGAAAGTAAGAAAAATTCTGACCTCATGATTCCTATGGACAGGACAAATACTGCAATACAGGACTTATAGGCAATGTGCGCTCGCTGGATATATGGCTGCAGGAAATTCAGCACCAAATCTGCATCTCTTGGCAGGAAAAACACTGTTTTTGCCTCGTTTTTTGTGCGTCTTTCAGGTTTTTCCTATGCATTTTTCATGCACTGGGGTGGAAAAAGGCAAAGAATTGTCATGCTGCAAATTATTTTGTGCTGCAAATCTGCAAGGGGAAAAAAACCAACATGTACAAAACTTCAGGAGTCTCCAGAACTTTGGCATAAAGATTGTCATGCAGTTTGGTGACAAAACTGCACTCAAAAACACACAAAAAATATGAAAAACGCACTGTGCTCACATAGCCATATTATAGGGGAGGGTTTTATTTGTTTTGTCTTTTTCTTTTTCATTTTTTTCACCCAAGTATTAACATAAAGAAAGATTTGGTTTGTGTTGCCATTTTGAGATCCATAGTTTTTGGGTTCTTTTTTTTTTCTTTTTCTTTTTTGTTGATGGAGCGGAGTCAGGTTTTGTATTTGTTGTTGTTTTTTGTTTTTTTTTTTAATGGTTTTTGGTACATACTATAACAAGTATTTGTTTTTTATGTCTTGTTTTTTATTTTAAATTGAGGGAAAATGGATGTTTGAAGTTGAATTACCATCCATCTTCAAACTTCAATTTCCCCCCACTTTTAAAATAAAAAACAAGAAATAAAAAAAATATTTGTTATAGTATGTTCCAAAAAATGTTAATAAAAACCTGACACCGCTCCATCGACAAAAAAAAAAAGAAAAAGTATATAACCCAAAACCTTGAATTCTACCCCCATCATTTTTTTGGGTTCTTTTATTTATTTATTTATTTTTTTCGTTATTTCTTAGGCTACTTTCACACTTGCGTTGAACGGTATCCGTTGCATTGCGTTGTGTAACGGATGCAACGGATGTGTTGCATATAGTGACACAACGGATGCAACGGATGCTGCAAAACAACGCAATTCGTTTTGATTTTTTTTTTTTTTTTTTCCCGGTTTTACCAGCGGCAGACTATAGTGAACGATCAGCTGATCGTTCCCTGCAGCCGGCCGCTGGGTGATCAGCTGATTGCTCCCAGTAGCCGGCCGCCGGGTGATCAGCTGATCGCTCCCGCCCGCCGGGTGATCAGCTGATCGCTCCCGGCTGCCGGGGTGATCAGCTGATCGCTCCCTGCAGCCGGCTGCCGGGTGATCAGCTGATCGCTCCCGGCCGCCGGGTGATCAGCTGATCGCTCCCTGCAGCCGGCCGCCGGGTGATCAGCTGATCGCTCCCTGCAGCCGGCTGCCGGGTGATCAGCTGATCGCTCCCGGCCGCCGGGTGATCAGCTGATCGCTCCCTGCAGCCGGCCGCCGGGTGATCAGCTGATCGCTCCCTGCAGCCGGCCGCCGGGTGATCAGCTGATCGCTCCCGGCCGCCGGGTGATCAGCTGATCGCTCCCTGCAGCCGGCCGCCGGGTGATCAGCTGATCGCTGTCACTTGCCGGCGCCCGGGCATGCCGGCGGGCGGGCGCTCAGCTGAGCGCTGTGACTTGCCGGCGGCCGGGCATGCTGGTGGCCGGTCATTCAGCTGAGCGCTGTGACTTGCCGACGGCCGGGCGCTCAGCTGAACGTTCGGCCACCGCGAGCCAAAATAAAGTTTGATTTAAAAAAAAAAAAAAAAAAAGAGCATGCGCAGTGAAATCCAGAGGATTCCGCTGCTCAAAATAACGTTACATGCTGCGTTCCTCCCGCTGGGCGGAAGCAACGGAGCGTCGCCCAGCGGAAGCAACGCAGCTCCTTTTGGTACAATCCGTCAACCATACAAGTCTATGGGAAACAGCGGAATCCGTTAACGGATTCCGCTGTTTCCCAAAAGGGCGGATTGTAACGGAAGGAAAATAACGCAAGTGTGAAAGTACCCTTAGTCTGTTTAGTGAACTTAAGCCTGCGATCAATTGCTTGTTCTACATATTGCAATATATAGTTAATATTTTGTAGTGACCCAGAGCCCTAAGGAAGACCCCAGCTCCTACAACAACCCATCGGAACAATGCGATCAGATCTTGAGGGCGTCAATGGAAGATGGTGCACACATTGAAAATAATTATCCTCATTACCATATAATTGTGTGGGTCTATGGGTCGCTTCTCCTCCCTGTTGAAGCCTTAGACCACAACTGGCGAAACGTACGTTGGTTGGTCCAGGGGCATCTTATCGGTGGACACCCTGTGTAAGGACCTTTCTTACAAAATGATTTATATCTGCACATAGCACTTTTTCTGATTATATCTTTCAGGTGGTCAAAGTCCATGTGCCACTTAGGCAGTGTTACCAAATACATCTATTTTTGAACCTGATAGCAAGTTGGGCTGCAGTGTGTATATTGCCCAGGCCAAAAGCTAATGCTCTACCAGGATACAGCTAAACCCCCACTAATGTGGAAGCATCACAGGTGCAGGAGAAGCAGATCACACACACACCTCCATGGAATGGAGGGGAGGCGAATGCTAGATGATAAAACTGCACACTAGTGGCTGGTAGAGCATTAGCTTTTGGCCTGGGCGATGTACACACTGCAGCCCAACTTGCTGTGAGTAATACTTAATTTTTGGAAGACATTGTCCTCTTTTTGTTGCTATTTTTATATTTTTGAACCTGGTAAACATTTTTCAAATATATGTATCGACTATGTGCATTGTCTGTTCTGTACCCACTTGGGTTACATATGCATTTTCTTCCCTGGAGTGGGGTAATCTAATATATTTTGTGATTACACATAATGTATATATGACTAATTTTTCTGGTGCCAATACCAAACATTCTTTTTTCAGGTTCATAGATGTAAACTATTTAACCAGTGTTGTGCCTTTATCATCACTCTTGGGTCCACTTTCAGGGGTTTTCCCCCTCCATGCTGTTTTTAGTGTGTTTTTTTTACCATGGCCACTTCCTCTTGATTCTTTATTTACTTTATTTATTTTAAATTGTTTTGTATTATACAATAAACATTTGTGATACATTTTTGCAGTATATTAGACTCCGGTTCTCCTGTTTCTTTGGTGCACACATGCATCAGCAATGGCTCCATTAAAATGGGCTGAACATCCGCTCGCTTCCATCGCTGCCATCACAGGCAGATGCTGGCGGTATAACACATCCTATTCAGGCTTCAGCTCTTGCGCTTACTCCAGCAACCCGCCCTCCACTTATTATATCACACTTTGGAAAGGGCTTAAATAGATCTGATGAGGCTGATGTACTTATAGTGATGATTCGTGTCAGAATGGCCAAATTATGCTGATAATAAAATGAGCTGTAGCTGGATTCATTTTAATATCGGGCGAGAAAATTTCCAGAAACTGTTATGCAGCTATTCTTATATTGCTTTTCAAAGTAAATACACCAATCTCAACCGGTCTAAGACTGTAATAATATACAGTGGAACCTTGGATTAAGAGTAACTTGGTTTGAGAGCGTTTTACAAGACAAGCAAAGCTTTTTAAAAATGTATAACTTGGTTTAAGAGCAATGCTTTGCAATAAGAGCAAATTCCCACCGTGCACACTTTCGGTTCTATCCTTTCATCATACTCTGACCAACTCTGGAGGTAACTTTCTGTACATATGTACTTCATACTGTATACAGTACACCATTGTAAAGTACAGTATATACTATATAGCATTTCTATCAATTTGCATTTTGGGATACAGTACTGTACTTTCTTTTGGCCAAATAGTACAGCACATTGCTTGTACTGCACCTCCCACACACCAATAATTGTATTGGAAGCTAAATTGCAGTTTCATTTGTTTTATATGTTCTTTATTGTACAGTATCTTGTATTAGTGTACTGTAATCTTATATGTATACAGTACATTATTTTGTATCACTGTAATAAGTTTGTATAAATACAGTAAATATTTTTGGGTTGTGGAACAAATTGTCTGCGTTTTCAATTATTTCCTATGGGAAAATTTGCTTTGATATAAGAGTAACTTGGTTTAAGAGCACAGTCCCGGGACCAATTATGCTCGTAATCCAAGGTTCCACTGTATGTAGTTTAAACCTGGTGACGGATTTTGCTTTACGGATAACAAGTAAATAAGAGTTTCTCCACAAGTGAACTTTGGAAGGGACCGGGTTGTTCTGACTTGCAGAGCGGGAGGAAATATCTGTCATTTGTATTAAAACTTTGCAAAGTTGAAAGTTAATGAGCAGGGTTAAAATCGGAACTGGGAAATGTAAGTTTTCCTCGATAGCGGTGGAGCTTTTGTATTTTTACTGTGAATTACAGGAAATATTTTTTTTTCATTCCCTGAGGAGAGACGAATTACCTTTAACCCCTTCACGGATCCATTTCTCACATTGAACGTTTGCTACTTCCCCTTAGAGTACTATTTAGCACTTATATAATCTATTATCTGGGGATTTGCATGTAACGCACCTCCAGGTTATACTTCCGTATTGACACATCTACACGCTGATCCTGTAGTGTTGTAATAAATTATCCAAACTGTCACTAAACTGTGTGTATATTAAATAGAAGTGATATATCAATATTAGAGGAGAATCAATTCACAGGACTCCAGTCCATCTGCCTGGTAATGGTGGGAAGCAGGCGACTCAGTGGTTAGCAAGGTGGCTCAGTGGTTAGCACTACAGCCTTGCAGCACTGGGGTCCTGGGCTCAAATCCCACCCAGGAAAACATCTGTTAGGAGTTTGTATGTTCGTTCTGTGTTTGCGTGGGTTTCCTCTGGGTTCTCCGGTTTCCTCCCACACTCCAAAGACATACAGATAGGGACTTTAGATTGTGAGCCCCAACGGTGACCGCAATGCTGAATTCTATAATTTGCTATGGAATTAATGGAGCTATATACATGAAAATACAAAAAAAATAAAATATAGAAGTAATCTGAGACCTCTGTATGGGAAGCCTGAGAATCTCCTTCCCTCCCGGCATTCTCGGCTCTCTTGATTAGCCGGGCTGGAGCGATGTCTTGTGCGGGTCATGCCGCAATTACGGTCATGCACCAAAATTAAAAAAAGAGCCATAGATGTCCGGAGCTAAAGATATTTGTAGACCCCACGTCTAGAGGTCACAGATTACTGACCTGGCCAATGACCCGGAGTCCTGGGAGTCGATTCTCCCATCTCTATTTACTGTATATTAAATCTGTGTACAATCTGTATATTACACTCTGTGTTGCAATTGCAACGTTCCAAAGTAGGAAAATTGAAGGAATTATAGAAATGACGACAGGAGGAATAGTTTTGTTAATGATTTGAAAATTATGAAAAATTGAAATACATTTTTGAACCTTATCGATGACCCAAGTATGAGCAAAAATCCCCGCACTCACACACCTAACCTCAGAGAGCTTAATGGTTGTCTGAGGAACGTTCTACAATGTCGAATCCTCGACACGCATCAAGATCCAGTGCTGCTAATTCCCATTGTAATTGCTGACCAGTTATGTCCCAGATGTTGTGAAGCTTATATGCAGATTGATGTCATTTATTTCAAAATCCAAACCTAAACAAGTACAAACGTTTCGATCTTTTCGACCTTGATCAGTGTGCAATGTGCTTTATCTTATCAAGCTTCAGGATGGACGAGTGCTATTATTGCTGTGGTATCTACCAGTGGAAATGCCTGCTTTGTTTCCATCCATTTCTGGGGGCTGCTTGAAGTATGTTTGGGGTCATTATCCTGCTGGAAGACCCATGATTTGGGATGCAAACCCAGCTTTCTGACAATGGGCACTACATTACCACCCAAAATGCTTTGGTAATCTTCAGATTTCATGATGCCATGCACACTGTCAAGGTACCCAGTGCCAGAGGCAGAAAAACAGCCCCAGAACATCTTTGAGCCTCCACCATATGTGACTGTAGGTACTGTGTTCTTTTCTTTATAGGCCTTATTCCGTTTTCGGTAAACAGTAGAATGATATACTTTACCAAAAAGCTCCATCTTGGTCTCATCTGTCCAGAAGACTTTTTCCAGAAGAATTTTGGGTTACTCCCTTACATTTTGGCTAACGGTAGTCTAGCTTTATGTCTGTCAGCAGTGGGGTCCTCCTGGGTCTCCTGCCATAGCATTTCACTTCATTCAAATGTTGACGATCAGTTTGCATGCTGCGAGTTGATTCTGAAATTGGATGAATGTGAGGGGGAAGAAAAAAAATCAGATTCCTTAGATAGCCATAGTGTAGAATCAGATTTTTACAGATACATTACAGTTCTGTAACAGGAAACTGTAAATGCTCCTGTAAATAATTAAAAGCTGCCGAGTGAAAAAGCGGATAGCGTACGGACAGCACACAGATGAGAGAAAAAAATTGGGACCAATTGATAACTGGCGGGGGTGTCGTGTCTCCACTGATTTGGCTGCTGTCTTCACAATCCACCCGAATAGTGTACGTTCTATTAGATATCTTTGGATGCCCCATCTTATGTGTGCGGTATATTAGCTTATTGGGGCAAAAAAAATCACAGGATTAGCGTTTACATCAGAAGAATACATTAGAATAAACTATTGCTCTCACTCTGTGACTAAATTTATGACTCTTCCCAGTGTACGCACTGTGCTTTGCGAAGATTTGCCACTTTCTGAGCCAGTAATGGTGTTGATGTGACCGCAATTGTGTGCTATGCATGTTTCTGGTTAGAACCCGACTAGACGTATTGAGCAGGTCCGCGCCCACTGAATGGCCACGCCCTCTAGTCGGGCACGCCCCCTCTATACACTTATATGGAGCAAGGCCGTGTCCATTAGGCTGTTTTCACACTACGTTATTTTAACATGCGTCGTGAACGTTTTTTTAACGCACAAACTGATCCAGTGCAAATGCGTTTTCATTTCAAAGCATTTGCAATGGACTCGCATCAACATGCGTTCATCTGCGTTTGCGTGCGTTATAGTGAGGATCCAGCGTCTTGCAGTTTAACTTTTTTCAAAAACGCTACTTGTAGCGTTTTTGAGCTGCGTCAAAATACTGTTTTTCACTGGATCCTGACTATACTGCACGCAAACGCATGTGAACGCTGGCATGCTGATAGACAGGATCCTGCTTTCTCTACTGAGCATGCCCAGAAACCAGCCTGGCTTAATCAGCCTCGCTCTCCCCCTCCCGCTCTCCCCCTCCCGCTCTCCCCCTCCCGCTCTCCCCCTCCCTCTCCCCCCCCCTCCGGACGCTTGTAACCAAGGTAAATATCGGGTAACCAAGCAAAACGCTTTACTTAGTTACCCGATGTTTACCCTGGTTACGTGTGCAGGGAGCAGGCAGCCCGGCTCCTAGCAGATGCGGACGCTCGTAACCAAGGTAAATATCGGGTATCCAAGGAAAGCACTTCGCTTAGTTACCCGATGTGTACCTTGGTTACCAGCGTCTGAAGCTTTCAGATGTCGGCTCCCAGTCTTTCACGTTCAGTTCCCCTCACTCCCGATCACATGACTTCAATGCCCGCCCATAAACTTCAAGTGACAGGATCCTGCTAAATAACACATGCGTTTTTCTTTGTAAAAACAGGATCCACTTTTACAGCAAAAAAACGTTCATGACGCATGTTAAAAAAATGTAGTGTGAAAGCAGCTTTAGTTGGGTTCGGGCCAGGGATGTGCATAGCACACAATTGCGGTCACATGACCACCGTTTCCGGCTCCCAAACTGGCGAATCCTCTCAGCGCACACTGCGAGGATTCATAAGTCTGCAGTCACATAGAGTGACAGCCAACTTACCACTTTAGCATGGACAACCCCTTTAAGAGAGCACTTCTACCAAAAGGAAAAGAACACCTATAACCGGTACCTTTTACATTAATTGAATAGTTGGATGAGCTGTGTTGCCTCTGACACCTGCCCACCTTCTCATGACCGGCTGATTATTTTTTCTTTTCTGGAAGAATTACTGTACGTACTTAGTAAAACTTTAAACCGTTGGTTCCATTAAAAAGCCGAATGTCAGAAATTACAGCCACATTTCTGAGCTGCTTAATTCCAAGTGTGTTTTGTGCCGCGGTTTCCAGCGTTGGTTTCCTGAGTGGAATCTGCTGTTGGAGGAAGGCTCGGCTTATCGGTATTCCCCTAAGTCTTAAATAATTTATAGTGTTGATACAACAATATTAAGAGTCTGTCGCTGCTACAGGCCCCGGCTACAAATCCTTTAAGTCTGCCTCATATAACTTTCCAGCTCTGTTAGCACACTTCAGTCTTCTATATTTTATAATCTCTGGTTCCAGATGAAAACAAATGAAAGCAGATTCTGCCCAGCAATGGCTTTGTGGAGTGTGCGAAAGCTCTTAACATGGAGACGCGGCCTGGAGAAGGGGGCAGCATGACTGCTATCCTCATCACACGTCTAATTGACACCTCCGTGCCACTTGTGAGTGTTTAGGGGATTTTTCACTCTACTCTGTCCTACAGAAAGGTTGTCCTTGGATTCAGACTCTAAATTAAAAAGAAAAAAAGTCCCAACATTTAAAGGGATCAGCGGCTGAATATGTTTTTAATATTGGAAGTACAACAGTATATGATAAAGGGAAGTATTGTTTAAAGGGTTTGTCCTAAGAAAAAACAAAGGACATTTTAATCAATAGATTTTGTAATAATATGTACCAAAATTGGATGTTAAATATGTTCCTGTGCTGAGATCTTACATATGTGTCCCTGCTGTGTACTGTGTAATGGTTGTTTCTGACTATACAGGGACATGGTCTGATCACACCACATCTCCTGGACCGGGGAGGAGGCATAAGAGTATACAGACAGGACAGCATGGGATCACAGCCTGATTTTATATATATATATATATATATATTATAGGGATAGAGAGATATAGAGAGAGGGATAGAGAGATATATAGAGAGAGGGATAGAGATATATATAGAGAGAGGGATAGAGATATATATATATATATATATATAGATATAGATATAGATATATATAGATATAGATATATATAGATATAGATATATATAGATATAGATATATATAGATATAGATATATATAGATCTATAGGTATATATATATAAAATTTATTTATTTCTGTGAGGTAAAACTTGTTTAAAAATGGGCAGGGAAATGTTTTACCTCACAAAGTATCAGCTGTGATCTCCATATGTAATGTATTTATACACTTTTGTTTCCTCCCCTGCCCAGGAGATGTGGTATGATCAGACCATGTCCCTGTACGGTCAGACACGGCCATTACACAGTACACAGCAGGGACAAAATATACTTTGTTTATTGGACAACCCTTCAAGTCCTAAATGTTCTTCTTGCTAATTATTTTCCCTCTTTTCAAGGGCAAATGTGTCCTTCAAAGGGGTAAAAATGTATTCACAATTAAAGCCATAACATTTTTTTTAGACTAAACACAGACATTGGATGGCCGACAGCTGAATGATGCTATATGCGATAGTTCTGTTGGCAGCCTTCTCGGTCAAGCTCTCCTGTGTCCTCTATGAGAAAGTCGTCGGTGGACATCTCTACTGGCCGCTTATCTCATGGAGAACATAGGCAAACAGTCTGAAACCGGACATGCCTGACCAACATCTACCCCTGACTTTTGGTTTACCAGCGACAATGTGTGTGAGGGCATAAAGCCGAAGCTCTAATATTGATCTAGAGATTTTGCTACAGCCTTAAATTTCTATCTGCAGTTGCTAAAATGTAGAGACCATAGTGTAACAGAGGGAGCACAAACCTTTTACATGATCATCAATGTTGTTTCTTTATCAGCAGCTTATCTTTTACATTCATATCAAAATCTGAGAGCGTGACTTTTGTTTTGTTGTATACAGCAGTATTTTAGTATTGCTGTCTATAGAACAATTGATCAGAAAGACTGCAGGTTTAAGTTGTTCAAGGGGACTAATAAACAAAGCGAGAAAAATAAAATATACATATACATATATATATATATAATATAAATAATATGTGTATATATATGTATATGTATGTGTATGTATATATATATATATATATATATATATATATATATATATATATATATATATATATATATATATATATATATATATACAGTTAGGTCCAGAAATATTTGGACAGTGACACAAGTTTTGTTATTTTAGCTGTTTACAAAAACATGTTCAGAAATACAATTATATATATAATATGGGCTGAAAGTGCACACTCCCAGCTGCAATATGAGAGTTTTCACATCCAAATCGGAGAAAGGGTTTAGGAATCATAGCTCTGTAATGCATAGCCTCCTCTTTTTCAAGGGACCAAAAGTAATTGGACAAGGGACTCGAAGGGCTGCAATTAACTCTGAAGGCGTCTCCCTCGTTAACCTGTAATCAATGAAGTAGTTAAAAGGTCTGGGGTTGATTACAGGTGTGTGGTTTTGCATTTGGAAGCTGTTGCTGTGACCAGACAACATGCGGTCTAAGGAACTCTCAACTGAGGTGAAGCAGAACATCCTGAGGCTGAAAAAAAAGAAAAAATCCATCAGACAGATAGCAGACATGCTTGGAGTAGCAAAATCAACAGTCGGGTACATTCTGAGAAAAAAGGAATTGACTGGTGAGCTTGGGAACTCAAAAAGGCCTGGGCGTCCACGGATGACAACAGTGGTGGATGATCGCCGCATACTTTCTTTGGTGAAGAAGAACCCGTTCACAACATCAACTGAAGTCCAGAACACTCTCAGTGAAGTAGGTGTATCTGTCTCTACGTCAACAGTAAAGAGAAGACTCCATGAAAGTAAATACAAAGGGTTCACATCTAGATGCAAACCATTCATCAATTCCAAAAATAGACAGGCCAGAGTTAAATTTGCTGAAAAACACCTCATGAAGCCAGCTCAGTTCTGGAAAAGTATTCTATGGACAGATGAGACAAAGATCAACCTGTACCAGAATGATGGGAAGAAAAAAGTTTGGAGAAGAAAGGGAACGGCACATGATCCAAGGCACACCACATCCTCTGCAAAACATGGTGGAGGCAACGTGATGGCATGGGCATGCATGGCTTTCAATGGCACTGGGTCACTTGTGTTTATTGATGACATAACAGCAGACAAGAATAGCCGGATGAATTCTGAAGTGTACCGGGATATACTTTCAGCCCAGATTCAGCCAAATGCCGCAAAGTTGATCGGACGGCGCTTCATAGTACAGATGGACAATGACCCCAAGCATACAGCCAAAGCTACCCAGGAGTTCATGAGTGCAAAAAAGTGGAACATTCTGCAATGGCCAAGTCAATCACCAGATCTTAACCCAATTGAGCATGCATTTCACTTGCTCAAATCCAGACTTAAGACGGAAAGACCCACAAACAAGCAAGACCTGAAGGCTGCGGCTGTAAAGGCCTGGCAAAGCATTAAGAAGGAGGAAACCCAGCGTTTGGTGATGTCCATGGGTTCCAGACGTAAGGCAGTGATTGCCTCCAAAGGATTCGCAACAAAATATTGAAAATAAAAATATTTTGTTTGGGTTTGGTTTATTTGTCCAATTACTTTTGACCTTCTAAAATGTGGAGTGCTTGTAAAGAAATGTGTACAATTCCTACAATTTCTATCAGATATTTTTGTTCAAACCTTCAAATTAAACGTTACAATCTGCACTTGAATTCTGTTGTAGAGATTTCATTTCAAATCCAATGTGGTGGCATGCAGAGCCCAACTCGCGAAAATTGTGTCACTCTCCAAATATTTCTGGACCTAACTGTGTGTATATATGTATGTATATGTATGTATGTATGTATGTATGTATGTATGTATATGTGTATATATATGTATGTATATGTATGTGTGTATATATGTGTATATATATAATATATATAGGCATTCAGAACATTCTTCACCCCAAAATTATATCACTCAAGGATCAGGTCAGAGCGTAAAAATGAAAAACCGGCCGTCACAGATCCACATCCTGAAAATTGAAAACATTATGGCTTACAGAAAATAGCAACTCCAGCAAAAAAAAAAAAAATAATTTCCATGTTTTTTTTTTTTTTAACAAATTTGATTTATTTTTTTTCCCACCAATTAAATAAAATAGAAACTATAGTCCAACACAGAAACAAGAGACCAGTTCCGCTCACTATAATAGATAGTATACCTCAGAAGGTACACTGCACGGAAAAATATCAGACATTCAACTGGCCCGTGATGACCAATCTACTTTCCAGGACTCTGTCATTTAGGAATGCTCGGACCTGACACCCATAATGTGGTGGTGCACCATCCCAGGTCCAACAGTGTCCTGGAAAGTGGATTGGTCATCGTGGGCCAGTTGAATGGCCACCAAGGTCTTACAATCTGACTCCTTTAGACTTTTATGTTTGGGGTGATCTGAAGGCAATTGTCTATGCTGTGAAGATACAAGATGTGCAGCATCTGAAACAACGGTTAACGGAAGCTTGTGCTAACATTTCTTCTGCGGTGTTGCTATCAATGTGTCAAGAGTGGGAGAAGAAGGTTGCATTGACAATCCAACACAATGGGCAGGACTTTGAACACATTGTATAAGTGGTCATAAAATTGTAAATAACTAATGAACAAAGTTATGTTAAAACCAAGCACACCATTGTTTTTCTTATGAAATTCTCAATAGGTTTGATGTGTTACATGACCCTCTTCCCATTAGAAAAGATAAACTTGGATCCAAAATGGCCAACTTCAAAATGTCAGCCATGGCCACCACCCATCTTGAAAAATCCCCCCCTCTCATACACTAATTAGCCACAAACCGGAAGTTGATATCACCAACCATTCCCATTTTATTTAGGTGTATCCATATAAATGGCCCACCTTGTATATTTAAACCTTTTGCATGATCATGAATAAGAACCGATTTTGTTCGAAACGCGTAGGACAGGACTGTGTATATGTTTTAACTTATGGAAGAATTAAGCAAAAGTTTTAATATACTATCTGTGGAATCTGGTCTCTTTCTAATGTGGAAAACAAAAACTCTGCCTGTTTGGTATCTGCGTAATTGTACTAACCTGGGGAATCCTGTTGCCTGATCAGTTTTACGATAAAATAAACCCTCTAAATAACAAGTGTTTTGGGGGGTTTTTTTCTTGATATTTTTTTTTTTTTTTGTTTTTTTGCCACATTTGGAATTTTTTTCCTGCTTTCCAGCACATCATATAATAAAATAGATGGCGCCATTCAGATGTACAAATAATCACGCAATCCCATGGCTTTGTCGAAGGAGAAGAAAAAAAAAAGTTTATGGCTCTTGGAATAAGGGGAGGAAATAAAAAAAATAAAGGGCAAAAATGAAAATTTGCCGGTCTTTAAGGGGATAAAGTTAGTTAAAAAGTACCGTAGATAAGTAGAAAAAATGTGGCCATATGCTCTAATTCAGGAGCCTTATCTAACATGCCCGCTCAGGGCTGGGGTCTACCAAAACTTATTATCCCCCGCTCTAAATAGAGGTAAACACAATTTTCTCATTTTCCGGTGAAATTCTCCTTCTCTTGTAAGGACATGCACAACTTTTTGCTTGACATCAGTAATTGGGTTTCTGCAGTAATACTTATGTGCGATGTTCGTATGTTGCTATGAAACGTCATATTTGGATTTCTTTTTGGGAAAACTGATACCACATGAGTGATATATTACTGTAAGTGGATCTTGAAGTTCTCATTTCCATACCATGAAATTTCTTTTTTGATGGCTGCCGTACTTTTTCATATTCTATCTTACACCAATATTCACCTTTTTTTTAATTTTTTTTATTTTTAATGTATTTTACACCAGTTTTCACTCTTATGAATGGCCTGTGAAGTGGGCTACTGCTCATGACAAAGTCAACGGTAGATGTAACCTCAGACATAGATTGCGTGAGTGAAAGGACGACATCTGTTAACACAAAATAACTGTTCACGCCCGGTACAATCGCTCAGTGCACCCTTGGTGAGGCCAAGCAGTACAGGGCACCTCCCCACCAAATTGTTTTCCGTCTAAAAGCCAGGGCTGTCAATCAAGGAAGAAGAGGGCAGGTATAGATGTAAAACAAGTAGGGTGGATGGGAAGGGGCTTTGAACTGCTCTGCTATTCCAAGGTTCACTGAGCATGTGTGCTTGGTTTGAGCAGTCATTTTGTGCTGACAGACTACTTCTAAGAAAAACCTGTTGTAGGCACGTTGGTCAACTTGGGTCTTTTGTCTACAAAGCTTATCCTCAACCCAAACCACTTAGATTCGGCTATACTGCAACAACACATTCAGCACTACAACCTCGCATCCAATAACAATCAATAGTGTAACGATTGTTTGTCACAAGTCACACAGCCTCATAGACCACAATAAAAGTTGCATTGAACTGCAGTCTTGCGTTTTGTTCCCCGACCCCCCCCAACCCACACACAAATTTTTGTTTCAAAATAGTAATGTACAGCAAGTTGCAGACAAGTTGCACAAGTGTTGATGGCCAGGTAACTTGTCTGTGGTCATGCAGCCAAAATAACCGTGTAGCCTAATGGGAATCTGTCGTGCAAAAAGCTATTTACTTGCCGATTTAGGGTTAATGTGTAAGTAAACAGAGTTAAAATGCTGCTTGGCCGCCTTACTAAAAGTACAGCTACTGGGAGGAAATTAACTTTTTCTCCCAGTAGCCACTCCATTTCAGTCATAGAGGCGTGCACAGGTGAGTATAGATCACTCAGTAATACTGGGCGCCATGGCTGTAATCATGCTCCAACACTTTGATTGACAGCTTGCTCTTTAGCGCATCTGTGCAGAGTGAGTTGTCAAAGTGCCGTGGAGTGATTACTAGAGATCAGTGAACCCATAGAAGTTTGGTTTGGCGGGTTCAGCCGGACTTTAGATAAAGTTTGGTTTGGGACTTGAACTTGACCTGAACCGCAATGGAAGTCACTGATTGGGCAGTTTGGCTCTCCGCCTGCATACAGCCAGCCATACGCAGTTCTTTGGTGCACACTACATCTGATCATGCTGTTGTTAACTTGTTACCCTCATTGTGAGCCAATCAAACACTGCAAGTAGCTCGCACTGGGCTGAGGACTGAGTGTACCCGAGCACAGCAATGCTCACGCAAGTGGTTTGCATACGTACAGCATCCAAACTCCGAAGCCGAATTCTGTTTTGTTTTTTTTTGTTTTTTTTTTTGTAAAGTCTGTGTTTGCTACGGCTAACGAATATATAGCCTCGGGTTCGCTCATCTCTAGTGATTACAGACGCTGGTCTCAATATAGTGAGTGATCAATGTAACCTCCTGTGTGCACGTCCCTATGACTGGAAGTGTCTTCTGAGAGGATATGAAGTGCATTTGCTCCTGGTAGCCATGCTTAGTAAGGTGAGGTGGCCAAGCAGCATTTTAACCTTCGTTATCTGCAGATTAACCTTATATCATCAGGTAAATAGGAGATTTAAGCCTGTCGTACAATAGCACTAAAGGTCCAGTCATACATAACGAGATCGTTACAACGTCAGTTTCCGGATCGTTGTTAAATAGTTGGTGAGATGTCAGTCATTTTCCCAACGACTTTAGTAACGATGCAGCGACCTGTATAACGATCTCGTTGCTCATTGAGACCCGGTCACACAGCAGCTATGTAACGATTCCGACCTCGAATAGGGGCGTAGTGTTTGACACTGTAAGCCACGTAGGTGTGCATATGCGTTGCCTTTTCCACACCCCACCACTCCGATTGGTGGCCCATACTGCGTTCTGATTAGGTGGCCGGCCTAGAAGGCAAGTTTTTGGATCACTTCATCCTTTGATCCTTTTTGAGCCTTGATTTGAGGATAGAACCTGCGACTCCACCCGGATTCATTTGTACTTTGTTCCCGGTTGCTTTATTGCTTTTCGGATCGAAGCTGCATCTGCACCCGGATTCATCCCTCCTTCGGTCTATCCTCAAAGCAAGGCTCAAAAAGGAACAAAGCATGAAGCGATACCAAATCAGAACACAGTACTGTTTTCAGCGCCAACCAATCTGTGTGCAGAGGGGGCGCGGAAAAGATGACGCAACTACACGCCTACGTATCACACTTTAAGTTCTCATCTAGGTCGTTAACGAGATCGTTGGTAGGTGTCAAACCTACAGATCCATCCTGCCCAGCAGGACTCCAACGAGCCAAAAATGGCCCAGGACACTCAGCAACGACCAACGATCTCACAGCAGGGGGCGGATCGTTGGTACGTGTCAAACACAACGAGATCGCTGGTGAGGTCGATGTTTGGTCACAGAAACTGTGACGTAGCAACGATGTCGTTAGCGATCTCTTTATGTTTGAAGTGGCCTTAAGGGCCTGATTCATGATCCCACCGTTGTTCACATTGGGGTCTATGCTGGAGTCAGACACTCCTTATTCATTGAGAGGTGCATGAATCTGAAGTGGCTGACGGCTGGCGTGTGCCTCTGTCCACTCTGCCGAAAATCTCACTCCAGTGAGTGAGGTGTGCCTGAATGCTGCAACTTTTCAAAGCTTTTATGCCAGAATTCTGGTGTGAAAACTGATGAATCCAGGCCCTACGACCTTGTGAAATGAATACTCAGTCAAGATGCCCTAGTCTAGTTTTATCCACAATCTAACGATATCTGGGCTTCCCACCATGCACTGTTTTTTAATCAGCGAGCTCGATTTGTAAATCTGTACATAAGAACAAGCTAATGCATGGGGTATATGTGCTCCAGCAATCTTTGGCTTGGTTTTGATGTGAAAGGTCTGGTCTGATCTTCAGCCAACAAATCTTCTGATTATGTAATATCATCACAATGTACGGTATATTATTTCCTCACAAAGCTGAAGAAACAACTATAGGTTACTTTTATAAAACGAAGAAAAAAAATAAATAACTTTCCTTCTTGCTGTACTTCATCTGCTGGATTGTATGGTGCCGATCATTGGTTTTTAATTCCCTATTTGCAGCGCTAATTCCCAGTGTCTTTCTTAATGCACCTATTTATCAGATGGTGGGATCTGAACTATTTTGAAGGCTCTGTTCACATTTATAAATCCCGTCACAAACACTGCAACTGGCATATTGCAACTAACATGTTGACTGAAACCTAATTCACCCCGGTATAATTAAGGGGGTGCCACTGGTGTCCCCATCCAGCACTCCCATTCATTTCAGTGTTCTGCTTCTATACCAGGGGATAGCACAGAATTGGCATTCCCAGACGTGACCAAAGCCTAAACGCTGTGTGACAGTCTGGACATTCATATCACTTGTCTGTTAGGCTAGTTTCACACTTGCGTTGAACGGTATCCATTGCGTTGCGTTGTGTGACCGATGCAACGGATGTGTTGCATATAGTGGCACAACGGATGCTGCAAAATAACGGAATCCGTTTTGATTTTCTTTTTTTTTTTTTTACAGTTTTACCAGCGGCAGACTATTGTGAACGATCAGCTGATCGCTCCCTGCAGCCGGCCGCCGGGTGATCAGCTGATCGCTCCCTGCAGCCGGCCGCCGGGTGATCAGCTGATCGCTCCCTGCAGCCGGCCGCCTGGTGATCAGCTGATCGCTCCCAGTAGCCGGCCGCCGGGTGATCAGCTGATCGCTCCCTGCAGCCGGCCGCCGGGTGATCAGCTGAGCGCTGTCACTTGCCGGCGCCCGGGCATGCCGGCGGGCGGGCGCTCAGCTGAACGTTCGACCACCGCGAGCCAAAATAAAGTTTGTGATTTAAAATAAAAAAAGAGCATGCGCAGTGAAATCCAGAGGATTCCGCTGCTCAAAACAACATTACATGCTGCGTTCCTCCCGCTGGGCGGAAGCAACGGAGCGTCGCCCAGCGGAAGCAACGCAGGTCCTTTTGACACAATCCGTCACCCATACAAGTCTATGGGAAACAGCGGAATCCGTTAACGGATTCCGCTGTTTTCCAAAAGGGCGGATTGTAACGGAAGGAAAACAACGCAAGTGTGAAAGTACCCTTACCCATTTATTTTAACTAACCAGGTATGACGATGGTCTCTGATTAGTTGAATACAATGGGTTTTTGCCCAAAAGTCCTTATGTTTTTTCCCTGATTTCAGTTCGCTTTTGTGTTGGCATTTTGTTTTTCCCGTAGAAATAATCAAGACACTTAGACGGGTATCCAATCCTTTTATCCAGTGCCTGTGTGATTTCTTTTTGTCTTCTCCATCTGACCAGCTTTGGGTTTGAGCATATTGTTAATATTTTTTTGTTTTTTGTTTTAATTTTGCAGTTGCACTACAAGGAACCAAGAAAGATGGCAATGGAATCAGTGACAATCGAAGAACCATTAAAACGGGAGATTTGCATTTACTGGAAGGGGAACTTCTGTTACAGGTATGAGAAATGATGATCCATGTAAAGGTGTTATCTCAGTATATTATTTGTCAAAGCCATGTTTTTTCATTTCATCCTCTCCCGTTGGCGTTGGTTTTGACGGGCTGCTAAATTCAATGACGTAGACAAAATTCCATCCGGAGGTGTTTAATATGAAGAGCATCAACAAAATGTATAATGTGATGATGCTATGGGATTAGGTTGACCACTATTAAATCTAAAAGGGCTGGCGTTCCCTATGTGCAGTGATTAGTACCTACCAAGAGAGGTCCAAGGAAGGGCAATCTGTATTGTCCACATTGGAGCCCAAGCATGCAGGATTCGAAGATGACACTTGTAGACTGCCAGATGTGTATGAATTTCTTTCCGAGGCAAGAAATGGGCCCAGGGTGAAGTATAAAAAGACAAGTTGATGGAGGCGTCATGATATCCTCCCCAATGTTCTGCTTCCAAACCTTTGCCCTTTTTATTCATGTGGATATGTCTTTGACATGCACCACCTACCCAAACATTGTTGCAGTCAAAGTACAACCTTTCATGACGAAGCAGGTTTTACAAAAGATCAAAAGTTTATCAACATATAACCTTTTATTTTGACCAAAACGTGATGATCATAATTAGAGAACAGCAACAACTGTAGCACAGAGAAAGGTTATAACTAAACTTTCTGAAGGTAACGACAGTCACTAATCAGTAAAACGTGTACAGGCCGTTGCTTTGAATGACTTCAGCACATCTGCAGCCACAAGACATCACTAGTCTCTCACACTGCTCTGGTGTGATTTTGGTCCTCTCTTCTTCCTGTCTCTTCCACAGATTTTACAGAGGTTTTCCATTGGGTCTAGATCAGGATTCCATTGTTTCAATGGTTTCTGTTTGAAGGAAGTGCTTTATCCGTTTTGCTGTGTGACAGGGGGAATTGTCCTGAATGAAAATTGCTGGCTGATTGAGTGATGAACGCAAGTAAGGAACCACGTGTGGTTGAAGAAGGTTCTAATACACACTTTCATTTACTCTGCCATGTAGCTGTATGAGAGGTCCAACTCCTGCTGCAGAAAACACTCCCCAAACCAAAATACTTCTGTCACCACCTTTCATTGACTTCTTAACACACTTTGGGTTCAGTCTTTCATCACTAAAATGAACTGTAGATAACTTCTTCTCTGTCCACACAACATGTTCCTCACCAAAGGTGACTCTAGCCTTTTGATTCTTTGTGCTAATGAGAGGTTTGGGCACCGCAGAGTGGGCTTTCAGTTTAAATGCACTTTAACGTCGTGACACTGTATGACAAGACTGATCCTTACCCCGTTCAATGCTGAACTGGCAAGCAATTCCAGCTGCAGTGTTGAAATGATTAGCCGTGGAAAGTCTCCATATTATCCTGTCCTCTCTTGCATTTGTCTTTCGAGGGCTACCAGCCTTCTTGGGAGACTTCAAAGAGTTTGTGATGTTTTAAAGATGCAATATTCTTGAAATCACAGACTTGGAACAACCAACTTCTCTTGCTATGGCTGGTAGGGTCACCCCTTTGGCCTTCATCTGGAAAAGATGCTGCCGGAGGGTTTCATTCACTTTGGAACGACACACCACTTTTGCAAAGTCAATGGAAACTGGAAAGTTAGGCTGGCAGTTAAATGGGGTTTGGCAGATAATTAAGGAAATTAGCACCAGGTGCCAGATTAACACCATTACCTTGCAGGTATCTGAAAGTGTTCTCTAATTTTGATCAGTGTTCTTTTATATTTCTCATTTACATTTTTAGGTGCTTTACAATAAATTCAATTTATGAAATAAGCTTTTTAGTATTGTTATTGGAGCATTGTAATATTGTGATGTATGCAAAGAAATATAAAATTAAGATGGCACTCGCCAAGTGTGATTAAACGCTCTTCTTAAATTCATCATGTTAAAATCCATACAGGTAGGTAGGGTCAGGGATATGCGGGCTGCGTGTGGACGATGGCCGTTTTGCGCGTATGTGCGCTTCAACAAGGACCTGTTGAAGTACACAATGAATGTCGTCCACACGCTGCCCGCATCCCCCTGCCCCACCTACCTTCATGAATTTTAAAATGACGAATTAAATAAGAGTATTTTATCACAATTCGTGGGTGCCATCTTAATTTTTCATCTCTTGGCGTACATTTCATTGAATCTCGGATAGAGAATTGAGCACCACCGAATTTCGCTACAATAAAGGACTTCTTCCCAATTTCCTTTAATACTTCACTTGAGGACTAGATCCTTAGTGCGGTTCCACTTCTGTTGAGGGTGAACATTGTAATATTGCTTTACTACATCCTAAGCAAATAATTATTAAAGGGAATCTGTCAGCAGGTTTTTGCTACCTCATGTGAGAGCAGCAGGATGTAGGCAGAGAGGCCCTGAATCCAACAATGTATTACTTAGATTACTGGGTGCAGCCATTCTGACACAGAGATTTTAGATTTAGCAATGATAAAATTGCAACCACCCACACCAGACTCTATATATGTAATGTCTATAGGCCGTGAGCTGCTAATCATAGTAGGGTGCGTGTCTGACTAGGGCTCACACACTGCTGTGTCTGATCTAGTCTGGCAATGATAATATCCTGACGCTAAAACAAACATTGCAGGTAAACAAGGAAAGGAACCTTGATAAGAGCGGCATAGCTAAAATCTGTGTTTTGACCACTGCAGAATGCGGTCTTCCGATTACATAGTAAAAACCTGCTGACAAATTACCTTTAAGTGTGGACATGATTGTTCTCGTATTCATCAAGTCTCTTATCTGGCATAAAGGAAATTAAGAGCGGAACAATGAATTCTATTGGATCCTTTTGGACATCCTAAATGAGCCTCTCTGGTACATGTTTCAGCAGTTATGAGTTGTATGTCATTAAAATCTATGGCTTATGGGTACATTTTCTTATGATGGCCACATCAAAGGCCGGGGTTTCCTTTTATGATGTTCAAGAAGACCCATGCCTGGCCTCTCATGTAATGTAGGTTTAGTCTGTATGGTCGCACTGTATCAAAGCATTTGAAGTAATTAAGGAAATTGCAGTTTACATTTGTCCCTGACGCAGCACACATTCATTTTTAACTTTCCTTCCTAATGAATTCTTCATGGAAGTGGTTACAATAAGCGGCTTATTGAAAGTAAATTGGCATATGTTACAGGGCTATTTACCCCCGGGCAAGTTTACAATAAAGATTGCTGCTTCGTAAATGGTCGGATGAGGGGGGGTTTCTAAGCTTTATTGAAATAAAACTCCAGATCATAGGCTCTGTGGTCATTAAGTTGTCTGCCCATCACAGTCACCTCTGTGTGTAAAGATCCTCTGGATGGAGACTGACGTTACAAGAGGTCTATTTTATGGAGGCTGAGGTTGGAATACTACATCTATCACTTCTGGATTCCTGTATTTTAAAAATTATAGCAGATCTGATTTTGTGCCAACCACCTCCCTGTCAAGGGACTCTGTCAGCACAGAACTGCTGTTCCAACGAAGTACAGGCCCTCAATGCATCATGGTGGGGGCCAAACATTTAAGTGCACCTTGTCACTTGCTTGATGTCCCTTTTATCTTCACTAGCCCCCTTTTCTTTGATTGACAGCTCTGGCTTCATAGAGCCAGAGATGGACTGAAATAGATGAAAAACAGGCAGGTGAGAAGCTGCACTTAACTGCTTAGCCCCTCCATGATGCCCTGAGCACCTGTGTTTGGTTTGAACAGTCATTCTGTGCTGACAGTCCCTTTAATGCAGACTGTTGAGAAGCTGCTGCCTATTTCCAGATTGAACAAAGAAATCTGTTATTAATACTCCCTGATTTTCCTTTAACTCTACATTATCAAGTCAGGACACCCGCTTGTGCATAAGATCTTTTACCTTTTTCCAAAATTGGCTTTTTTAGCTGACTTTTTCCTGTATATGGAGGCTTTAAAGTGCCACTCCAGCATTTATTTGTTTTTGATTTATTTCACCACTGGTGTGGTGCTTTAAATAGAAGTCCCTTGCTCAATCTCTTATATGTCTTCATCTTTTTCCAGTGTAGCTCCAGTTGGTCTCTTGTGATTTGTGACCTGCCGACAACTCCAGTGTTACATGGAGCGTGCCAGAGGTCTCAGCTCAATACAGCTCTATAAGAGCCTCGTTCTGGCTCTCAAAGACTTGCACTGAGCGCTTGTGATGTAACTTCTGCCTTTCCACAGTCAAAAGTTCTGGGTGCAAGATTGCGCCACGGCACGGGACTGGAGTGGTGCTGAGTCAGGATGAAGCTACTGGAGGGTAAGCATAATGCAGGAGGCTTACATTTAAAATTAACTAGCCCCATTCTTAAAGCACCACTCACGAGAGTGTGTGTGTGTGTGTGTGTGTGTGTGTGTGTGTATATATATATATATATATATATATAATATTTATATACAGTACAGACCAAAAGTTTGGACACACCTCATCTCTAGAACAATTGTTAAGAGGAGACTTTGTGCAGCAGGCCTTCATGGTAAAATAGCTGCTAGGAAACCACTGCTAAGGACAGGCAACAAGCAGAAGAGACTTGTTTGGGCTAAAGAACACAAGGAATGGACATTAGACCAGTGGAAATCTGTGCTTTGGTCTGATGAGTCCAAATTTGAGATCTTTGGATCCAACCACCGTGTCTTTGTAGACAAGGTGAACGGATGGACTCTACATGCCTGGTTCCCACCGTGAAGCATGGAGGAGGAGGTGTGATGGTGTGGGGGTGCTTTGCTGGTGACACTGTTGGGGATTTATTCAAAATTGAAGGCATACAGAACCAGCATGGCTACCACAGCATCTTGCAGCGGCATGCTATTCCATCTGGTTTGCGTTTAGTTGGACCATCATTTGTTTTTCAACAGGACAATGACCCCAAACACACCTCCAGGCTGTGTAAGGGCTATTTGACTAAGAAGGAGAGTGATGGGGTGCTACGCCAGATGACCTGGCCTCCACAGTCACCAGACCTGAACCCAATCGAGATGGTGTGGGATGAGATGGACCGCAGAGTGAAGGCAGAAGGGTGAACAAGTGCTAAGCATCTCTGGGAACTCCTTCAAGACTGTTGGAAGACCATTTCCGCTGACTACCTCTTGAAGCTCATTAAGAGAATGCCAAGAATGTGAAAAGCAGTAATCGAGGCAAAAGGTGGCTACTTTGAAGAGCCTAGAATATAAGACATATGTTCAGTTGTTTCACACTTTAAGTATTTCATTCCACATGTTTTAATTCACAGTTTTGATGCCTTCAATGTGAATCTACAATTTTCAAAGTCCTGAAAATAAAGAAAACTCTTTGAAGAATGAGAAGGTGTGTCCAAACGTTTGGTCTGTGTGTGTGTGTGTATATATATATATATATATATATATATATATATATATATATATATATATATATATATATATATATATATATATATATATATATATATATATATATATATATATATATATATATATATATATATATATATATATACATATACATATACATATACATACAGTACATACATACACATATATATGTGTAGATAGATATAGATATGTGTTTCTTAAAGCACCACTCATGAGTGTGTGTATATAATGGGGCTAGTTAATTTTTTTCTTTTGATTTATGATATAATATGTAGTTGAAAAGTCAGCATTCTGTGAGCTCCATGTGATATAATACAGAGAGTACAACATTCCTATATAATAGCCCAATATATTTCACATAGACATTTTATGTCTCATTAATTTTGATTCTTTAGGGAAAAACTGCCAACAATAAAATGTGACACCTCTTATTATCTGCTCACCCCTCACTGTACATTATTAAGAATTAAAGGGGTTGTCCACTACTTTTGCTTTTGATCAGGTCATGGGGGTCCTTCACCGATCACCTATTATCAAGCTCCAAATGTGGCCAGATGTAAACTGTGCACGGAGCGAACAGCTGATCCCAGGTACTACAGATCCGCTCCTGCTCAATCCTATGGGTAGATCAATATCACAATAGAGCTCAGCCCCTTCTAAAGAACAGACCAATTCATCATTTTAGAATTATATTGTTTTGTAACATTTTTGTAGCCCGGGAAAAATTGTTGACTAGAAGGAAAATGCCATGAAATAACATTTACTTACATGTATTCCTGCCTGTCTTTGTTTACTTTGTCTGACTTTTATGGATGTGACCGCTGCAGTCAATCACTGGACTCGATGGTGTGATTGGTGCTAAGGCAAATAATTGTCTGCAGCTCCCGCTTGGGTAATCACTTTTGATTCATCGGTTGAGTGCATTTGTTGGGTCATTATATTGCGTATAACAAGACAGATCTTGTTGCTCCACTTCTGCATTTTTTACCCACTTGTGGTTTCTGCCTGAAAATTCTGATTGTAAAATACTGACCCGATACTCAGTGTGAACGCGTTCTTATAGTGATAATGTGTGTCAGATCTTTTCTTTTTTCTATATGGTAACTCCACTAATGTTTTGACAACTTTTTGTTTTTTTTCCCCAGTCATTTAAGGAATGTTTCCCATGTAATTCGCATCCATGGATATTTTGTTTGAAAACTACTTTTTGCTCAAATGATGAGAAACGTGTCGGACTCACTTAGGCGTGAACATCTTCCATTTGGAGCCGGTTTCCTGTGTAGGAAAAAATATATTTTGGTACATTAAATCAATTTTGATCCATTTTCTAGTTCCGCCTTAATGTTACAGCCTTAAATCTGCAATGAGCCGTCCATCTCCCTCACTAATGGAGCGTTTGTGCTGAAGAAATGATCTTTGTTATAGAGCACAAGTGTGGGTGCCATACTGAACAAGTGGCCCAGTGTGCACATCCAGCCAGCGACCGCTACTGTGCGCTTATATGATGCGTAAATAAGCCTTGCCTTCATCCTTACGATGATGATGATGGTGGTTGTGAAATAGCAAATAAAAAAACACGAAATAACGCTCTGTCCACGTGTCGACGGTATATGATGGCCAGATTTGCGGTGATTGTGGCCTATGGATATGTTTAGCGCATGTGCCGAGATCTTTCCCAGCACATAGGCCTGAGGCCCTGTGCCCACAGGAGAAAATACCTGCGTATTTTGCTGCGGAAAACCTGCGTATTTTCTAGATTTTCCAGATAAGTATGCAGGTTTGCGCAAGTACACAGACTCCCCATGTTATCCTATGTGATTTGGTGTGTGCTGTTTATATGCTGCGGATTTTCCACCTGCGGAAAATGCTGCGGAATTTCCGCTGCCGCAAAGAACGGCATTATTCCTGCGGATTGTCCTGCGGATTTCCTGCCTTTCTACTATGGAGATACAAGGGGGAAATCCGCAGGACAAACGCACGAATTCCGCACATCGTCCGTAGATTTTCCGCAGCAATTTCGCATGAAATACGTATAAATGGATAGCTGCGGATTCCGGGGAGCTGCCCGGTGACTCTGCGGAAATACCTGCAGAAAAATCCTCAGGTATTTTTTTCCTGTGGGCACAGGGTCTAAAGGCCCTGTCACACACAGAGATAAATCTGCGGCAGATCTGTGGTTGCAGTGAAATTGTGGACAATCAGTGCCAGGTTTGTGGCTGTATACAAATGGAACAATATGTCCATGATTTCACTGCAACCACAGATCTGCCAAAGATTTATCTCTGTGTGTGACGGGGCCTTAAGATGTACTATAATCCAGGTCCAGCTAGTGTTAATCATCTATTAATGTAATGTTCCTGCAATTTTTCTTTGTCTTTATTGTATTATGTTATGAAGCTTTAGAATTTATTGCAGTGAATTTCTTTCATTACATTCAAGAACCAGCTTGTCCAACCATAACTCATTACTAGAAATGAGCAAATCAGTACTGTTCACTACTCACACAAAAAGCATGGCTTTCGGGTTACTCGCTACTTAGCGGGTATTTCCCATTGACTTACATTGCGCCCGCTACTCGTAATAAATATGCGAGTAGTGGACAGTATTCGCTAACAGAATAGCGAGAACGAATAGTCAACTCCTCGCTCAACACTAGTTATAATATTCTTGCTGCTCTGCTTTTGTATTTTTTCTTAAATCTGCCATCTGTCTTGACCAAGGATGTGGTGCTCACTGACTAATTATGCGGAGCAGCCTAAAATCACACACCTAGAAAATCCGGTGAGCTAGACTTTTTTTTGTGAAAGACCAAAAAATTAAAATTGGTCACTAAGTAAAAAGCTCTATATCTCTGAAATGTATGGTGGGTTTAAAAACAAAAAAGGCAGGATACCCAGAGGAATAAAATGAGAAAACTGTGATCAATCAACATCTTTCTGGCTTGATTAAGGTCATCCATATGTCGTTGCCTATCCTGCTCCTGTGCAGTAGGGTTTTGCTCTGAACCCCTGAGGGCATACCCTACCTGCTGTAATGCACATGCCCGGGACAGACTAAGGGGTACATTGCACGTTGCGGCATCGCTACTGCAATCTCGTCGGGGTCAAATCGAAAGTGACGCACATCCGGCGCTGGTAACGACGTCGCAACGTGTAAAGCCTAGAAGCCCCAATAAACTATCGCAAAAGCGTCAAATGTGTAGTGTCGGTCTTTTCCATAATTTCGCTGCAGCGACAGGTACGATGTTGTTCCTTGTTCCTGCAGTAGCACACATCGCTGTGTATGAAGCCGCAGGAGCGAGGAACCTCTCCTTAACTGCGTCCCGCCTGCAATGAGGAAGGAAGGAGGTGGGCGGGATGTTTATGTCCCGCTCATCTCCGCCCCTCCGCTTCTATTGGCCGCCTGCCAAGTGATGCCGCACGACCCGCCACCTTAGGAAGGAGGCGGGTCGCCGGCCAGAGCG